>NC_080092.1:58204006-58510930 GCF_950005125.1 Chionomys nivalis | reverse complement strand
GTGGAGTTTTGGTTTTTTGTTTTCTGGGGTTTTTGGGTTTTTTTTTTTTTGAAACAAGGTTTCTCTTTTCTCTGTAGCTTTGTGGTCTCTCCTGGAAACTCACTTTGTAGACCAGGCTGACCTTGAACTCAAGGAGCTGCTTGTCTCTGCCTCCCAAGTGCTAGGATTAAAGACTCACGTGCCACCACACCCAGAGTTTTAAGACCTGTTCTTGGAGTTAATTTCAAGTAGACTGAAGCTCACTGTGTAGCCAAGGCTGTCACTGAACTCTTCCCTGCCTCGCAAATGCTGGTATTACAGCATGACTCATCACACCTAGCTAATTATTGAACATTTTCTCTTTATCAGCTATTATGTACTTATTTGGAATTTTTTGTTCCAGTTTGAGAGATTAATTAAGTACAGTTGAAGCCGGGCGGTGGTACCACACACTTTTAATCCAAGCACTCAGGAGGCAGATCTCTGTGAGTTCGAGGACAGCCTGGTCTACAAGAGCTAGTTCCAGAACAGGCTCCAAAGCTACAGAGAAACCCTGTCTCGAAAAACCAAAAAAAAACAAAAAAACAAAACAAAAAAAAAAAAAACAAAACAAAGAAAAAAAGAAAGAAAGAAAGAAAAATCATATCTCAAACACCTATTTTCCATGTGCCTTTAATCTCTTACTTTGGGTACTATTGCAACCTAGGAAGCAATTTTTGACTCTGACCTTTGACTGAGTTTGCTCATCTCTCAGTTATGTAGGACAGGTAGCATGGCCTCTAACTTCCTTCCCACACTAACATCCTATGGTTTCTGCTCTTTCTTCCCAGAGACCACTCTTTTATTATAATAAATCCTAAACAGCAAGAAGTTTTACTGAAATTTTCTAATTTTCAAAAGTAACGACCAGTTCTAACTTTATAATCAGAAACAGGTTTAGGTAGTTTTATGCATATGGAGAATTTGCTTTTCAATGATAGTTACAGTTTCAAAGTAAGGCAACTCACTAGTGACATTCACGGTTTCATTTTAGCAGGAAAAGAGTTTTATTCACGCATCTATGATGGCTAAAGAAGGTCCATTTTGTTGTTGTTTAGTTTTTTTTTGTTGTTTTTGTTTTTTTTTTGAGATAGCTTTTTCTGTGTAACAGCCCTAGCGGACCTGGAACTGGCTCTTGTAGACAAGGCTGGCCTTGAACTCACAGAGATTCCTCTACCTCCCAAATTCTGGGATTAAAAGGGTGTGCCATCACTGCCCAGCAAGAAACTCCAGTTATGTACTAGGCATCTATCTTGGTACCTAATAGCTGTCTATGACTCAAGTTCCTGGAAGGTAAATTCCTGGCAGCACTGACTCCTTGATCTGGACATAAATTTTGTTGTCAGAACTGAGATGGAAGCCTTCCTTATCTGCTTCATTTATTCCTCAATTGGGCAAATTACTGAGCTGCTCCAAACTGTTTTCTCATCTGAAAAAATAGTTCTAGTGTCTGTAAATGTAAATGATGCTGTTTTAACTTTTTTGTTATGTTTTTGTTTTGTTTTGTTTTGTTTTTTTTTTTTTTGGTTTTTCGAGACAGGGTTTCTCTGTGGTTTTGGAGCCTGTCCTGGAACTAGCTCTTGTAGACCAGGTGGGTCTCGAACTCAGAGATCCGCCTGCCTCTGCCTCCCAAGTGCTGGGATTAAAGGCGTGCGCCACCACCGCCCGGCTTTGTTTTGTTTTTTTGTTTTATTTCGAGACAGGGTTTCTCTGTGGCTTTGGAGCCTGTCCTGGAACTAGCTCTGTAGACCAGGCTGGTCTCGAACTCCCAGAGATCCTCCTGCCTCTGCCTCCCAAGTGCTGGGATTAAAGGCGTGCGCCACCATCGCCCGGCAATGTTTTGTTTTTTTGAGACAGGTTTTCTCTGTGTAACATTCCTGGCTATCCAACTCGCTTTGTAGACCAGAATGGGCTTGAACTCACTGAGATCCACCTGCTTCTGCCTGCCAAGTGCTGGGATTAAAGGCAAGTGCCACCATCACCAGGCTGATACTGTTTTAAATATTGATGCCATGAGATGGTTAAATATTATATGTTAGCCGGGCGGTGGTGGCGCGCGCCTTTAATCCCAGTACCTGGGAGGCAGAGGCAGGCGGATTTCTGTGAGTTCGAGACCAGCCTGGTCTATAAGAACTAGTTCCAGGACAGGCTCCAAAACCACAGAGAAACCCTGTCTCGAAAAAACAAAAAAAAAAAAAACAAAAAAAAAAAAGTTATAGTTTGTAAACCCCCCAACCTTGTGCAAGGAAAGGGTCTTACAATCTTGCTGTTTTATCCTGGCAGGTATTGAATAGCTGGGCTCTGTTTGGATCCTAACAATGCCCTGCAGACTCAGTGCTTAAGGTTAGTTACCAGCCTGTGGTACCACTGAGAGACAGGTAGACTCTTGGGGATGTGGGGCCTAGTGAAAGGAAGTTCGTTGCGAGCACATGGTACCACTGAGAGACGGTAGATTCTTGGGGACGTGGGTGTGATGATAGTTCCGTCTCTTTACTCTTAAAGTAAAGCCACGCCCACTCCCTCCCCCATCCGCTGAGGCAGGCTGATCTTCAGTTTCAGGCCTGAGCTCTGTGCAGCTTCACTTTTGCCTCTCTCCCCTCTTCTCCCCTTCCCACCCCCATTTCTCTCTCTCTCTCTCTCTCTCTCTCTCTCTCTCTCTCTCTCTCTCTCTCTCTCTCTCTCCTCTTCTACCCTCTCCCTTCCCCTTCCAGAACCCACTTGAATAAATATCCAACCTCACTCTGCATGTCATGCCTATCCATGTCTCTGTCTCTTGCCCACCCGCCACGTGTCTCCCTGCCTGAGGCCAGCCACTGGTTGGGAATCGGTAGCCATCTCTGCCTGGGACTGGCTGCTCTCAGGGCCCACTGCCTGCCGCCACATGGCCAGCTACCACCGCATGGGGACCTACAGCATTTCTATTGCCTACTGCCACCGGGGATCCTGCAGCATTTTTAATTTTTTCATTACATTGGGGCCTAGTGAAAGGAAGTTAGGTCATCTTAGAGTTACTGTTGTGATGAAAACACCAGGAACAAAAGCAATCTGGGGAGGAAAGGGTTTGCAAATCCTGAATTACAGTCCAGTAAGGGAAGCCAAAGCTGGAAGTCAGACACAGGAACCTAGAGCAGGAGGTGTAGCAGAGGCCCTGTAGGAGTGCTGTTACTGGCTTGCTCAGACTGGTTTCTTTTTCTTTCTTTTTTTTTTTTTTTTCAAGACAGGATTTCTCTGGGTACCAGCTGTCTGGGATTTTACTCCTTAGACCAGGCTGGCCTTGAACTCAATGCTGGAATTAAAGGCCTGTGCAACCACTGCTTTCTTAAAGCACCCAGAGAGCTGGGTGTTGGTGGTGAACACCTTTAATCCCAGCTCTCCAGAGGTTGAGGCAGGTGGATCTCTGTGAATTTGAAGCCAGCCTAGTCTACAAAGTGAGTTCCAGAACAGCCAGAGCTGTTACACAGAGAAACCCTGTCTCAGAAAAGCAAAACAAAAAAGCATCCAGAACCACCTACCAGGGGAGACCCTATCTATCCACCATGGGCTGGGCCCTCCCCCACCAAGCACTAATTAAGAAAATGCCCTTCAGGTTTGCCTGCTAAGGACAAGTGTCAAGTTAGCAGAAAAACTAGCCATTGGGTGGAGCCCACTGACCTTTCTCTCCCTCACTTCACTTCCTGATTTGCCTGGAATGAGAAACTCTGGTCCAGGACTGGTTCCAGTTTCCCCTTGCCAGAGACCAGTGACCTAAAAAAGTCTTCGGTCTCTTTAGATTGCTTCCTTTAGATAGTTTGTCACAATAATGACAAAGTGTGATTAGTGTTTTCCCAAGTTTCAAAAGGGCAGGCAAAAACTGTAATTGAAACTCAAGAACAGTGAGCTGGACAGTGGCTGTAGACCCCGTTGGGAGGCAGAGGCAGGCAGATCTCTGCATTCCAGGACAGCCAGGGCCACACAGAGAAACCCTGTATCGAAAAATCAAAAAGAAAATGTCGTCTTTTGATTCTTTCTTTTTGCTTCTAATGTGTACTTAGTATGTTGGGGTCTATAGTTAGATGCACACAGAAGTTGGACTAAAGGTTTGCCTGAGAGTAAAACAACTTAAACTGGTTTAAATTAGCAATACATAATTTAGTCAGTGTGGTGAAAATGCCTTAGAAGCTATAAGGAAATAGTGTCATCACGGAAACTGTAGCTATTCGTTTTATTGCCTCTCCATTCTCCGAGTATTTCAAAAGTCATATGATTGCTACTGTTAATTATTGATTGTGGTGTAATAATTTACCTAATCACTTTAGTGCCTTTAACAATGTGCCATAGCACAACTGTAGAGATCAGAAGACAGCTTGAGGGAGTCAGTTCTCTTCCTCTAACTTGTGGGTTCTGGGATCAAATTCAGAGGCAAAGATCTTTACCGGCTGAGCCACTTCACAGGCCTCTAGCAGTGTTTTATAATGTTCAGTGTACAAATCTGTGAACTTAAAAAATTTTTTTAAAGATTTATTTATTATGTATACAGTGTTCTGCCTGCATGTATGCAGGGCACTAGATCTCATTACAAGTAGTTGTGAGCCACCCTGTGGTTGCTGGGAATTGAACTCAGGACCATTGGAACCTTTGGAAGAGTAGCCAGTGCTCTTAACCTCTGAGCCATCTTTCCAGCTCCCATCCTTAAAATTTTTTTTAATTATTAATTGATATTTATGTGTATGAATGTTTCGCATACATGTATTATGTGTGTGCACCACACACATTTCTAGTGTCCATGAAAGTCAGAAGAGATTGTCTGATCTCCTGGAACCAGTTATAGATGGTTGGAAACCTTCGTGTGGGTGCTGGAAACTGAACCTGAGTCCTCTGGAAGAGCAACAAGTGCTCTTAACCACTGAGCCCTCCAGCCCTCTTTGGTTAAATTCATTTCTATTTTGTGTGTTTATTCATTCATCTTGAGACTAAATCTCCTGTTGCTCACTTTGGCCTTAAACTTTCTATGTAATCTAGATGACCCTGAACTTCTGATCCTCCTGCTTCCACCTCTTGGGGGTTGGGGTCGTCTGAATTCTCCCCACACTTGGTTGTGTACAACGCCAGCAGTTGAACCCCAGGTATCACAAGAGCTGGGCAAGCATTCTACCAATGGAGCTACGTCTCCAGCCCGAATACTTTATTAAATTGGTAGTATGGGTTGGAGAAATAGCTCAGAGGTTAAGAGCATTGACTGCTCTTTCAAGGGTCCTGAGTTCAATTCCCAGCAACCACATGTTGACTCACAACTGTCTATAATGAGATCCCATGGCCTCTTCTAACATTGTATATGTAATACATAAATAAATAAATAAATCTTTTAAATTGGTAGCATTATAAATTTGGTCATTGTAATTTTTTTAAAGGATATTTGTTGTTGGAACTGGAGAGATGGCTCAGTGAATGAGAGTACCTGTCTGCTCTTGCAGAGACTCGAGTTCAATTCCCAGTACCCACTTCAGTCCGAGGGGATCCAGTGTCCTTTTCTGGCCTCTGTGGGCACTGCACAGATGTAGTGCACTTATATGCCAGCAGAACTCCCATATACATAAAAATAATAAATATTTTTTTGTTTTTTGAGACAGGGTTTCTCTGTAGCTTTTGAGCCTGTCCTGGAACTAGCTCTTTTTTTTTTTTTTTTTTTTTAAATATTTATTTATTTATTATGTATACAATATTCTGTCTGTGTATATGCCTGCTGGCCAGAAGAGAGCACCAGACCCCATTACAGATGGTTATGAGCCACCATGTGGTTGCTGGGAATTGAACTCAGGACCTTTGGAAGAGCAGGCAATGCTCTTAACCTCTGAGCCATCTCTCCAGCCCTGGAACTAGCTCTTGTAGACCAGGTTGGTCTCAAACTCACAGAGATTCTTGTAGACCAGGTTGGTCTCAAACTCACAGAGATTCACCTGCCTCTGCCTCCTGAGTGCTAGTTCCTATCTATGAGGCCAGCTTGGTCTACATAGATAGTTCTAGACCAGCCAGGACTCTATAATGAGACTCTATCTCAAAAAATAAAATAAAATAAAATGTAAATATTTTTTTTTCAAGACAGAGCCTGTCCTGGAACTCCCTCTGTAGACCAGGCTGGCCTCAAATTCACAGAGATCCACCTGCCTCTGCCTCCCGAGTACTTGGATTATAGGCGTGCGCCACCACCGCCTGGTGTGAATAATTTTAAAATCTTTACTTTAATATTTTATTTGTTTTCATATATTTCTTTGCCTGTATTGTGGGTGAGGGTGAGGACCCAGAGACACCTTATGGGAATTGGTTGTTTTCTGTACATCCTGTGTATTCTAGAGCCTGAACTCGGGTATCAGGATGTTTTCTCCACACCCTGTGTATTCCAGAGCCTGAACTCGGTGTCAGGCTTGCACTCAGGTTCGGTTGCTAGGGTCCTCATGGTCACTCCCAGGCTTCAGTGCAGCTTTGTCTTCTGTGGACAAGGTATGCACACGGTGTACTCTCATTCACAAAAAACTAAATACATCTAATGAAATTTCAAAAAGGTTGGGAGGCAAGGCAGGAGAATCTCTGTGAGTTCAAGGCCAACCTGGTCTACAGAGCTAGTTCCAGGACAGTCAGGGCTATGCAAAGAAAAATGAAAAGAAAAGAAATGCCAGGCGGTGGTGGCACATGCCTTTAATCCCAGCACTTGGGAGACAGAGGCAGGCGGATCTCTGTGAGTTCGAGACCAGCCTGGTATACAAGAGCTAGTTTCAGGACAGGCTCCAAAGCTACAGAGAAACCCTGTCTCGAAAAACCACAAAAAAATCAATCAAACAACCAATCAACCAATAAATAAATAATAAAAAAGAAAGAAAGAAACGAGGCTACATAAGCTGCTAAACCGTCAGCAGTTGTTTGTCCTTCCTTTGCATGTGAATTACTAAGGAAAGATTATTCCAGCTCCAGGAGATTGGTGGGAAGATCACTTGAGACCAGGATTTTGATATGAGCTACCCAAGTAAAGTAGATGCATAATAATATGTATCAGATTTTTACTATTCAAAATATTATATACATTTGGACTTCAGAGACTACTAAGCAGTTAAGAACAGTGGTTGCTCTTCCAGAGGAATCGGGGTTCAAATCTCAGCACCCACATGACTGTTCACAACTCTCTTAACTCCAGTCCAAGAGGATCTGATGCCCTCTTCTGGCCTCCATGGCCACTGCTTGCATGTGGTGCACAAAGATGTGGGCAAAACTCCTTTATATGCATAAAAATATCTAAACAATTTAATTACATTTATGCCTACGTGTAATCAATTACACTTTCTTTTTTTTTTTTTTTTTTTTTTGGTTTTTCGAGACAGGGTTTCTCTGTGGCTTTGGAGCCTGTCCTGGAACTAGCTCTTGTAGACCAGGCTGGTCTCGAACTCACAGAGATCCGCCTGCCTCTGCCTCCAGAGTGCTGGGATTAAAGGCATGCGCCACCACCGCCCGGCTCAATTACACTTTCTAATAAAGTTATTAAACTAGAAAAATAAGTGAGTCATTCAGCCTGAGTTGCACACGTGAGGAGGAGAGACCTGGAGGCTATGGTTATGATAAGGCTGCCTAAGCAAACTCTGAGAGGCCATTGAGATGACTCAGCTGATAAAGATGATAGCCTCTGGTCTGGCCTATGAACCTAAATTCAGTCTCTGGACCTACACGGTAGAAGAGGAGAACTGATTGTCCAAAGTTGTCTTCAGACTACCACACATGGGTCAGTACATACCCCACCTTCCCCAAAATAAATAAATGCAATGAAATACAATAAAAAAATAATAAAATGTTAACATGGTTTTTTTTGCTTGTTTGTTTGTTTGTTTTTTGGTTTTTCAAGACAGGGTTTCTCTGTGGTTTTGGAGCCTGTCCTGGAACTAGCTCTTGTAGACCAGGCTGGTCTCGAACTCATAGAGATCCGCCTGCCTCTGCCTCCCAAGTGCTGGAATTAAAGGCGTGCGCCACCACCACCAGGCTGGAACTAGTTCTTGTAGATCAGGCTGGCCTCAAATTCACAGAGATCCGCCTGCCTCTGCCTCTTAAGTGCCGGGATTAAAGGTGTGCGCCACCACCGCCCGGCTCCACTGTATTTTTTGTTTTGTTTTTGTATTTTTCTCTCACATGTTACATTCCCACTTCAGTTTCCCTCCCTCCATTCTTCTCTGTCTTCCCCACTACCTCCCCTCTTCAAATCCACTCCTCTTTCACAGAACAGGTCTCCCAGGGATATCAACAGAACAAGTTACAACAAGGCTAGGTATTTTCTGGGCAGATGGCTCAGTGGTTAAGAGCACTGGCTGCTCTTCCAGAGGTCCTGAGTTCAATTCCCAGCAACCACATGGTGGCTCACAACCATCTGTACTGAGATCTGGCGCCCTCCTCTGGCGTGCGGGCATACATGGAGGCAGAATGTTGTATACATAATAAATAAATAAATCTTTTAAAAAATAAAATAAATAAAAAATAAAAAAGACTAGGTATAAACCCTCATATCAAGGCTGAATGAGGCAATCCAGTAAGAGGGACAGGATCCCAAGAGCAGGTGAAAGAGTCAGAGATACCCCCACTCTTACTGTTAGGAGTCCCACAAGAGCACCAAGCTACACAACCATAACATACATGCAGAGGACCTCGCTCAGACCCACACAGGCTCCGTAATTTATCGATTCAGTGTCTGTAGTCCCTGTGAGCCCTGGTTAGTTGATTCTGTGGGTCATGTTCTCATGGTGTTCTTGACCCCTCTGGCTCCTGCAATCCTTCCTCCTCCTCTTCCAAGGGGTTCCCCAAGCTCTGCCTGATGTTTGACTGTGGGTCTCTGCATTTATTCCTTAATTAATTTTTATTGAGTTACATTTGTTTTATGTGCATTGGTGTTTGTCTGCATGCGTGTCTGTGTGAGAGTGTTCTATTCCCTAGAACTGGAATTACAGAGTGTGAGCTGCCATGTGGGTGCTGGGAATTGAACCCAGGTTCTCTGGAAGAGCAGCCAATGCTCTTAATCACTGAGCCATCTCTCCAGCCTCAAGTTCCCAAGTTATTAAATTAGCGAATTTATGGTCCTGGGAATGCAGGTATATGCTACCACACCTGACAATAAATATAATCATCCTCACTCTCAATCATTCTCTTTCTCATCTCATTATATAGCTCTGACTGGCCTAGAACTCACTATGTAACACAGGCTGGGCTCCAACTCACAGAAATCCACTTCTGATTCCTCTCCCTGAAATTGGGATTGAAAGTGTGTACTACCATGCCTGGCAGAACTTCAAAGTCTTAAAAAGAAAGAATTAAAGCAATATTCATACACTAATATAAATTATAAAATGAAATAAAACTTAGATCAAAGTCACTGTTGTATATTAAAAAGGAAATCATAGACTGGGTGGTGGTGGCACATGCCTTTAATCCCAGCACAAGGTGGCACTGGCTGACAGATCTCTGTGAGTTCAGTGCTAGTCTGGTCTAGATAGTGAGTTCCAGAACAGCTAGAGCTATTACACAGAGAAACCCTTTCTCAACCCCCCCATAAAAAGAAAGAAAAGAGGGAAGGGAGGAAAAAAATAAAAAGAAAATCACGGTGCTGGAGCGATGGTTTGAGGTTAAGAGCACTTCCTGCTCTTCCAGACCTGAGTTCTGTTACCAGCACCCATGCTGGGCTCACAGTCCCCTTTTTTTTTTTTCTTGATTATTCGAGACAGGGTTTCTCTGTGTAGCTTTGGAGCCTGTCCTAGAATTCTCCCTGTAGACCAGGCTGCCCTCCAATTCACCTCTGCCTCCTGAGTGCACCACTACTACTGGGTTTTTATTTTATTTATTTATTTATTTATTTGGTGTTTTTGAGACAGGGTTTCTCTGTACCTTTAGAGTTTATCCTATAACTCGCTCTGTAGACTAGTCTGGCCTCGAACTCACAGAGATTTCCTAACTAGTTTCCAAGCTCTGAATTTTACTTGTCTTGTCCTCTGAAAGATCCCCAAAGTACCTTCGTGGCATGTGTTCAGTATGTGTGTATTCCTATTGCATCCTTCTCAATTTTGGGGCTACCAGTAAAATATATTTGTTCCAGATTGTCAAACTCTTTTCTTCCCATCTCAAGCCCATCATTAAAAAGAAATATTCACTCGTTTCAGATTGCCGATATTGCCTGGGCAGTGATGGCACACACCTTTAATCGCAGCACTCAGGAGGCAGAGGCAGGCGGAGTTTGAGGCCAGCTTGGTTTCCAGAGTGAGTTCCAGGACAGCTAGGTATGTTGCGCACAGAAACCCTGTCCCAAGGGAAAAAGAGAAAGAAAAAAAAAAAGAAAGGAAGGAAGAAAAAAGGAAAGAGATAAAAGATAAGAAGTTGAATTGTAGCCGGGCGATGGTGGCGCACGCCTTTAATCCCAGCACTCGGGAGACAGAGGCAGGCGGATCTCTGTGAGTTCGAGACCAGCCTGGTCTACAAGAGCTAGTTCCAGGACAGGCTCCAAAGCCACAGAGAAACCCTGTCTCGAAAAACCAAAAAAAAAAAAAAAAAAAAGAAGTTGAATTGTACCACACAGAAATACTTAATAGGCTGAGCCTACAAAGTTTTCCTAGGCAGTAAGATGCTTTCTTTAAACTTCGAAGATAGCCATCCGGGTGTTTCTTTTTTTTTTTTTTTTTTAAATATTTATTTATTTATTTATTTATTTATTTATTTATTTATTATACAATATTCTGTCTGTGTGTGTTTGCAGACCAGAAGAGGGCAGCAGACCTCATCACAGATGGTTGTGAGCCACCATGTGGTTGCTGGGAATTGAACTCATGACCTTTGGAAGAGCAGGCAGTGCTCTTAACCACTGAGCCATCTCTCCAGCCCCGGGTGTTTCTTTTTGTTTTTGGTTTTTTTTTTTTGGATTTTTCGAGACAGGGTTTCCCCGTAGCTCTTGGTTCCTGTCCTGGAACTAGTTCTTGTAGACCAGGCTGGCCTTGAACTCACAGAGATCCGCCTGCCTCTGCCTCCCAAGTGCTGGGATTAAAGGCGTGCGCCACCACCGCCCGGCCGGGTGTTTCTTTTTGCACACTTCAGATCCTGCTACAAAAGCCGGGCGGTGGTGGCGCACGCCTTTAATCCCAGCACTTGGGAGGCAGAGGCAGGTGAATCTCTGTGAGTTCGAGACCAGCCTGGTCTACAAGAGCTAGTTCCAGGACAGGCTCCAAAGCCACAGAGAAACCCTGTCTCAAAAAACCAAAAAAAAAAAAAAAAAAATAGATCACATCTGTTGTCTGTGCTGCCAGAAATACAAAAGCTGTTTATGACGCCATAATTAACCTATCCAGAGGCCTTTATTTCCATGAATAGGGGAGGCAAACTAATCAGATAAACCTGCGTAGTAATCTGGTCTAATAGAAAGCAGGACTCATTCACGACTCTGTTGAGTCTTACGCAACACAGCAGTGTCCAAAGGTGCTGTCCCCTAGCTGCACTTTGGAACTGCTTTGCATACCAGTTTCCCAGGACCAGCCCTCATTGGCTGTTTCTTCAGCAGACTCTTTATGAGCCAGGATGGAAATACTCAAAACTATGATAGCATTCAGACAATAACCAAGAAACCTCAGATCTCATCAGTGTGTGTTTCAGCAGTTCGGTGAGCTACCCCCCCCCACACACGCATTTATATATATATAAATGCGTGTGTGTGCATATACATACGTACATTTGTTTTGCCCCTGCTACACCATGACATAAGAAGATCTGAGATTATAGAACATAAAGTTCAAATAGCTTGTTTAAAACCACAGGAAAATTACATATCACAATCACACTCCATTCTCCCCTGTCATTACACCATGGAACTTCCCAAGGGATTGGAGACCTTTTATGAAAAAATGTAAAACTACATATAATCATGAGGCTGGAACACTTTTCTCCTACCATTCTTAACATAGAGGAAAAAATATTACTATGTGGTTCTTAAAATAAGAAGTCTTCATGGGACAGGCTTCTAGATTGTCATCCCTAAATCCACATTGAAGTGATCAAAGGGCTAAAAATAGAGGGAAAACCTTCTGTATGCCAGAAACTTTGAGGAATTTCTGCTAGTTAGAATAGAAAGGCCCAATTAGAATGAGGGACTGGGTCAGGATTCCAATTCTATAATATATTTAGTCATCTTGGGCTAGCAAGATGGCTCACCTCAGCAGGTGAGGGTGCTCGCTGCCAAATCTGACACAATCAGAGCGGTAGAAGGAAAGAGCTGACCCCGGAAGTTCTCATCTGTATGTGTGCGTGCACACTCACACAAATAAATGCAATTTCTTAAGTTAAAAAAATTACAGGTTGGGGCTGGAGAGATGGCTCGGTGGTTAAGAGCATTGCCTGCTCTTCCAAAGGTCATGAGTTCAATTCCCAGCAACCATATGGTGGCTCACAACCATCTGTAACGAGGTCTGCTGCCCTCTTCTGGTCTGCAGACATACACACAGATAGAATATTGTATACATAATAAATAAATAAATAAATATTTTAAAAAAATTAAAAAAAAAATTACAGGTTCCATGATTTTATTCTTTGAAAAACTATTTATCTACTTTTTTTTTTTTTCTTTTTCGAGACAGGGTTTCTCTGTGGTTTTGGAGCCTGTCCTGGAACTAGCTCTTGTAGACCAGGCTGGTCTCGAACTCACAGAGATCCGCCTGCCTCTGTCTCCCGAGTGCTGGGATTAAAGGCGTGCGCCACCACCGCCCCGCCTGTTTATCTACTTGATAGAGTCACAGGAACATGCTTTTGCTCAGGATAGAGGACGGGCGAGGACAGGAGGAGGAAGGCTTCGCTCCCACTGCGGCAGCACCTAATCGACTCATTGCACTTCCTGTTGTAGTATTTACCAAAGCTGACCAAGCACAGAGCTCGTTCTGTTCAAATGAACAAATGGGGCCGGGTGGTGGTGGCGCCTTTAATCCCATCACTTTGGAAGCAGAGGCACGCGGATCTCTGTGAGTTTGAGGCCAGCCTGATCTACAGGGCTAGGACAGCTAGGACTGTTATACAGAGAAACCTTGTCTCCAAACACCAAACCAAACCAAAACAAAACAAAACAAAACAAAAATGGAGAAAAATCACGGAGTGTTATAGTTCCATAGAAATAAGGTTCCTGCCGGGCGGTGGTGGCGCACGCCTTTAATCCCAGCACTCGGGAGGCAGAGGCAGGCGGATCTTTGTGAGTTCGAGACCAGCCTGGTCTACAAGAGCTAGTTCCAGGACAGGCTCCAAAGCCACAGAGAAACCCTGTCTCGAAAAACCAAAAAAAAAAAAAAAAAAAAAGATTAGTTCAGCCGGGCGGTGGTGGCGCACGCCTTTAATCCCAGCACTTGGGAGGCAGAGGCAGGCGAATCTCTGTGAGTTCGAGACCAGCCTGGTCTACAGAGCTAGTTCCAGGACAGGCTCCAAAGCCACAGAGAAACCCTGTCTCGAAAAACCAAAAAAAAAAAAAAAAAAAAAAAAAAGAAATAAGGTTCCTGCCGGGCGGTGGTGGCGCACGCCTTTAATCCCAGCTTTATTGAGTGAGTGGAGTGGACACACCAGGACACAGCACAGACATAGCAATAATAGAACCATCCCGCAGACTTCTGTCTGCTGGTCAGGGAATAAGAGTGAATCGACAGTCAGATTCAACCAAGTGACATTTTAAAAATGCACCACAGCCTGGCAGTGGTGGCGCATGCCTTTAATCCCAGCACTTGGGAGGCAGAGGCAGGCGGATCTCTGTGAGTTCGAGACCAGCCTGGTCTACAAGAGCTAGTTCCAGGACAGGCTCCAAAACCACAGAGAAACCCTGTCTCAAAAAGCAAAAAAAACAAACAAAACAAAACAAAAAATGCACCACAGACAAAGAAAAACACATTCAAGAATCTAAACACGGAGTTGGGCGGTGGTGGCACACCCTTTAATCTCAGCATTCCGGAGGCAGAGGCGGGTGGGTCTCTGGAGCTCAAGGTCAGCCCGGTCTATTGAGGGAGTTCCGGGACAGGCTCCAAAACTACAGAGAAATCCGAAATCTTCTCTCTCTCTCTCTCTCTCTCTCTCTCTCTCTCTCTCTCTCTCTCTCTCTCCCTCCCTCCCTCCCTCCCTCCCTCCTCTCTCTCTCTCTCTCTCTCTCTCTCTCTCTCTCTCTCACACACACACACACACAAAACAAAACAAAACAAAACAAAAAACAAAGATGTGTTTATCTCCAAGGAATGGAAGCCAAGTGACAACAGGGTTCTTCTGGAACTCTATGAATGTCAGTAAACAAGTATTTGAGTGGTAGATGAAGATCATGAGTTGAAGGCTAAACTGGACTACATAAGACCCCTCCCAAAAAAATTAAACCAATAAGTAAATAAGAATCTTGGGCCAGCAGGATGGCTCTTCAGTTAAAGGTTCTTGTTGCCAAGTCTGATGACCCAGGCTTGAGCCGTGGGATCTACATGGGGGAAGGAAGCACCAATTCCTGTAAGCTGTCCTCTGACCTCCAGACATGCACTGTGGCATGCACATTCAAGATACCACATACACACGCATAAAATAAATAAATGTAAGAACATCAGGAAGGAAGTAAGGAAGGAGGAGGAAGGAAGGAAAGACTTTTTCCAAGAGGAGCAGTCACACTATTTCTATGGGGATTCCGACTTGATTGCAAACAGAGACATCTGTAGCAGAGATGAACCTGGGGAGTTTAGAATTAGAGGTGCATGTGTCCCCTAGATCTCCCATTCGCCAACTATATAGCCTTAGGCAAATAAATCATACTCAGTGTACTCAGTTGTCGAGAGAATATGATGACTTCATCTTATACAAACTATGCTGAGCCGGGCGGTGGTGGCGCACGCCTTTAATCCCAGCACTCGGGAGGCAGAAGCAGGCGGATCTCTGTGAGTTCGAGGCCAGCCTGGGCTACAAGAGCTAGTTCCAGGACAGGAAACAAAAGCTACAGAGAAACCCTGTCTCGAAAATAAAAAAAAAAAAAGAAAGAAAACTATGCTGAGAGAATTACACAAAGTGTGATAGGCAAATGAACAATAAACTGAGGTGTCCGCCGTCCTATATGGATGATAGCATGCACATATGCATGCTCATGATAACTGTTATAAAAACGTGTGTGCCTACCTCATGAGCATAAAAACAAGGCTGAGAAAAACAGAAAAGTGTTAGCACTGAGCCTGAGTGGTACAGGCCTTGTAGTCCACGCCCTTGGGAAGGAGTCAGGAGGACTGTGCTCGGGAGTTGGAGGCTACAAAATGAGGCCTTGACTCAAAAGATACAGAGATAATAACAAAAATAAACAGCAACAAAAATGCAAGGTTTTAGGAATGGCTATGAGTAATGGAATTTTAAGTAATATTTTTTGTTTTCTTCAAAGCTAGAAACGGCAGGGGAATATGAGGATTATAATACAGCATCCTCTTCCTTCCTTTCTTCCCTTTCTTTCTTTTTCTTTTTTTTTATTTTTTATTTTTTTTGGTTTTTCGAGACAGGGTTTCTCTGTGGCTTTGGAGCCTGTCCTGGAACTAGCTCTGTAGACCAGGCTGGTCTCGAACTCACAGAGATCCTCCTGCCTCTGCCTCCCGAGTGCTGGGATTAAAGGCGTGCGCCACCATCGCCCGGCTTTTCTTTGTCTTTTTAAAGATTTATTTATTTGTATATATGAGTGCTCTGTCTTCATGCACACCAGAAGGAATCTGATCCCATTATGGACGGTTGTGAGTCACCATGTGGTGGTTGGAATTGAACTCAGGACCTCTATAAGAGCAGTGAAGTTCTCTTAACTGCTGAGTCATCTCTCCAGCCCCTCTTTATGCTTTTTTTATATCACCTTTATGTTTTCTATATTTTTCATAATTTCTACAACAAACATGCTTGCTTTTGCAATTATGCAAAAGAAGTCATTGCTGGATATGTAGGTCTGTAATTTCAGGAGGGTGGGGCAGGAGGTCAGAGTGGGCTACATAAAGAGACTGTCAAGAAACACATAATTCAATAAAATATATAGTACAAAGCTTGTAGCAAGACTAGAAAGAACGTAAGTATCCAAAAGCAATGCTCATCCTTGGATGCCCAAAGTGCACAAAAATGTCTGCAAAAGCAGCAGCATCTTTCATATAGCTTGACTCCCGTGTTAGCAAAACAAAACAAATGTCTTTCCTTGGATAGTGAATGCCTGGAGTTACTCCAGAATGACACTGAATTACTCACATTGCATAGCGAATGCCTGGAGTCACTCCAGAATAGTGTGAAGTCAACCCTATTTCAGTACGAACTTTAAAACCTAAAACCCTGTGAATTCAGTCAGCCTTAGTACATGAATGGACTCTCAAAATTAGTCTTCAAATCGGGCATCACCAGCTGAGACTCACTAAATGCCCCTTGAGGGTGAGAGCAGACACTAAGGGGGGTAGAGGATGCCGAAGTCCTATATGCGGAACTAGGGTGCGGCTTGGTGGTAAAATGTGAACAAGGCCCTCCTGACTTGAATCCCCAACCAAAAAGTAAGTAGCTAAAATCAACCCAACACCAGCCCTCAGAATATTGAAGTTCGTAACATCTGTTTCCACCGCAAGCTGTTCTTCACTAGTGATCAGCAACGTCTCACTCATTCCTTTACTCCTTCAGTTAATACTTAGGACCTGGTTATATGTGTGGCAGTGGGTTAGGTGCTAGGTTTACAGTAGAGAACAACAAATGAGGCTTCTGTTTGCATAGGGTTAAGAGTGTGGTGGAGGCAAAGAGGCATATAAGTGCAGGCGGTGCTGAAGGCTGCAAGAGAGTGGTGGAGGGCTAGGGTATGAGGAAGTTAATATGACTCTGTTAGTCAGGTGCTCTAGAGGAACAACATACAGAGTGAATATATACTTATTATCTAATGCATATTTATTTATTAGAATGGCTTATAGGTCCAGCTAGTCCAACAATGGCTGTTTACCAAACGAAGGTCTAAGAATCCAGCAGTTGATCAGTCCATGAAACTGGATGTCACAGCTGGTCTTCAGCATCCATTGGAATTTCAAAGTAGACTCTAATGCCAGTGAAGGAATAGACTTGCCATTGAGAGTAAGCAGGCAAAGAGTGAAGAGCTTCTTTCTTCCATGGCCTTTAGTTGGACTGCCATCAGAAGGTGTGGCCCAGATTGAAGGTGGATCTTCCCACCTCAAAACATCTGGACAAAAACTGGGTCTTCCCTTGCCAGGCAGTGGTGGCTCACACATTTAATTCCAACACTCTGTGAGTTCGAGGCCAGCCTGGCCTACAAAGAGAGTTTCAGGACAATGAGGGCTGTTACATAGAGAAACCCTGTGTCATAAAACAAAAAAAGAAAAAGAAAAAAATTCCTCATAAGTGTACCCAACCACTTGGGTTAATTCCAGGTAGTCAAGTTAACAACCAAAAACAACCAGTACAATGCTCCCTCTCTCTCCCTCTCTCTCCTCCCTCCTCTCTCACCTTTTCTCTGGTTAAATGCTGTAAACTGGGATCCCAAAAGGTAATCATTAAGGGAAAGGTGCCAGAAGTGATGGTCCATGCCTATAAGCCCAGCATTGGAAAGTAGAAATAAAAAGACCAGGCATTTAAGGCCGGTCTGGGCAACAAAAACAAACAGAAAAATAGAGTTAGTTAGGGAAAGGAACCAAGGATGTTATCTTCGTAATGGAACACCTGTGTAGTGTGTGAAAGATCCTGGATTTGATCTCCAGTACACAAATGGGGAAAACACACACACACACATACGCACACACACACGGGGGGGAGAAAGGGGGGAGGAGACAGGGAGAGAGAGAGGATTTCCTTTGTAAACCTTTTGTAAAATTTCATTCTATTTCATTTGCAAAATACTTGCCCTTTTAATGATGCAACATAATATATATGGAATGTGATAGTTAACCAAACACGGTGTATTTACACTAAAATGTATGTTCTGGGGAAGGGTAGGAACTCCTCAGCATGAGGAAAGTGAAGAGAAAGAGAGCCAGTGGTTTGTGATTGCCTTTCAGTTCCAGAAGGCTAATTATGATCATGAGCTAGGTCATCTATTTTTGTGAAAGTAAACTGTTATTTGCAAAGAAATGGGCTATTTGAAGCTTTCTCGAGGGAAATCCAATAGCTCAGCTGGAAGATTTCGTTGTGACATTTCTAGATCTTCATGGCTTTTGCTTGGATATACTCTTGCATTGAACTACATGGTACCTAGATAAGTAGAGTCAAAGACTTTACACAGAGGGAGTCTCACCCTCTTCCCACCCGATGCAACTCTAATCCCCCAGTGTAGACACATTGCTGATCAGGGGCATGTACCAGTGCGTGAGTGCAAAGACCTACAGGTATTGGTCTTATAGTTGCCAGTACATTTATGCATCAAGGGAATTTGCAAATATAGGTTGTGAATGATGAGAATCAACTACAGGCAGGAGATAGGCTGGTTACTGGGTTGGCAGATGTAGCAGCAAATGAGATTATCAGGGACAAGCTCCACCCCCTTATCTATGTCTATTCTGTCACCTTCAGAAGGTTGGCAATTGCCCTCTGACCTGTCTCCTGCAAAACAGGTTGTGGCAGTTTAGTTCTATCACAAGTAGACACCATCACATCTAACAGAAGAGGAGTAATTTTTGTCTGTAGGTGTCATTATATAGCAGGAGACAACCTTTCTCCAAATTCCACCTCACCCCAGCATACCTACATTCAGTGTCATGAGTCAGAATCATGGCAAATGCTCATTCCTAAACCATAACTGGCTTAGAGAATCAGAAATTCATTTCCCAAAGATAGAAAGCACCTCAAGGTAGTCACATCTCAATAAAACTGGGATTGTGTTAGCAAGAGAGAATGGGGAATGGGAGGACGGGAAGAGTTGAGTTAACAACCGACGGGGTGTCTACAGCACTGACAATTAGTGATTATTTGATGTTTGTCATGGCCATAGGCCAGGACCAGAAAATACACTGCCCAGGCATTAGTACTTATAATAGACATAGTACTGGGCTGGAGAGATGGCTCAGTGGTTAAGAGCTTTGCTTGCTCTTCCAAAGGTCCTGAGTTCAATTCCCAGCAATCACATGTGCTCACAACCATCTGTAATGAGATTTGGTGCCCTCTTCTGGCCTGCAGGGATACACACAGGCAGAACACTAAATACATAATAAATAAAATTAAAAAAAAAAGACATACTACCATAATAGACACTGACTACCAACAATGTTCAGAATCCATCACCCATTCTTCACCGTTCCTTTACTTTCTTTGCAAGAATGTTACAAATAATGTCTCCTAGTCTGAACCATATGCACCAGAGTGACAACACTGTGCTCCACTACCCACGAGTGGTTAGAATGTAATGCCTCCAAACAAATGGGTATCCTTTGTTTTTTTTTTTTTTTTTTTTTTTTTTTTTTTCTTTTTCCGAGACAGGGTTTCTCTGTGGTTTTGGAGCCTGTCCTGGAACTAGCTCTGTAGACCAGGCTGGTCTCAAACTCACAGAGATCCGCCTGCCTCTGCCTCCCAAGTGCTGGGATTAAAGGCGTGCGCCACCACCACCAGGCCCAAATGGGTATCCTACACAACCACAATACAGCCCTCCAAATCAGGAAGCCAACATTGACAGGTTACTGCCACCTGCTACTGTCTAGCCAAGTGCTGTCTAATGACCCGATAAAGTCTGCACGTTTAGGCGTCAACCCAAGACCACCTGTTGCATGTGCTTGTGCCTTAACTTTTATTTGTTTATTTTTAGATGTACATATTTTTGTGAATAAGTGTTTTACCTGAATGTATGTTTGTGCACTATGTGTGTGCTGATGCCTGGGGAGGTCAGAAGAAGGCATTGGGTCCCTCGGAACTGTAGTTATTGATGGTTGTGTGGCAATTGAACCTGGGTCCTCTAAAAGAGCAGTAAGTAGTTTTGTTTGTTTGTTTTGTTTTTGAGACACAGGGTTTCACCGTGTAGCACTGGCTGTCCTAGAACTCACTCTGTATCACCAGGCATGCCTCAAACTCACAGATATCCACCTGCCTCTGCCTCCCAAGTGCTGGGATTAAAGGCATGCGTCACCACCCCCTGGCATTTTTTTTTTTTTTCGAGACAGGGTTTCTCTGTGGTTTTGGAGCCTGTCCTGGAACTAGCTCTTGTAGACCAGGCTGGTCTCGAACTCAAGAGATCCGCCTGCCTCTGCCTCCCAAGTGCTGGGATTAAAGGCGTGCGCCACCACCGCCCGGCCCCCTGGCATTTTTTTTTTTTTTTTTTTGGTTTTTCGAGACAGGATTTCTCTGTGGTTTTGGAGCCTGTCCTGGAACCAGCTCTTGTAGACCAGGCTGGTCTCGAACTCACAGAGATCCACCTGCTTCTTCTGCCTCCCAAGTGCTGGGATTAAAGGCGTGCGCCACCACCGCCGGGCCCCCTGGCATTTTTTAAAATTAATTAATTATTTAAAAAATTTACGCATTGGTGTTTTGACAACATGTATCTCTGTGTGAGGGTATCAGATTAGCTGGAACTGAAGTTGCAGATGATTGTGAGCTGTCACGTGGGTGCTGGGAATTGAACCCAGCAGCCAGTGCTCTTAACAGCTGAGCCATCTCTCCAGCCCAGTGGTAAATGTTCTTAACTGCCATTCCAGCCCCTTAATTGTGACTTTAGATCTAGCACAGTTCTTCCTTAATCTTTTCTTGACTTTTGATTTCATTTATATATTGAAACAGGGTCTCACTACATAACCCAGCCTGGTGTCAACTTACTTTAGATTCTCGAGTACTGGGATTTTAGGTGTATACCTTCACTTCAGGCTCTTTCTTATGCTTTTGAAGATTCCAGATATTTTATTTTATTTTTATTTTTTTTTTATTTTTTATTTATTTTTTTTTTTTGGTTTTTTGAGACAGGGTTTCTCTGTGGTTTTGGAGCCTGTCCTGGAACTAGCTCTTGTAGACCAGGCTGGTCTCAAACTCACAGAGATCCGCCTGCCTCTGCCTCCCAAGTGCTGGGATTAAAGGCGTGCGCCACCACCGCCCGGCGATTCCAGATATTTTAGAACATTGCCCATCTTAGGTCTGTCTGAGGATTCCTCACGATTGGTCAGCTAATGCATTTCTGGAGAATTACCACGTTTTATTCTGACTGCTTCTCATCAGATAATGCATGATTTCAGTTCGTGCCATTAGGTGGTGATGGTAACTTTGACCGCTGATTAAATGGCATCTGCCGGATTTCTCCACTCTGAAACTAGCCTTCTTTCATTTTATAATTATTAAGCATTTTGTGGGAAGATATTTTGAGAACATGTAAACATCCTGTTCTTTATCCAGGTTTCACCTACCTACTGGTCTTAGCAGTGTTTCTTGGCTGATTCAGCTACTGCTATAATGGTTTCTAAATGGTGATTTTCTAATCTCAGAACTCTATTTGCACTTATTCATTCATATTTTAAAAATATTTTTATTGATTCACTGGAAATTTCATGTTATGCACCCCAATCACACTCATTTCCAATCCTTCCCTGTCCTCCCTGAACCCCTGTGATCTCCTCCCCCCCACAAAATAAAGACTTTAAATAAAAAAAAAAAAAAAAAAAAAAAAGAGCAGAGCAGTGGTGACTCACACCTTTAATCCCAGCACTCGGGAGGAAGAGGCTGGGATCTCTGTGAATTTGAGGTCAGCCTGGTCTACAGAGCGAGTTTCAGGACAGCCACAGCTACACAGAGAAACCCAGACTCAAAAGACCAAAAAAAAAAAAAAAAAAAAAAAAAGAAGAAAGAAAGAAAAAAAATAAGTCAGTTTGTATGTCTGTATACTAACTGGAGCAGGGTCAAACTCTCACTGGCCCATTCCTTAAATAGAATTGGGTTGTCCCTTTCCGTACACCACCAGAAAGCCATCAATTGCTCCCTGAATTCATGCTGCCAGGACTCCCCCCACCACGACTGAGCATACTTTGAAATCTGAGCCAAAATAAAACCTTTTCCTCCTTAAGCTGTTTTTACATTTTTGTGTCTGTGTGAATGTATGTCCTGCGTGTCTGGGTGCCCAAAAAAGCCAAAGAGGGCGCTGGACCCTCTGGTGCTGGAGTCACAGGTGACTGTGAGTAGTTCAGCCTGAGTTCTAGGAACCGATGTGATCCTCTACAAGAGCACTGTGCACTCTGGCCCTACAACCCTTTATTCTCATGTGTCAATTGCCCCAGATTTGGGTCCTTCTATAAGGTGTCTGTGGCCTTTTAATATATATTCCTATTATTTCTTTTTGTTTTGTGTTTTTGTTTTGAGACAGGGTTTCTCTGTGTAGTCTGGCTATCGTGGAACTCACTATGTAGAAATACTAAATTCAAGAAGATTTAAGAAAGCAGTCATTTCCTATGGTATGGCTTCACCCTTTGTGAAGTAGATATTAAATTCTTGGGCGAGTAGAAACAGAATTATTCCACAAGATTGAAAAGCATTAGTTACAGCAATATGGAAACTGGCCCTCAGTTACACTGGAAACCATGGTAGAGGAAGCCAGGCTCATAGAACAATGAAATAGGGCTCGAGGTACTGAAATTTTCCAAGATCAGATTCTTGGTGAGGGCCAGTATGCTGATAGTCTACATTTGATGATCATACATTGGTTCTATGCTTTGGGACAGGGTTGAAGAATCAGGAAAGAGGTCTGAGTCATTTACTAAAATTATACAAGGCCCAAATGAAGCCTTCACTGATTTTTTCCAAAGACTGACGTCAGCAGTAATTAGGCCTTTAAAAGCAATATCAGCATCCATAGATGAATGGGTATGAAATACAGCTGATATTGAACCTCACACTTACGGTGCTACATTGATAGCAGAAGTAATTTCTAGAAATTTTAAGAGAAATCAAAATGTCAGATGTTTTAATTGTGGTAAACAAGGTCATTAGAAAAGGGATTGTAGGCATTCCTAGAAGCAAGATTGTTCTAGAATTATCTCTATGGCCCCAACCTTCTGGAGTATGCAGTCATGGCAAAGGACAGCATTGTACTACTGAGTGCAGATCAACAAGAGACAGGCAAGGTAACCCTTTGCCATCAGGAAATGCCCTTAGGGGCACCTCACAGGCCCCAATATCAAATTTGGCTCCATCATTCCCTGTCAACATCAGAGAAACTCATCCATAGGGCTATTGAATGATTTAATCCTGTTGTTAAAAACCACACTGCTCTGGAGATGACCAAAGACAGAACAACTTCTATACACACAATAAAAAGTTCAGAAGAGGGCTGGAGAGACGGCTCAGAGGTTGAAAGCACAACCTGCTCTCCCAGAGGTCCTGAGTTCAATTCCCAGCAACCACATGGTGGCTCACAGCCATCTGTAATGAGATCTGGTGCCCTCTTCTGGCCTGCAGGGACATATGCAGGCAGACCACTGTATACTTAATAAATAAACAAATCTTTAAAAAAAATGAAATCTGGAAAATGAAGAATGATAACAGATTTAAGAGCCATAAATAAAGTGATTCAGGCAATGGGCTCTTTACAGCCTGGAATCCCCTCACCTTCTTTATTACACAAAGGATGGTCTATTGTAGTGATTGATTTGAAAGACTGCTTTTTTACTATCCTTTTACAAAAACAGGATAGAGAAAAATTTGTCTTCACAGTGCCTACTTATTATAATTCCAGCTTGTTAAAAGATATTAGTGGAAAATTCTTCCACTAAATATTGACAGCCCTACTTATGTCAATATTTTGTACAACAGCCATTAGAACTAATTTATAAACAGTTTCTGCGATCTATAATTTACTATTATATGGATGATATCTTATTGACTGATTCAGACACAGATATTTTAGAAAAAAAATTTAATGAAGTAAGAGAATTTTGCAGATTAAAAATTGCTCCTAAAGCCGGGCGGTGGTGGCGCACGCCTTTAATCCCAGCACTTGGGAGGCAGAGGCAGGCGGATCTCTGTGAGTTTGAGACCAGCCTGGTCTATAAGAGCTAGTTCCAGGACAGGCTCCAAAAACCACAGAGAAACCCTGTCTTGAAAAAAGCAAAAAAAAAAAAAAAAAAAAACCAAAACCAAAAACAAACAAACAAAAAAAAAACAAAAAACAAAAAAATTGCTCCTAAAGGGGGCTGGAGAGATGACTCAGTGCTTAAGAGCACCGGCTGTTCTAGCGGTCATGAGTTTGATTCCCAGCAACCACATGGTGACTCACAACCATCTGTAGTCGGATCTGATGGCCTCTTCTGGCATAAAGGCATGCATGCAAACAGAGCACATCAAATCTATCAATCAATTTTTTTTCAAAAAAAGGTTCCTAAAAAAATACAAAGAGAAAATTCTATAAACATTGGTAAAGAACTTGCAGTAATTTTTTGGGAGAGATAGCAACAAATATCTCCATAACAAGAGACAGGTGAATCTCTGTCAGTTCAAGGCCAGACTGGTCTAAAAAAGTGAGTTCCAGGACAGCCAAAAATACACAGAGAAACCTTGTTTTAAAAAACCAAAACAAAGCCGGGCGGTGGTGGCACATGCCTTTAATCCCAGCACTCGGGAGGCAGAGACAGGCGGATCTTTGTGAGTTCGAGACCAGCCTGGTCTACAAGAGCTAGTTCCAGGACAGGCTCCGTAGCTACAAAGAAACCCTGTCTCGAAAAACCAAAAAATAAAATAAAACCAAAACAAACAAACAAAAGAAAGCAACTGGACATTTATTTAAATGTCAGACCAAGCTTGGTGCTGCTCCTTTGTCCCAAGGCTCCACTTTTTTTTTTTTTTTTCCCGAGACAGTGTTTCTTTGTGGTTTTCGGAGCCTGTCCTGGAACTAGCTCTTGTAGACCAGGCTGGTCTCGAACTCACAGAGATCCGCCTGCCTCTGTCTCCCGAGTGCTGGGATTAAAGGCGTGCGCCACCACCGCCCGGCCCCCAAGGCTCCACTTCTGAAATCACTGGAATCACAGATATGCTGCTGGATTTGAACCGAAGAAAGGGAAGAGAAAAAGAAGTAGAAAGGAACGGCCCCAAATCTTCTTCAAGGTCAACGCCAAAGACAACGTCTAAGTAGGAAACAACTTCTTTTGTTTGTTTTTGAGACCGGGGTTCTCTTTGTAATCTTAGCTCTCCTGGAACTTTATCTGTAGACCAGTCTGGCCTCAAACTCAGAGATCTTCCTGCGTCTACCTCCCTAGTGCTGGGCTTAAAGGTGTGCGACGCCACTGCTCAGCCTAGAACAGATTTCTTTTAAGGGAGGGACATAAAAAGAGCAGCAACCAATTGCTATGTCAACCTGAGTTTGTGAATGAACTCTTCAGCATAGCCTGTTCCTCAGACAAAGTGACTGCTCTTCCTGTTCACTGGTTCCCGCTCCTTTTCCCTGCCCTCTCTGCTGGTGTCCCCTTGTTTCTTCCATACATGGGAGCAAAGGGAAAGAGCTCACTGAGATTTTTTTTTTTTTTTTCGTTTTTTGAGACAGGGTTTCTCTGTGGTTTTGGAGCCTGTCCTGGAACTAGCTCTTGTAGACCAGGCTGGTCTCGAACTCACAGAGATCCGCCTGCCTCTGCCTCCCAAGTGCTGGGATTAAAGGCGTGCGCCACCACCGCCCAGCTGAGATTTTTTTTTTCACTGAAAATAAAATTTACAAACGAATTGTTTATACAATGAGAAAGAGCGTGTTCCTATTGTGACAGGATCTCGTCTTTCCTTGGGTGTTGTCATGTTGAGCTCCTGGGAAGTATGGTAGGCCAGGGATGTCATCCAAAGTCCCGATAGTCAAAACAATACTGTCCTGCTAAATCGCTAGATTTCTCAAAACTTTTTGGGGAATGCCACTCTAAGTGATAGAAAAAATGGGCAAGGTCTGGGACATTTGTATTCTTCAACTGACCCAGTTTGGACCCAGTTTAGGTTCTCACTGGCTGCCTGTGCCTTAGCCAAACGAGGCTGCGTGTTCCTGGCACACACACTCTGTGCCTTGGCTCTTGCCATTCTCTTTGTCTCAGACGCCCTCTCCTGTCCTCCTCGCAGTGTATCCAACGCTCACCTATCGCCCCGTGCAGTCGGAGTCAAGCAGCCCCTCTTCCAACAGTCTTCTTGCTTTCCAGCCCTGGCAGAGGTCTTGCTTTTCTTCTCTTCTGGCAACTGTAGTTGTTTACCTGCATCCTTCCCTCCCATCCTTCCCCTAGAACTGATAATGCAAGGACCACATTTTCTCCCTCATTCTCTACAACACCTCCGAGTCAAAATGGCTGTGTATTTTCCCAACAAACCTTGACCTATAAGCACTTTGAGATCGAGACAGCTCTCTTCTTCCTCCTCCTCCTCCATTTCCTTTTTCTTTCATTCGATCTATTTGTTTGTTTAATGCATATGTGTGTGTGTGTGTGTGCGTGCATGTGCGTGTGTGTGCCAATGCTCACATTCTATCCCGTGCTGCACGTGTGGGGTCAAAGGACTGCTGCAGGAGTCATTCACTCCTCCCACTGTTTTAGTTTTGGGGATCAAATTCAGATCATCTTTTTTGGTGGCAAACTCCTCTGTCTTCTAAACCATCTTACTGGCCTTCGAGAATCATTTCTTGTTCCTTATCATATTCCCAGCATCTAGCTCATTGATTGGCACATAGCTGGTGCTCCAAAAGTATTGGTTTAAGTAATGATTAAAAAG
Source organism: Chionomys nivalis (assembly GCF_950005125.1). Taxonomy (NCBI): domain Eukaryota; kingdom Metazoa; phylum Chordata; class Mammalia; order Rodentia; family Cricetidae; genus Chionomys; species Chionomys nivalis. Next base: position 58,484,269 of record NC_080092.1, on the reverse strand, counting down.
AAATGCTTTGCCGAGAAATGGATTACATTAATTTTTTAAAACTTTGATAGGAAGAGTATATTAAACAGTTATGAGTACATGCAACTCATCTATACATTTATCAGTGAACAAGACAAATAAGAATCTTGACATTGCCGGGTGGTGGTGGCGCACGCCTTTAATCCCAGCACTCGGGAGGCAGAGGCAGGCGGATCTCTGTGAGTTCGAGACCAGCCTGGTCTACAAGAGCTAGTTCCAGGACAAAAAACCAAAAAAAAAAAAAAAAAAAAAAAAAAAAAAAAAGAATCTTGACATTATGGGGCTGGAGAGATGGCTCAGTGGGTTAAGAGCACTGACTTTTCTTCCAGAGGATCTGGGTTCAATTCCCAGCACCCACATGGCAGCTCATAACTGTCTGTAAACTTGTTCCAGGGGATCCAACACCCTCACTCAGACATACATGCAGGAAATACACCATATACATAAAATAAAATAAATTCTTAAGAAAAATAATCTTCACTTTAGCTCAATCTGGTGACAAAGTTCTGTAATCCTGGCTTCTCAGTAAGATCACAAGTTCAAGGCCTGCCTGGGCTTCAGGCTGTTACAGAGAAACTGTACACACACACAAATATTTTTCTGGGCTAAGCAGAGAATTGGCAAGTCAAAAAATAAGGTAAATTCAGATTATGCCAAGTACTTTGAAGGAAATATAGCAATAAAAGAGGATGGTTCTCAGTGCAGTGCTCATCAAAGCTTGGTTTATGGTGTTTCCAACCTCTGCGGGATTCATGTTTCACCTGGATAGTTTGCTCTTTCTTTTACTATTTTGAAACATGTCTCTGGCTGGCTTCTAACTCACCATGTAGACCAGGCTGGATTCTCTGCCTGCTAAGTGTTGGGATCAAAGGCACGCACCACCGCACTAGGCCTCTTCCTTTTTATTCCGTGAATTGCTTTAGAGTGTGTCTGTGTGTATGCGCGATTCCAGGTGTCCTTCCACCACGTGGATCTCAGGGACTGGGCTCAGGTCATCAGGTCTGGTGGGAAGTACCTTTGCCCAATGAGCCATCTTTCTAGCCTTGCAGATAGTTCTTTTTTGCACAGAGATGCCCTGTTAAGTGTTTAGTAACATCTCTGGTTTCTGTCTGCCAGTAACCTACAATCCTTCCCAAAAAACGGGAAAAAGTTTTTTGAATTGCCAGAGCTCTGGGAAGTAAAGTCATAATCTCTGCTGGGAACCACTGCGTTAAAGGATTGCCTCTTTGAGCGAGTCATAGGAGCTGAAACCTAAAAGAACAAAAATAACCTTCCAAAGGTGGAGGATGTAGTGGAGTTAGCTGAGTACTTGCCCAGCATGTGTGGAACTCAGGTTTGGTCCTCAGCACTACCTAAAACTGTCATGGTGCATGCCCATAATCTAAGCGCATGGAAGGAAAGAGGAGGCAAGAAGGGTCAGGAGTCTTAAAGGTTTATTTACTTGTTTTCTGTGTATGAGTGTTTTGCCCTCATGTGTGTGTATATGTGTGCCATGCGCATGCCTGGTGCCCCCAAAAGTTAGAAAGTGTCAGATCTCCTGGAATTGAAGGCATATGTGGTTGTGAACTGCCATTCCAGGGCTGGGAACCAAACCCACGTCCTCTGCAAGAGAAGCCAGTGCTCTTAAACACCAAGTCACCTCTACTACCCAAGGATGGCCTTAAATTTAGAAGTTCAAGGTTATCTTGACTACCTGTTTGTGTGTCCTGCCCCCCCCCCGCCCCCAATACAGGGACACTGTCTCAAAAGTGAGTAAACAAACAAAGATTCTGCAAATGTCTCCCTCTAGTCTCAGGACCCAGGAGGCTGAAACACTGGAGCCTAAGAGTTCTAGATTCTCTTCTCAAAGAAAAGTAAATAAACAAAAACCAGTGACTGAAGAGATGGCTCAGTGGTGAAGAGCACTGACTACCCTTCCAGGGGACCCAGGTTCAATTTCTCAGCACCCACATGGAGTTCACAATTGTCTGTAGCTCCAATTCCAGGGGATCTGGCACCCTCACACACACATACATGCAGGCAAAACACCAATGTCCGTAAGATAAAAATAAACAAATCTTAAAAACAACAACATATATGCCTTTATGCCAGAAGAGGGCATCAGATCCCACTATAGACAGTTGTGAGTCACCATGTGGTTGCTGGGAATTGAACTCAGGACCTCATAACCACTGAGCCATCTCTCCACCCCCAGAGGTCATTAAAGCTTTTAAGCAGAGATCCTAAGAGAGATATACATAGATCTAATCTACATGGGTAGCAGAAAAAGACAAGATCTCCTGAGTAAATTGGGAGCATGGGGACCTTGGGAGAAGGTTGAAGGGGACGGGAGAGGCAGGGAGGGGAGCAGAGAAAAATGTAGAGCTCAATAAAACTCAATTTTATTTTATTTTTTTAAAGATTTATTTCATTTATTATGTATACAGTGTTCTGCCTGTGTGCATACCTGCACCCCAGAAGAGGACACCAGACCCCATTACAGATGGTTGTCAGCCACAATGTGGTTGCTGGGAATTGAACTCAGGACCTTTGGAAGAGCAAGCAATGCTCTTAACCTCTGAGCCATCTCTCCAGCCCCAAAACTCAATTTTAAAACAGAGCTTTTAAGCAGAGAAGAAATGGAACATGATCTGCTTTACATTTGAGATGACTCTGCTGTGGCCAACGCTGTGGCATTGGGTTTAAGTGAGAGCAAGAAGAATCTATGAGAGTGTAGCTCAGTGATAAGACACTGAGTTGGTTATGCACAGCCTGACTCCATCCCTAGCACCTCTCCTCTCCCAGAAAAACCTTTACTGTGAAGGTGCAGTCACCAAGACAGTGGAGAAGAAGAGACGAAGCCTGAGAACTCAGAGGGGAAGAAACATGGAGGACAACATGGATCAGCAGCCAAGTAGCAACGTTTGCCTGTTGTTTCCCTCACCTCCTCCACAAACATTGCTGGTCTATCTGTAAGATGATCCCCACATCCAATGTTTCCATTATCTCTTCCCGGCTATTAGACCAGGTATTATGAAGTCTAGTTTGAACTCTCCAATGGCCTCCTCATTTGTCTCTCTTCCTCTGTTTTTGCCTTCTACTGTCCATGGAAGCAGTCCATATTTTTACAAAACCACAAATCCAATCATGCTAGTCCTCAGGTAAAAATCATTTCCTTATTTTCTCCTGTAAACCCTGAATTATAGAGCCTCTGCTTATTTCTCTAGCCTCTTATCATCCCACGCCCTTCCTCTCTCGTGGACCTCTGTTGTTGCTTTGGGAAAGTGATTTTGAGAAGCCTCTTCCTGAATTCCCAGGCCCAGAGTCCTGCACAAAGGCAGAATTGTAAGAAACTGTGAGTACCACATGCTTCTTCAGCTTCCCACAAAGTAAGGGGTGGAGCCAGCATCTAGGCATAGCAGAAGATTGCCCAGCTGTGTGTTTATTTGTTTCAGAGTTCTGGAGCTCACTATGTAGCTCAGGCGGGTCTCAAATTCACAATGATCTTTCTTCCTCCTCCTCCTCCTCCTCCTCCTCCTCCTCCTCCTCCTCCTCCTCCTCCTCCTTCCTTATTTGATAATTATATATACAGTGTTCTGTCTGCATGCGTGCCTGCAGGGCACCAGATATCATTATAGATAGTGAGCCACCATGTGGTGCTGGGAATTGAACTCAGGACCTCTGGAAGAGCAGCCAGTGCTCTTAACCACTGAGCCATCTCTCCAGCCCCCTGCTTCAGCTTCTTAAGTGCTGTAATTATGGGTGCACAACCACACATGGCTTTTTTGCAGTTTTTTTGGGGGGGTTGCTTATTTTTTATTGGGAGCTAGCAATTCAAGGGAGAGAAATTTGGTGGAACAGATGTCTGCAGGGAGAAGGAACTCCTGGGTGACAGAGGCAGCAGTGAAAACTGGTGTCTGATGTCTGTGCCAATGGTATTGGCAGTTTAATGGCCTGCATATCTGTACTTAGCAAGGCAGTGGATCGATAGATTTGGGTCATTGTCCTGGAGCACATAACTGTGAACCTAGATCTCCAGTCCTACAGATGGTTCTTCGCTACCCAGTGACCTTTTGTTGTCGATGAAAGATCTCTGACTATTATATCCTATTTCCTCTACCTGCCAAATTCTTCCTGGCCAATAGAAATAAAGGACTTTATTCGGCTTTATTTTATACCTCCGACACTTCAAACAGTATTTGCCAAGGAGCAAATACTTTGTAAATGTTACTTCAGCTGAATGGAGTGCCAGTCCTATGTCAGCGCAGACCTTTATTTAACCTTCTTCCTCCTTTCCATTTTTCTTTTTCTTTTGAGATAGGGTTTCTCTATGTAGTCCTGGCTGTCCTGGAACTCACTCGGTAGACCAGGCTGGCCTCAAACTCAGAAATATGCCTGCCTCTGCTTCCTGGGTGCTGGGATTAAAGGTTGTGCTTTGGGATCAGTGTTGCTGAGATATAGCTTGTTTACTAACGTTGAAACCAATCAGCCAGTGTATCAAGAGCATGTACTTTGTACATTGAGTGATATGCTAAGAGATTTGCATGCATTTGAAGAGGCCTAACTTAACATCAGTGCAGCCATGACAGGCTGCAGGCTAACAATGCTGGGACTAGGCCTCACCCTTACAATAACCAGGAAAAACCACAAACTGTACTCTGTGGGGAATCAATCAGAATTGAGACAAAGAAGTAAGAGATGCTCCAGAACATTCAGGATAGCTTACATAACTTGTACATAGGTTGCCAGTTTCCTTGCAGCAAGGCCAGTTCCAATCCCTGTTTGACAAGACTACTGTTGCCCCCTGCCTGCCCAATCAGGAGCTCAACACCCGACTGAATCCCGACTTCCCCTACCGCCCGTCCCTATACTCCTTAAAAACCCTGCCTCAAAGGAGCCCCAGGCTCTGCTTGATCCAACTACTGTGTCAGGGTGGATGGGAAGGCCAAGCTCGAGATTGCAACAAAGGCTCTTTGCTTTTGCGAAGACTCAGACTCCTGGTGGCCTCTTGGGGGACCATAACACAGGCATAACAGCATCACCTCACTTAAGCAGCACACTTCTCTGAGATCGCAGTTACTGCCTAAAGCCCCTGCTCAATAACCTGTTTTCACTGTCACGTATGATGCATCATCACACATGGACTTGCTCTCTTTCCTGTTAAAATTTTCTTCTTAATTGTATTTTATCTGTATGAGTTTTTTTTTTCCTACATGAATATCTCTTAGTATTCAGGCATCTGTACTGACCTGACCTTGGGTATACGTCCCCAGCTGTAGCCACTAAGAGCTCCTCCTGTGCACATTCATTATGTTTCCTTTTAAAAGGGCCCTGCCCACCTCCCATCTCTCCCTCTTTCTTTCTGTCTTCGTCCTTCATCCATCTGTCCGTCCATCTGTCCGTCCGTCCGTCCGTTCGTGTGTGTGTGTGTCTCCTCTGCCACTCCCATCCCGAGGCCAATCTCCTCTCTCCCCTCCCCACTTTTCCCATTCGGTTTTCCCCAATAAAAACCTTTTCACTTGAGCTTTGTCACATGGTGTCTTTCTCTCGCGTATCGCTTTTTCTAAGTTACAACAGTATCTGTGAACTGTTTGTGTGCCTAGTGTCCTTGGAGGTCAGAAGAGGTCGCAGATCCTCTGAAAGTGGAGCTACAGGTGGTTGAGAGCCACCACGTGGGTGCCAGGAATTGAATCCAGGTCCTCTGCAAGAGCAGATGCCCTTAACCACTGAGCCATCTCTCCCAGGCCCCATACTTTCTTAGGATTAAATTTTTAGATGTGCAGTTACTGGGTCAAAGAACATAAAGATTTTAGAGTCATTCATAACTTGTTTTTTTTCTTTTTTGTTTTTTGTTTGTAATAGGGCTTCTTTGTGCAGCCCTGTACTAGATAGAGGTAGCCCTTTGTCTTGGAACTAACTATCTCTACAGACCAGACTGGCCTCGAACTCACAGAGATCTGCCTGCCTCATGAATACTAAGTATGTGCTGTACCACTGAACTACATGCCTCAGTCTTATCTTATTTTACCTGAAATAAATAAAATAAATAGTTCTGGCTATCCTGAAACTCACAGAGATCCACCTGTCTCTGCCTCCTGAGTGCTGGGATTAAAGGCGTGCGCCACCATTGCAAGAAGAAAAAAATATCCAATGAATGAATTAAGAATAAAAAACTTGGGGCTGGAGAGATGGCTCAGAGGTTAAGAGCATTGCCTGTTCCAGACGTCCTGAGTTCAATTCCCAGCAACCACATGGTGGCTCACAACCATCTGTAATGGGGTCTGGTGCCCTCTTCTGGCTGGCCTGCAGGCATACTCACAGACAGAATATTGTATACATAATAAATAAATAAATTTTAAAAAAAGTTATGAATGACTCTAACATCTTTATGTTCTTTGACCCAGTAATTACATGTCTAAAAATTTAATCCCACGAAAGTATAGGGCCTGGAGAGATGGCTCAGTGGTTAAGAGCATCTGCTCTTGCAGAAGACCTGGATTCAATTCCTGGCACCCACGTGGTGGTCCCCGGCAAAACACGGAGAGGGGAAAGGGAAAGGAGAACCGGAGAGGGGAAAGGAGAACCGTAAAAGGGAAGGCCACATATTCATTCTCTGGGGGACAGTTTAAGTAGCTGTGGAAGTGTTTTTGACCTTCCCTGGGTAGGCGTCACCATTCAGCAAGCTTTCTCAGAGGTGAAGTTTGGACTGAGGCAACTCCCAGGGGAGGGAGCTTTGAAATGAATAATCCAGGGTTGGGCATAAACCTGTGGTCCCACCTACTTGGCAAGTTGAGGTATGTGACCAGTCGGAGTGGCATAGTGAGACCCACTCCCACTTTGATAACGAACCACAATCAGTCAAGTTATTCTTTTGTTTAAAAGTAGTCATGGCGGGGGGAGGGGGGCTGGAGAGATGGCTCAGCGGTTAAGAGCATCGGCTGCTCTTCCAGAGGTCCTGAGTTCAATTCCCAGCAACCATATGGTGGCTCACTATCACCCATGATGAGATCTGGTGCCCTCTTCTGGCATGCAGGCAGACATACAGGCAGAACATTGTATAAATAAATAATAAATATTTTTTAAAAAAAAAATAAAAGTAGTAATGGTTGTTGACAAGATGGCTCTGCTGGTAAAAGCATTCATCCCCAAAAGCTGTCTGATCTTCCTGTGCAAGCTGTGCAACACACAATCCCTCCACATAAATAGGTGTATTGGCTATTGTTTTAATTGTGTGTGGGGGGTGTATGTATTTGCATGCACACACACACAAACGCAGATTTCTGCAGAGGCCAGAGATACCGAATTCCTTTGGAGCTGAAGTTACAGGTCTTTGTGAGCTGCCTGATGTGGGTGCTTGGACCAAACTCTGGTAGGATGGACAAGTAGGTGCTCTTAACCTAGTGAACCATTGCTCCAGTCCCAGATGTCTTTTTTCCTTTAAAATTAAAAGTTGGGGTTGGAGAGATGGCTCAGAGGTTAAGAGCACTGGCTGCTCTTCCAAAGGTCCTGAGTTCAACTCCCAGCAACCACATGGTGGCTCACAACCATCTACAATGAGATCTGGCGCCCTCTTCTGGTCTGCAGGTATAACACTTATACATAATAAATCTTTTTTTTTTTTTTTTTTAAAAAAAAAAAGTTGGGGCTGGGGAGATGGCTCAGCAGTTAAGAGCACCGACTGCTCCTCCAGAGGACTGTACTAGATTCCTAGCATGCACACGGTGGCTCACAGGCATCTGTGATTCTAGTCCCCCAGGGATTCAACATCATCTTCTGGCCTCCAAGCGCACTGAGGACATGTGTGCAGACATTCATACAAGCAAACACTCAAACAAATAAAGTAAGTAAATAAATAAAAATTTAAGAAAATTATGCCAGGTGGTGGTGCCACATGCCTTTAACCCCAGCACTCAGGAGGCAGAGGCAGGCAGATTTCTGTGAGTTTGAGGTCAGCCTGGTCTACAAGACCTAGTTCCAGGTCTGGAGAGATGGCTCAGTGATTAAGAGCATTGCCTGCTCTTCCAAAGGTACTGAGTTCAATTCCCAGCAACCACATGGTGGCTCACAACCATCTGTAATGAGGTTTGGTGTCCTCTTCTGGCCTGCAGGCATACACACAGAATATTGTATACATAATAAATAAATACATATTTAAAAAAAAAAAAAAGAGCTAGTTCCAGGACAACCAAAGCTACACAGAGAAACTCTGTCTCAAACCCTTTCCTCCCCAAGACGCTTTTTGGTCATGGTGTTTCATCACAGCAATAGAAACCCTAACTAAGGCAGTAGGCAAGTGTCCACCATGCTACAGCCCCCAGCTCAACATCTTTCCATTAATCTTTTTTTTTTTTTTTTTTTTTCCGAGACAGGGTTTCTCCGTAGCCTTTGGTTCCTGTCCTGGAACTAGCTCTTGTAGACCAGACTGGCCTCGAACTCACAGAGATCCGCCTGCCTCTGCCTCCCGAGTGCTGGGATTAAAGGCGTGCGCCACCACCGCCCGGCTAATCTTTTTCTTTTTTTTTTGGTTTTTCTTTCTTTCTTTTTTTTTTTTAAAGATTTATTTATTTTTATTATGTATACAACATTCCTTCCATGTGTGCCTGCAGGCCAGAAGAAGGCACCAGATCTCATTATAGATGGCTGTGAGCCACCATGTGGTTGCTGGGAATTGAACTCAGGACCTCTGGAAGAACAGTCAGTGCTCTTAACCGCTGACCCATCTCTCCAGCCCCTTTTTCTTGGTTTTTCAAGACAGGGTTTCACTGCGTATTCCTGGCTGTCCCGGAACTCGCTCTGTAGACCAGGCTGGGCTCACCAGAGATCTACCTGCTTCTGTTTCCAGAGTGCTGGGATTAAAGGCATGTGCCACCGCTGCCCAGCTTTCTCCATTATTCTAAGAATGATTCTAAGAATGAAGTTCAAATTCCTTTCCAGGACCTTGAAGAGACCCCCAGTGCCGTGGCCTCTACCTGTATGTCCACTCACTTTTTTATTATTTTTATTTATTTTGTTTGGTTTTCTGAGACAGGGTTTCCTGTGGAGCTCTGGCTGTCCTGGAACTGACTATGTAGACCAGGCTGGCCTCGAACTCTGCCTCCTCTGCCTCCCGAGTGCTGGGATTAAAGGTGTGCACCAGCACTGCCGGCCATCCACTCATTTTTATGCTGCTATAGCCTATTATGTTCCAGCCATCCTAGCCTCCTTTCAATTACTGGAATGTTCAAAATGCTATTCTCTTGCATTAAGATGTGTGTGTGTGTGCACGCACTCGCGCGCGTGTGCATGTGTGTGGTGAGAGGCCAGAGACTGACATTGGTATTTTCACTCTCTACCTAGAAGACAGGGTCTTGCCACTGAAGCTTGGCTAGGCTGGCCGGCCAGTGAACGGGAGTGAGTCACCCATCTCTGCTTCTGCCTTTCCCTCGAGGCTGGGGTTACAGATTCTCCACCCACTGCCCCACCAGAAATCCCCCTGCCTTGCCTTTCCGCGGGCACCACAGCATGAGGCTCTATCCTCCACTTTACGCTAGCTCTTTAAATAAAAAATCCCACGGAGCTAAAATCAGGGGAGAGCTGTCTTCACAAAAGCCTAACAGTAATCCCGTGTTTTATTGAACTGTATTTGGCTATACTATTTTTGAGTTTTATAGAGGCACGGTATAAAGCACCCCTTTAAATTTCTCTTCTAGTTTACCATAAGGAATATATAGTAGAAGGTGACATTGTTCCTCAGCTTTGCTCTCTAAGGGAAAGGACAGGAAGCTGCAAGTCTTATCTTCAGGGAGGGTGATGATTTTCCTCAAGCAGCCAGGCTGTTCTTGCTTTGAACTCTACATCTTGTTGCAATCGATCGCTTTCTTGTCATTTTATTGGTTGCCAAGCAGCTGGCAAAATTTTCTTCTGCCTTCCTTAGTGATCCTGAACTTCATCAATCGTTTGTGAGACACCCTCATTCTTTGGTCTTTCCTACCTTGACAGTCCCTTTCTCTACTGTTCTAATGTATTTTGTCTTCCTGTCTAATTTTGCAACTTGTAAAGCCACCTGAAAGTTTCCTTCTGCTTCTTTCTCTTTGTAGCCCTGGCTGTCCTTGTTTGGTCGAAAGCATCACCTCAGCTCCCTAGCACCCTTTTATACAAAGAGTCTAGATTGTTTAGTTGGGGGCTTCACCCCAGCCCCCTGGCATCCATTTTTGGAATGTTGGGTTGAAAGTTTTAATATTATTGTAGTTACTAAATGGCAAGTGGGTTGAAAGAAGGCTAAGAAGGTAATAAGGAGGCTTAAGAAATTTATTTATTTATTTGTTTGTTTGTTTGCTTATTTATATTGATTTTTGAGACAGGGTCTCACACTATGTAGCCCTGGCTGGTATGAAACTTACTATATAGACCAGACTGGCCTCAAACACACAGAGATCCGTCTGCCTCTGTCTCTACCTCTTCAGTACTGAACCATGTTTTTTTGTTTTGTTTTTGTTTTTTTTCAAGACAGGGTTTCTCTGTGTAGCCCTGGCTGTCCCAAAACTCAGCCCGTAGACCAGGCTGGCCTCACACTCAGACTGGAAAATGTAGGACTAATAATAAAAACCCAGAGATAGATACTGGGGATCAACCTAAAGATCAGAGAAGCAAAGCAGCCAAGCCACTAGAGAGCTCTTACGTCTATGAAATCTTCAGACTGAAAGAGAGCGAGTTCCTGTCTCATCCCACCTTATATTCCTCTCTAGTGTTGGGATTAAAAGTGTGCACCACTACCACCCAACCAAGACTGAAAAATTTTTATAGAAGTAGAAATATTACTTCTATTAAGAATTAAAAGTGGCTGGGAAGTGGTAGCACATGCCTTTAATCTCAGCAATTGGGAAGCAGAGGCAGGCAGATCTCTGTGAGCTCCAGGACAGGCTCCAAAGCTACACATAGAAACCCTGTCTGGAAAAACAACAGCAGCAAGTTAAAAGACCGGATCTCACTTTGTAGCCCTGGCTTAACTGGAACTCACCATGTAGACCAGGTTGGGGTTCTGTTTGCTTTTTGTTATTTTTTTTAGATTTATTTATTTATTTATTTATTTATTTATTTATTTATTTATTTATATGCATGAGTCCTCTATTAGCAGACAGAGACTGCATCCCAGAAGAGGGTTTTACATCCTATTATAGATGGTTGTGAGGTATCACATGGTTTTTGGGAATTTAACTCAGGGCCTCTGGAAAACAGCCATCTCTCTAGCCCCAACCAGGCTAGTTTTGAACACAGGGATCCTCCTGCCTATGCCTCCTGAGTACTAAGATTAAAGTGTTTGGGGTCTTTTTGACTGTGAGGTTCTAACACTAGTTATTTCCGGTATGACTTCCAGTTGTACTAGACTAAAAAGCTCTATAAGAGTCATTTTGGGGGACTGGAGAGATGGTCAGTGGGGAGCACTGACTGTTCTTCCAGAGGTCCTGAGTTCAATTCCCAGCACCCACATGGTGACTCACAACCATCTGTAATAAGATCTGGTGCCCTTTCTGGCCTGCAGGGACATGTGCAGGCAGAGCACTGGATGTATAATAATAGTAATAATAATAATAATAATAGTCAGTTTAGAGATTTTCAGAGGCTGCAGATAGATAATGGAAAGGCCTGTTGAGGAATGACAGAATGCAGACAAGCTAGGCTTATAGCTCCTTTTCTTCCCTCTCTCCTTCCCTCTTATTCTTTGTCACCTCCTCTCTCTCTCTCTCTCTCTCTCTCTCTCTCTCTCTCTCTCTCTCTCTCTCTCTTACACACTACTATTACTTATAATAATAATAAATAAGAATTTTTAAAAGAATTTTTAAAAATAAAATTAATCTAATAGAAATATAGTAACCAAAGAGAATTTGTGTTAAACTATGGAAGATACTAAATTGGTCTCATTAACTAAAATGGGAGACTCTCCTCAGAAAAGATGCTTAGTGTCTGTCTCAACGTCTGAAGAGGTTCTGGAGAACAGATACTTCCTAAGTAGCGTTTCTGAGCATCCCTGGCTGGACTGGAGCTCACTGTGTAGACCAGACTAGATTTGAACCCACAGAGATGCTCCTGTCTCTGTCTCCTGAGTTCTGGGATGAAGGCTTGAACCACCATGCCCAGATTTTAAAGCAACAGGATATTGATTAAAACGTCATTCAGGCCGGTGGTGGTGGTGAACGCCTTTGATCTCAGCTCTTGGGGGGCAGAGGCAAGTGGATCTCTGTGAGTTCGAGGCCAGCCTGGTCTTCAGAGGAATTTCCAGGACAGGCTCCAAAGCTACACAGAGAAACCCCGTCTTGAAAAAACAAAACAAACAGAGAGAGAGAGAGAGAGAGAGAGAGAGAGAGAGAGAGAGAGAAAAGAAAAAGAAAAAGAAAACACTTCTTTCAGTCATTAGAGAATTATCCCTTGTACATTATGGCTAAGTAGAATCCCTATTTTTAAAAAAAGGTCAAAGTGGGCTGGAGAGATAGCTCAGTGGTTAAGAGCATTGCCTGCTCTTCCAAAGGTCCTGAGTTCATTTCCCAGCAACCACATGGTGGCTCACAACCATCTGTAATGAGGTCTGGTGCCCTCTTCTGGCCTGCAGGCATACACGTAGAAAGAATATTGTATACATAATAAAAAAAAAAAAAAAAAAAAAAAGGTCAAAGTATAATTAGGAGCTAGAGAGATGGCTCAGCAGTTAAAAAAATATACTACTCTCACAGAGGTCCGGAATTTTGTTCCCAGTACCTACATGGAACTCCAACTCCAGATCTGACAGTCTTTTATGGCTTCCATGGGCACCTGTATTCATGTCCATATACCTACCTGCACACACCTACACACACAAACAGACCACACATACACACATAAAAATAAATCTTGGGTCTGGAGAGAGGGCTCAGAGGTTAGGAACACTGGCTGCTCTTCCAGAGTCCCTGGGTTCAATTCCCAGCACACTCAGGGCAGCTCATAACTGTCTATAACTCCAGTTCCAGGAGATCTGGCATCCTCACGCAGACATACATGTAGGCACATAAAATAAGAATAAATAAATTTAAAAAAAATGAATGAAAACAAACCTTTAAAAAAAAACATAATTGCTGGGTGGCTGTGGTGCATCCCTTTAATCCCAGCACTCAGGAGGCAGAGGCAGGCGGATCTCTGTGAGTTCGAGGCCAGCCTGGTCTACAAGAGCTAGTTCCAGGACAGGCTGCAAAGCTATAGAGAAACTCTGTCACAAAAAAAAAAAAAAAAAAAAAAAAAAAAAAAAAATTAAACTGGGGATCAAGGTTATTAGCTGCACATAGCAAGTTTGAAAGTAGCCTGGGCTATGTGAGACTTTGCCTCAAATATTTACAAAATGGGTCTGGGATATCAGGCATGACTCAGTGAGTAAAGGGACTTGCTGTCAAGGTTCACAACCTGAGTTTGATACCAGGGACCCCATGGTAGAAGGACACAATTGACTCCTGAAAGATGTCCACACATATGCTGTGTTTGTGCGTGCGTGTGCACACACACACACACAAAATAAATAACAGATATATATTTACTTTTTTTTTTGAGACAGGGTTTCTCTTATAGTTCTAGCTTTCCTGGAACTCGCGCTGTAGACCAGGCTGGCCTCGAACTCATGGAGACTCACCTGCCTCTGACTGATGAGTGCTGGGATTAAAGGTGTGCACCATCACTGCCTAGTTGTATGTAAAATTTTTAAATGTTAAAAAATTATAGCAGGCCTAGTGGTGATGGCGCATTTCTTTAATCCCAGCATTTAAGAGGTAGAGGCAGGCTGATCTCTGAGTTCAAGGCCAGTCTGGTCTACAGAGCTAGTTCCAGGACAGCCAAAGATACGCAGAAAAACCCTGTTTCAAAAAATTAAAAAAAAATCTTTGGTCATGGTGTCTCTTCACAGTATAGAAAAATAACCAAGACGCCTTCATTTCTGAGACAGGGACTCATGTAGGTCAGCCTGGCCTTGACTTTCAACCCTCTTGCCTTGGTCTCCCTAGTGCTGGGAGGTTTATGGCACCATGCTCAAAGAGATAGATACAGATACTATAACGAAATGTTGCTTTTGAGATGCACTGAGTGCAGGTGTGCTAGCCCACACCTTTAGCCCCAGCACTCAGGAGGCAGAGGCAGGCAGACATCTGAGTTAGAGGCCAGCTTGTACTAGAGAGAGAGCTCCAGGACACCCTGAACTACACCGAGAATCCTTTTCTCAAAACAGAAACAAAAGCAAAGCCGGGTGGTGGTTTACGGACTTTAATCCCAGCACTCAGGCAGCAGTAGGCTGATCTCTGAGTTCAAGGCCAGCCTGGTCTACAGAGCATGTTTTAAGACAGCCAAGGCTATGCAGAAAAACATTTTCTTGAACCACCCTCCCTACAAAAAAGATGTAATGAGATTTAAGGAATTTTCAAAAAAATCAGAGAGCTAACAAAAACCCAGTCTGTATAACTGCTTTCGGGCATGCATATGAAATCTGAACAAACAGAAATACACGTATAAACATATTTGCATGGCCACTGTTGCCAGTCTGAGTTTCCTAGGACTTCTATCCCTGGCTTACAGTCCTGGAATTGCACCCTGGCAATAGTGGCCCTGGACCGAACCCAGGGCCTCGGGAATGCTAGGTAAGCACTCTGCCACTGAGTTATGTCTTCAGTCCCTGATGGGGTGGGTGCCTTATTGCAAAGGGTACAAAATGCATTGCAAAGAATCCAACTCTTAGCCGGGCGGTGGTGGCGCACGCCTTTAATCCCAGCACTCGGGAGGCAGAGGCAGGCGGATCTCTGTGAGTTCGAGACCAGCCTGGTCTACAAGAGCTAGTTCCAGGACAGACTCCAAAACCACAGAGAAACCCTGTCTCGAAAAAACCAAAAAAAAAAAAAGAATCCAACTCTGACTGCACCTCTCCCTAGGGCCTTGATGAAATCCTTTAACCAAGGTCTTGGACCTTAGTTTCCTCTTCTGTGATGTGAAGGCACTAACTCAGCTCTAATCCCATCAGCTCTGAATCTAAGCAGCTTTTAGACTACTACCCGGTACAGGCAGTTCTAGATAAACACTCTCAGGCCCATGGCAACGGCCATTCTGCCCTCTGCGGCACTGGTATGCAGCTCCACTCCAGCAGGCAGGATTATTTCCATCACAAATTCCTGGGTGAACAGAGAGCTTGCTGGGGGAAGGGACCTACTAGAAACCTTAAATCCTCTGGCTTTAGAGGGAATCCTGGTGTAAACTCACTGTAGGTGGTGTGTATGCGCTGGATTAGGAAAACCGCATCAGCGCTTCTTCAGAGTCTCCCTTTTAGGGGCAGAAGAGGTGGGATAAAATCCTCGTCTTGGCCACTTTGTCACTGAGAAGTGACTCAGAGTGAAGGACACAGTGGCTCCAGTGCTTCAAACTGGTGAGGATCCAAAGGAGCATTGCCTTCGAGTGCTGAAATCAGCTGGGGTTGGAGAAAAGGCCTTAATGTTTATTTTCAGACAGCATAGATTTCTTTTTGAAATTTATTCTATTTATTATTAGCATGCCTGTTGTACCAACATGTGCCTCAATTTGCAGGTAGAGGTCGGAGGACAAGGTCAAGGAGTCAGTTCTCTCCTTCCAGTGTTGGTCCAGGGTGCCAACTCAGGCTGTCAAGCTGGCATGGCAAGTACTTTTACTCCTGAGCCGTCTTGCCAGCTCTGATATACATAGATTAACCTTATTGCTACCATAGTGGGCATTCTCAGAGCTCTGTCTTAGAAACGCAGGGACTGGCCGGGCGGTGGTGGCGCATGCCTTTAATCCCAGCACTTGGGAGGCAGAGGCAGGTGGATCTCTGTGAGTTCGAGACCAGCCTGGTCTACAAGAGCTAGTTCCAGGACAGGCTCCAAAACCACAGAGAAACGAGAAACCCTGTCTCGAGAAACCAAAAAAAAAAAAAAAAAAAAGAAAAGAAAAGAAAAGAAAAGAAACGCAGGGACTGTGGGCTAGGGACTGAAGGTGAAGGTATGTGGGGCAGGAAGATGCCAAGCTGCTGTGAACCTGTTGCTCATAACTGAGAAACGGCAATGCCAGTAAGGATAAACACACGGGGCGGGGGAGACGCGATTCTGTGGATTTTTAAAAAGATTTTTATTTTGTGAGTATTTGCACATATATATGTATACCACGTGTGTGCCTGTTGTCTTCGGAGGCCAGAAGAGAGAATCCAGCCCTCTGGAACTAGAGTAACAACTGGTTGTGAGTGACCATGTGGGTACTGGGAATGAAAGTCGGGTCCTCTGCAAGCGCAGTCAATGTTCTTAACCCCTGAGTCATCTACCCAGACCCGGCTCTTGCTTTTTTTTTTCTCCACATTCATTCTTTAGATCTGAGCCAAGGAGAACACTATCCTTTTGCGACTCAGATTTAGAGGAAGGAGACATCAATCACTTAAAACACCAAAGTTTAAAGAATGGTTCCGAGAAAAATATGTACTTCACTAAATTACCACCTGGAGGCAGCAGAGTTACGCTTTGCTGACTGTTCATGGCTTCCGGCTCTGCATAGGCCTGGAATGGAAAAGAATCCAAAACTAGGAAGATGGCGTGGGGTGGGGCTGGACGGTAAAAATCCAGCTGGTGTACGTGTGTCTAGGAACTATGGGAGAACCTGGAACGAATCTGTGGTCTCTGCTGAAAACTAGCTGAGAGAATCTGAGAGAAACAGGAGTTATTGACAATGAGAGCACATCAGTTGGTGTAAAGTTGGGTAAGGTGGCTCATGCCTGTTATATCAGCACCTAGAAGATAAAGAGGCAAGGAGGATCGGGAGTTTAGAGTTAGCCTTGGCTACATATCGAGTTTGAGGACAACTTTGTCGAAATGAGACATTGTCTCAAAAACAAGCAGGGTTGGAGAGTTGGTTCAGACGCCACTTCCCTCCAAGTCTGCTTGTTTGTTTTTGAAGACAGAGTTTCTCTGTGAAACACTCCTGGTTGTCCTGGAACTCACTCTGTAGACCAGGCTGGCCTTGAACTCACAGAGATATGACTACCACGCCCAGCTCCCTCCAAGTCTGATCCCCAAAACCACATGGTGGAAAGGGAACCAACTTCTACAAGTTGTCCTCTGACCTACACACACACATACACACACACACACACTCACACACACCACACACACACATACTAAATGAATAAATAAATGTAAAAATGTAGACAAATACTGATGGATTGTAAGTTGAGAGTGAAGGAACCTAGTATTATCTCTCTATATATGCATATTTACAAATATGTATGTATGTGTATACATATATTACTTATTCATATATGATGTGCTTGTTTTGTGTTTCATCTGCATGTGTGTGCATCACATGCCTTCCTGGTCCCTGTGGAGGTCAGAAGAAGGCCTCCGATCCTCCATAACTAGAATTACAGATGGTTATGAACCACCAGTTAGGTTAGGTGCTGGGAATGGCTGAGCGTCTCTCTAGCCGCTTCGCCTCAAGATTTACGAAACAAAGCAGCAAACAAAGAAAGACCTTAGGAACTGGTGGCGCCTGCAATCGCTGTCTCCCTTCTTACCACTAGAGGGGACACTAGAGAAGACTGCAGCCTTGTCATCCTCCACTGGGCTAATTAGCCCTGCAGGAATTCTGAGTGTTAAAGAGAAGTCATGAATTTGCTAACAAATATATCTGCACAAGGTATTTCTGGCTCACATATTTCCAGTAGCTTCCTAAGGGCTCCAGAGTAAAGCCTGAACTAATCAGAATGGCATTCAAGACCCTCCTCAAATTGCCCTTGGTCCTCCATCTTCATTACCCCGGTACCCTCTGCTCCTCAAAAAACCAAAAAAATAAATAAATAAATAATAATAATAATAATAATTTTGTTGGGGCCACAAAATGAAGAATTTGTTAAAGGGGTCACAGTATTAGAAAGGTTGAGAATCACAGCCAGGTGGTGGTAGCACATGCTTTTAATCCCAGCACTTGGGAGGCAGAGAGAGAGAGAGAGAGAGAGAGAGAGAGAGAGAGAGAGGATTTCAGTGAGTTCAAGGTCAGCCTGGTCTACAAAGTAAATTCCAGGACAGCCAAGACTGTTACATAGAGAAACCCTGTATTGAAAAAATCAAAACCAAAACCATCAACAAAAATTATTTCTACTTCATAGTCATTAAGAAGATTAAATGAAGGCTGGGCAGTGGTGACACATGCCTTTAATCCCAGCACTTGAGTTAAAGACCAGTCTGAGTGAGTTCCAGGACAGTCAGGGCTACACAGAGAAACCCTGTCTTGAACAGCTGAGCTAATATGTGTACAGTGATTAGCAATGGACTTGCTTTAGTGATGGCTACCATTATTAGGCCCTGACAATCAAGAACCTGCCTTACAACATACTTGGCATAGAAAGAGTAGGCTAGATTCTCTCTTTCAGGCCCCTCATTTCCTCTAATTTCATTTATTTAGTGTGTGTGTGTGTGTGTGTGTGTGCATGTGTGTGTGTGCAAGGCATGTGTCTGGAGGTCAGATAATCCCTTTAGGCTGGCATTTCCTGTCAGCAAGCACCTTTACCTGCTGAGCCATCCTGCTGCTCCTCCCACCCCCACCCAACCTCTATTTCCTTGAAATAAATTTCAGGTAGCCTAGACTGGCCTTAGACTCACTGTGTTAGCAAAACTAGCCTTGAATTCCTGATCTTCCTTCCTCCACCTCCCAAGCACCTGGATTACAGGCTTGTGCCGCCACACCTGGTTTTTGTTGTTTTGAGACAGGGTCTCACCATGTACTCTTTGGCATGCCAAAAGTACTCACTCTGTAGACCAGGTTGGCCTCAACTTCATAGAGATCTACCGGTGTCTGCCTGCCAGGTGCTGGGATAAAGGTGTGGGCCACAACTGGCCTTCGCCTGGCTTTGTTTGTGTTGTCTCTTGAGGCTCAGGCTGGTCTGGAACTCTGTCTTAGTTAAGGTTCCCACCGCTGTGATAAAACACCACAACCAGAAGCAACTTGGGGTGGGGAAGGGTTTGTTTTGCTTACACTTCCATATCAGGGTCCATCATTGAAGAGCACCAAGGCAGGAACTTGGAGCAGTGCTGGTTACTGGCTTCTTTCTCACCGTTTCCTCAGCCTGATTCCTTATACACCCCAGGTACCACCCACCATGGGCTGGACCCTCTCCCAATCAAGAAATGCACCATTGCCGGGCGGTGGTGGCGCACGCCTTTAATCCCAGCACTCGGGAGGCAGAGGCAGGCGGATCTCTGTGAGTTCGAGACCAGCCTGGTCTACAAGAGCTAGTTCCAGGACAGGCTCCGTAGCTACAGAGAAACCCTGTCTCGAAAAACCAAAAAAAAAAAAAAAAAAAAAAAAAAGAAATGCACCATCACCGCTGCCCAGCTAATCATGGTTTGTTGATGAAAGGATCTGAAGAGTCTCAAGGATTACCTAGAGACTAGACCACCTGGAGAACAAGTGGAGCTTGTAGACTCTAGGTCTAAAAACTAACGATTTTCACTTCGTTTTTTTATTTTTTTTTATTTTTTTTTCACTTCTTTATTTATTTATTTATTTATTTGTTACGTATACAATATTCCATCTGTGTGTATGTCAGCAGGCCAGAAGAGGGCACCAGACCTCATTACAGATGGTTGTGAGCCACCATGTGGTTGCCGGGAATTGAACTCAGGACCTTTGGAAGAGCAGGCAATGCTCTTAATCATTGAGCCATCTCTCCAGCCCCAATTTTCACTTCTTGAAATATGCATGTATAGTTGTTTTATATGTATATACATATGTATATATGCTACATATATATGTACATTCTTGTTCAGAAGGTCAAAAAATCAATACAAATATAGCCCCCCCCCAAAAAAAATGCACCACAGGCTAGCCCCTAGGCCAATATGGTGGGACATTTTCTCAGTTGAGATTTTCTCTTCTGAAAGGACTCTAGCTGTGTCAAGTTGACATAAAAACTAGCCAGTGCAGACACACGGTGTAATAACAGGCTGGCCTTAAACGTGCAATCCTCCTGCCTCAACCTCCCAGTGCTCGGATTATAGGTAGGAACCACCATGCCCAGGCATACTATCTTTCGCTCTCTAAAATTTGAATTGAAAGAGGACAGGGATGGGGCACAGCTCTGCAGGAAAGTGCTTGCTCGGCACTGGAGGACCTAGGCTCCATCCCCAGCTCTGCCAGAAGAAAGAATGTGTAACAGCAAGCAAGAAAGACAATGTTAAGAACGAGGACAAGAGCTAAGATGTTTAGTTAAAGAAAAATTGTAAGCTGGGGATCTTTTTTTTTTTTTTTTTTAAATATTTATTTATTTATTTATTATGTATACAATATTCTGTCTGCGTGTATGTCTGCAGGCCAGAAGAGGGCACCAGACCTCATTACAGATGGTTGTGAGCCACCATGTGGTTGCCGGGAATTGAACTCAGGACCTTTGGAAGAGCAGGCAATGCTCTTAACCACTGAGCCATCTCTCCAGCCCCCAAGCTGGGGATCTTTTAAGAAAAGAAAAGAAGAAAAAGAAAAAGAAAGAAAGACTATAAAATAAACTCGGCTGTAGAATATTACCTCCCATATGTGAGACTCTGGGTTCAATCGATAAAGCATCAGGATAAAAACACCAAAATGCTGTGTTGTGCTCCGCTGGTCTGTTGTCTCCTGAATTTCTGGGATGTATATCCTTAGAGTAAAATTGCTGAGCTAAATGGAGTGAGTCATTGTAACTCAGAATGCCTGACTGACACAGGAGCCCTTTCTCTGTTTGGGGCAAACTTAGGTCCTTCAAGCCAAAGTTTCTGGCTCCCCCCTCTGTTGTTTTGCTTCATGGGGAGAAACCCTGGTCACATTACCTAGCATTGTCGCTTAGTCTTCTCCAGCATGACAATCATGACAATATTAGACTCTGAATTTTATTTTATTAGCTTCCCCCCCCCCCCAGACAAGATCTCACTGTGTAGCTCTGGCTGTCCCATTACTTGCGATGTAGCTGGCCTTGTACTCCCAGAGATCCACCTGCCTCTGCCTCCTGAGTGCTGGGAACTAAGGTGTGCACCATTTTGCCTGGCTTAGACTGTATGTTCTTTGAGGACAGGATACCTTGTCTGTTCCCAGCAGCACACTGTGTCCAACAGTAGACAGTGATATAGCAGAGGTACTTGGTACATAGAGCCAGACACTGCTCAATAACTTTCTAGATTCTGATTTATTTCATCTACATAAAAGTCCTCTGAAGAGATATTGTTATGCTTCTCATCTTCCAGGCAGGGAAAGTGCAGCAGAGAGAGTCTTGCCAATGGTCTGAAAAACAAAGGGGACAGAAGCAGAAGAGATTCAAGTTAGTGCCAGACGATAGGCACTTAGCAATTTTTGTCATATAACCTGAGCTACAGGGGAGTGTGGTAGTTAATATGACTGAGTACTTTAATAAATATATTTATGGGCCAGGTGGTGGTGGCACACACCTTTAATCCCAGCACTTGGGAAACAGAGGCAGGTGGACCTCAGTGAGTTCGAGGCCAGCCTGGTCTACCAAGCAAGTTCTAGAACATCCAGTACTGTTATGCAGAGAAACCCTGTCTCGAAAAAGCAAATAAACTATATATATATATATAGTCTTTTATATATATGAGTGTTTTGCTAGCATATATGTTTGTGTGCCATGTGGGTTTGTCGTGCCCTCAGAGGTTGGAAGAGGACATCTGATACCCCTGGAACTGGAGTTATAGATGGTTGTGAGCCACTGTGTAGTGCTGGTAACTGAATCTAGGTCCTTAGCAAGAGCAGCAATTGCTCTTAACCACTGAACTGTTTCTCCAGACCTGTTTGAGTTCTTTTGTTCAGAGCATTTTCATACATATTATCTGAGTATTATCAAGAGTTCACTCATGTTTTCTTGTTTTTATGTTTATGTGTGTAAGTGTTTTATCTGTCTGTGCATCACATGTGTGCCTGGTGACCCAACGAGGTTATAGACAGACCAGAGTTATAGACAATTGTGAGCCTCCATGTGGGAGCTGGGAGACTCAAACCTGGGTCCTCTGGAAGAACAGCCAGTGTTTTAACCCCAAAGCCATCTCTCAGTCCTTTGTGTGAAACCAGCCAGCAGTTCTACCCTGAAATAAGGAAAATCCAGATGCTTCCCTGCAAGCACAGCAAGTTGAAATACAGTAAAAGGTGGCGCATGCCTTTAGTCCCCGCACTTGGGAGACAGAGGCAGGTGGATCTATGAGTTCCAGGACAGTCAGAGCTACACAGAGAAACCCTGTCTTCAACAACAACAACAACAACAACAGGAAGAAAGGAAGAAAGAAAAAAGAAAGAAAGAAAGAAAGAAAGAAAGAGAGCACATACAGACTTATTTTGTAAATATCTTGGTCTTTGTACACCTGACAGGTTGGTCAGATTTCTAGGCTAGGATCTAAAGAAATCGTTGTATACGGCATGAAAACCTTTCCTCTGGGGCTAAGCAACCACTTTCCTGGATATTCCAAATACTGCCAGTTTCTCCATAAACCCAACAATGGAGAGTGTATGTGGGGTGGAAGAGGAGGGTGGATGTAGCGGTGATTCCACTTTGCACTATTGTTTTTAAAGGAGTCTGGCTGTACAAAGCTCTTGCAGATGCCTTTATTGGCAGCTTCAACCCGTTGCTTTTGAGTTGCCATGGTAACTGGAAGCCAAACCAGGGTGGGTGGGGGGACAGGACGGGACTGTTTATTGGTGAGTGATAAGGAGCCAAAAGAAAAGACAGTTCTTTGAGGGACGCCTGGGGTTGTTGTGGGGGTGGAGCAGCGTGTTTATGTATTAGCATAGGGTAAATCCAGATGCTTCTTGGCACTATGGATACACAAGCATCTGAAAGCAGGGCAAACAGGAAGGCTACCTAGGGGCTTCCTGGTATGGTTTCTCTTCCTAATTGCCTGTATCTCAGAGATCTGAGTGAATGACCAGGGGAGAGGTCTGATGCTAGCAACTGTTCAGCACAAACACGTTCTAAAGTATTAATGGTGCCCAGTAGGAACAGGAGGAGTCGGCGCGATCTTCTGAAAGCCAGGAAATAGCGGGAGCTGCCTGTACCTGGATA
Organism: Chionomys nivalis; assembly: GCF_950005125.1. Taxonomy (NCBI): domain Eukaryota; kingdom Metazoa; phylum Chordata; class Mammalia; order Rodentia; family Cricetidae; genus Chionomys; species Chionomys nivalis. The sequence goes on along the minus strand of NC_080092.1, from coordinate 58,461,210 downwards.
AAACCCACCCGGGAGGTGAGTGAGGTTTGCGTTTGAGCTGTGTTCCTGGGGACACAACCATATGGCTTTTACCGACTGCCATCCTCCACACGGTATGTATACCCTTCTTGGGCAGCAGCTAAAAGCTACAGAAGACTGCTAGCTGGTATCTTAAATCCCTCCCCCACGATCGCTGGAACTCTTCACTGAGGTCTCAGGGTGTCTCCATCTACCTTTTCAGCCCGAATTCCTGCCCGAAAGCTAGGGTCCTCCTTCCCTTTTCCAAGCCACTATCCCACTTCCCTGATTTTCCTCCCTAGAGTAGGAGGCTCCAGGGGACCACAGCTGACTCCTCCAGGCACAGAGGATTGAGTCATCCCGCAGGCGTCAGAGCGGGTAGCAACAGCTCCGCTGATCTGTATGCAGCTCCAACTCCCTCTCCAGTTCAGAGTTTTGGAGCCGTCTTGTTCAAAAGTAAAGAACAGAACACAGATGGCTGGTAACAGGATCCCACAGGGGCCTCCTTTCCCACTGAGTTCATCCTGCTAATCCTTTTACAGAAGAGAAAATAAGTGGTAAACGGAAAAGGGGGAAAAAAGACCATAGCTTCTACGGAGTCTACAAGCTTTGTTCCTGAGTCCCAGTAGGAGGTCTCTGGGAAGGATTCTCACTGTCTGTTAGCTTTCCTAGCCGGATCCCCTTCCTGGTCCCTTCTTCCTGACCGCTCCATCTCCTTCATTCTCCCTATTTTCCATCCCAGCTCCCTGTTCTTTGTGGTTTTGAATTAGATGGAATACCTTCTCAGAGATGCCTGAATGCCTTTTAGATGAACCAGTCACTTTTTATTTAGTTAATTATTTTTATTATCATTAAAAATTTTTCATATAGCCTGTTAGTGGTGGCACACGCCTTTAATCCCAGCCTTTAATTGGTAGGCAGAGGCAGGTGGATCTCTGTGAACTGGAGGCCAGCCTGGTCTACAGAGCTAGTTAAGACAGGTTTCAAAGCTACAGAGAAACCCTGTCTTGGCGGGGAGGGGGATCATATGTGTGTACTGGGCTATTTAAAAGAAAATTTTCTGGAAGCCAAGTGCAGGGCCTTGTACTACTAGACTCGTGTGGTCCTCCCACCTCGGCCTCACCGGTAGCTGGGACAACAGGTGTGAGCTACCACAAATGACTGCAGTGCCGGTCACTAGGAAATTGAGCTCAGGCAATTTGCCTAACCTCCCTGGGCTGTAGGTAAGAATCTGACCATCTCTAATATATACCGTACCGATTGGTTTAGAGATGAAATTAGATCGAGGTAAGGAACACAGAAAGTCACTAATAAGTATTTTCTTTGCTCCCTGTTGCTGTAAGTGCCAGGTCTTTGTGTTCGGGTGGGAAGGGGAGATGTTTCCTACCAAGAAAGATATCATTTATGTTCCAGGGCTGCTGAAGCAATTGTGTAGAGAAGGACTAACATTGTTTTTCTCTAACTTGAAGATTCTTGATCAAAGTTGAAGGCTTTCTCCTTTTTTTCCTCTTCCATTCCTCCTGATGTCCTGATGGTTTTTGACTCTCCCTCTCTCTCTTTGGTTTTTTGAGACAGGGTTTCTCTGTGTTTAGCTCTGACTGATCTTGAACTCCCTCTGTAGACCACGCTGGCCTCAAACTCACAGAGATACATCTGTCTCATCAAAAACACCAATGATAAAAAAAAAAAAAAAGATACATCTGTCTCTGTCTCCTGAGCACTAGGATTAAAGGCCTGTGCCACCACTACCTGACTGATTTTTTCTTTTTAATTGTACTTATTTATTCATTCGTGTGTGTATGTATATGTGTGTGTCTACATGCATGCCATATTATGTCTGAAGAGGTCAGAGGACAACTTTTGGGAATCTGTTCTCTCCTTTTTTTTTTTTTTTTTCGAGACACGATTTCTTTGTAGCTTCGGAGCCTGTCCTAGAACTAGCTCTTGTAGCCCTGGCTGGCCTCGAACTCATAGAGATCTGTCTGCTTCTGCCTCCCGAGTGCTGGGATTAAAGGCGTGAGCTACCACAGCCTAGCAATATGATTACTTTTTTACATCTATGTTTTTCCTGTGTGTGTGGAGGAGGAGATATAGAGATCAGAAGACAACTTGTAGGAGTGGGTGCTCTCTGTTTTCATCAGGTGGCTCCTGGGGCTCAAACTCAGGCTATCGGGCTTGGCCGTAGCCGTCTCTACCCACTGTGCTTCACTTGTGACGCTTTCATAGTCCTTGGAAGATAAGATGCTGGGCTGCTGATTGACCGTGTGACCTTCAGTAAGTTGTCATCCCTCTTGAAGGATCTTCTTCACTCCAGGAAACAAGGAGGATTGGTTGAAGTCTGTGAACCACAGAGAAAAGTTAAGTATAGGATGGTATTGTCCTTGGCATCAAGAATACCAGGAGTGTTTGTGCTGTCAGTGCACATGCCACTGCTGAATTCCTGTGATTGCCAAAGGCTCAGCTGACACAGGGCTGTGGCTGGACATGAGTCCTTTGTTCAGACGGTAAACATGTGCGGTGTCAATTATACTAATGTGTGTTGCTCCAGTTGAAGCAGGAGGAGCTGGTGATGAGGCCAGGACACTGCACCTCATTCTGTCTGACCAGGAGCTCTCTGGCAACACGTTTTTCCTGTCTTTCTTTGTAACTGGTAATTAGGTTCTCAGCTGAGCTGTCAGGCATCTTGACAGGTTTCATGGGCAGTCACCATCTGACAATTTACAACTTTGGGTTTTTCACAGCTGGAATGTTCCCTCCCAGGAAACCAGAGTGTCTCAATCCTGTACTCTTCCCATTGTTTGGGGAGCAGGACCTGAGAGGAAGGCCAGCTTTCTCAATGCACTCTCTAGATCCCAAGCAGACGGGGCATGGGAAATCTTAGCATTTGTGTGCATGAGAGCTGACTCTGTGGCTTGGTAATGAAATCGGAGTCATCAAAGCTAGAAACGGCAGGGGAATATGAGGATTTAATACAGCATCCTCTTCCTTCCTTTCTTCCCTTTCTTTCTTTTTCTTTTTCTTTTTTTTTTTTTTTTTTTTTTTTTTTGGTTTTTCGAGACAGGGTTTCTCTGTGGTTTTGGTTCCTGTCCTGGAACAAGCTCTTGTAGACCAGGCTGGTCTCGAACTCACAGAGATCCGCCTGCCTCTGCCTCCCAAGTGCTGGGATTAAAGGCGTGCGCCACCACCGCCCGGCTTTTTCTTTTTCTTTTTTTGTTTTTGAGACAGTCTCATGTAGCCCAGACTGGCCTGAAACTTGCTTTGTAGCCAAAGATGATCTTGAACTTCCAATCCTCCTGCCTCCATCTATTCTAGGATACAGCTATCATCCACCATGTCTGGCTTACAGAAATCTGGAGATTAATCCCAGAGCTTCATGCATGCTAGGTAAGAACTCTACCAACCGAGTTGTATTTCCAATCCAGAGCAATTTTTTCTTTCTTTCTTTTTTTTTTTTTTTGGTTTTTTTTTCGAGACAGGGTTTCTCTGTGGTTTTTTGGAGCCTGTCCTGGAACTAGTTCTGTAGACCAGGCTGGTCTCGAACTCACAGAGATCCGCCTGCCTCTGCCTCCCAAGTGCTGGGATTAAAGGCGTGCGCCACCACCGCCCGGCCAGAGCAATTTTTTCAATAGAGTTTGTTTGGATTTTTTTTTTTTTATTTGGTTTTGCGAGACAGGGTTTCTCTGTAGCTTTGGTGCCTGTTCCGGAACTAGCTCTTGTAGACCAGGCTGGCCTCGAACTCCCAGAGATCCGCCTGCCTCTGCCTCCCGAGAACTAGGATTAAAGGCGTGCGCCACCACCGCCCGGCCGGAATTTTTGTTTTTACTTTTTTTTTTTTTTTTTTTGGGGGGGGTTTTTCGAGACAGGGTTTCTCTGTGGTTTTGGAGCCTGTCCTGGAACTAGCTCTTGTAGACCAGGCTGGTCTCGAACTCACAGAGATCCGCCTGCCTCTGCCTCCCGAGTGCTGGGATTAAAGGCGTGCGCCACCACCGCCCGGCTTGTTTTTACTTCTTATTTTATTCCTATATATTTGTGTGTATGTGTATACATGCATGTGGCAGCCAGAGGTGTCTTTCTGAATGACCTTAGTTTTTGAGACAAGATCTTTCCTAAACCTGGAGCTTGCCAAATTGGATAGACTGACTGACTAGCAAGCCTCAAGAATCTTCCTGTTCCCACCTCCCTAGTGCTGGCATTCCAGGCATTGCCTCATCACCCAGCCTTTGTTTGTTTGTTTGTTTGTTGTTTTTTGAGACAGGGTTTCTCTGTGTAACAGCTCTGGCTATTTTGGAACTCCATTTGTAGACCAGGTTGACCTCAAACTCCGAGATCTACCTGCCTCTGCCTCCCAAGTGCTGGGATTAAAGGTGTGCCCCTACCGCAGAGCCTAACATACAGCTTTTAAGCAGGTTCTGAGGATTATATTACAGGTTCTCATTCTTGCACTTTATATCTCCCTAGCCCCCTGCCTACTTGAAGTTTTTTTTAAATACATATTTTTTATTGCTTGTGCCTGCAGTAACTGCTACGGTCTCGTGTGGAGATCAGAGGACAAATTCCAGAATCATTTCTCTCTTTCTACCATGCAGGTCTTGGGGGTTAAACTCAGGTTGTCAGGCTTGTCAGCAGGTGCCTTGCTCACTAAGCTGTCTCCCTAGACCTTTCGCTTCTGTAGCCCAGGCTGGCCTTAAACCCACTGTAATCCTGCTCAGCCTCGTGAGTACTGTTGCTGTGGCTGAACCACCACGCTAGCTGATAGAACATCTTTTCTCGCAATGCTGGGGATGAGCCAGGGCACTGCACTCTATCTCCGCACTGCAATGCCAGCCTCTTCTGGCTGTTTTGAATGATAAAGCTGAAGAGAAAGTTCAAATAAAACCCCTAAGAGTTCATAGGGAATAGAAAACCTGACTAGGAACAAGAATGTGGCAAAACTAGGAGCTGCCAAAGTGGGATAGCTTGAGCCTGAGAGCTCTCAGGTCAGCTCAGGCAGCGGTGGGGGGGAATGTGTGTGTCTGTGTCTGTGTGTATGTGTGTGTGTTCTCAGGTCTTCAGTTCTTCCCCGTCTAGGTCAGAGCTCCTCAGATTGGCTTTGATGCTTATCCTGATCATGGCGCCAGTCAGACTGTGCCACAAAGCCAATCATGCTGCTCATCTCTGTCTTTGCTAGCTAGCAACCATTGTCTTTCTTTCTGGTCACTGTACGTCAGTTTCTTCCTGGGGAGCAGCCCTCCTCTATTCACAGGCTACCCGGGAATAGCTGAGTTTGTGTGTTCTGGGAATGGGATGCATTAGCAGAGTAAACCAGTGTCCGGCTAGCGATTTCTTCAGATTCAGTCAGTGCCAGGGATGTCATGAGGTTTTCTCTGGTGTTTGAGAGGAATAATTTCCTCTCTTCCTTGAGCGTTGGTAACGTGACAATACTAATGAAATAGTTAACATTTATTGAGTGTTCAATTCTGTATCAGGGAGAGTTAGAAACACTGGATTTATTGTGTTCACAATAACCATATTAAGTATGAATGATTATTATTCCCCTTTATAAATGGTGGAATTGAGACGGAGAGAAAGCCTAGCCCAGGGCCTCATGCATGCTGAACGTGTAACTTACCATTGGACTCCATTGTCAGCCTGGCACAAAAGACTTGACTAAATTGTCCAGGGTCTCGGCCGTCAGCTAGCTATCAAAAGTATTTTACAGGCATGAGGGAATGTAAGGACTGCAATTTGTGCTACCTCTTGCTGTAAAGTCCCAAGCCAAAGTGAACACATTGGAAGACTTGTCCCGGAGTTGAAACCAGATTATTTAAACTCTGGAACTGCCCAAATCAGCCTTCAGCTTGGACCTCTTTTTGTTTTCCTTAAGGAAGTCTCCTGCATTCCACCTTAGCCTTAAACTCAAACTCCTGGCCTCCTTGTCGCTGTTTTCCAGAATCTCTGACTACAGGTATGTTCTTCCGTGCCGCGTTTCCTGAAGCTCTGAGAGGTAAACCCAAGACATTGCATAGGCAAGCACTGAGTTGTTCTCGGGTCTGTGTATACATGTATGTATCTGTGTGCGTGGTGTATGCACAGAGAGCGGAGATCAAGGTTTACTATCTTCCTTAATTGCTCTCTGCCTTATTTTGTTTTTGTCTTTTGAGACAGTGTCTCTCTACACAGCTTGGCTGTCCTGGAACTCACCATGTAAACTGGGCTGGCTGGGAACTCAGAGAGTAAAGTCATGCGCCACCAAGCCCAGCTTGTTTTCTTCCTTCCTTCCTTCCTTCCTTCCTTCCTTCCTTCCTTCCTTCCTTCCTTCCTTCCTTCTCTTTCTTTCTTCCTACAAGTGCTAGACTTTCCCATGGGTTCTGAGCATCCATACTCAGGCTCTCATGCTTGTACAGCCAGCACTTTACTGTAATTTTACCCATTTGCTTCCCACCTAAAAATAATTTAAAATCACGTGTAAGCCAAGATATTCTTGTTTTTCCTAAGCTGCTTTATGTCTGGTTTTGCATCGTTTATAACCAAAGAGTTCTTTTCCATGAGGCTATGCTCTTGAAGATAGGAGTACTGTCTCACTCCTCTCTACCTCCAGAGCCTGGCATAATGTATATAGCTGACATTCAGTGAGTACTATCTACCAGTTCCTTCATTCCACAACACTTTCTGGGCTGTGCTAGAAGCTGGGTAGGTGTGGAAAGTAGGATTCAAACTGAGTGCATGGATGCCGTTTACCTACAGTCTCCAGAGAGAAGCCATTGTGAAATGAACGTGATAGAGAGCTCCAGGCAATGACAGACTCACACACTGGAGTCCTCAAAAACTGCTGTTACCTTGGTACTGTGTGTTTGACCTGGGGGTGTTTCTGGGTTCTTGCCAGATGTTTGCAGGGTTGTTTGAGGCATTAGGAATGTTTGGAATGCTTCTCCATGGAATGACCATGCCACAGCTACAACTGTCACATGAACCAGGCATTTTCTAGTAGGCACATTCATTCACTGTATATTCTGCAGCTGGAGAGGTGGCTCAACAATTAAGAGCACTGAGCACTCTTCCAGAGAACTTCTGTCTTATTCCCAGCATCCTCATGGCTGGTCACAACTGTCTGTGACTCTAGTTTCAAGGGGCTCTGATTTCCTCTTTTGGCCTCTCTGGGCACTGCTCACAGGTAGTTCACAGACACACATGCAGACAAACCCCCATAAACACAAAGTTAAGATAAAATTAAAAAAATACACCCTATCAGACAGTGGATTGTGCACACCTTTTTTGTTTTTGTTTTTCAAGTGTAAAGGTATGTGCTACCACCACCCAGCAACTGTGTGCACACCTTTAATCCTGGCACTCTGGAGGCAGACTAACACCGGAAATCTTTTAGATTCATTTCCTGTGTGTGTATGGTATCAACGACAATATTCAGAATTGGAGAACATGGCACAAGTGGTGGGAGTGGGAAACTCCTAAGAATCAGTGGTACCCTTGTTCTTAGCATGGACATATACAACTTTTTTTTTTTTTTTTTGGTTTTTCGAGACAGGGTTTCTCTGTGGTTTTGGAGCCTGTCCTGGAACTAGCTCTTGTAGATCAGGCTGGTCTTGAACTCACCGAGATCCGCCTGCCTCTGCCTCCCAAGTGCTGGGATTAAAGGCGTGCGCCACCACCGCCCGGCGACATATACAACTTTTAAGCAAAATTCAATATACAGAGGAACGCACCCAGGTATTGGGAGCTGGATATAGTGTATGTGAAGAGAAGAAGAAGGGATGGGGATGTAACGGTGGCAGACAGCTTGCCTAGTGTGCATGAGTCCCCAGCATTTCAAAAATCAGCAAATGAACAAATGAGTAGAATTTTCCACATCTCCGTCTCCTCCAAAATGCTGGGCTCAAAGCCAGGCCCTCCTTCACACTGGGTCAGTACTCTATCCCTGACCTCTACAGCACTTTTAGTTTCGGAGACTGACTTTTCATGGTGTAATAAATATGTGCCCCCCTCATTTGATTTGAATTGCCATTTTTTTTCTTTTCTTTTCTTACTTTTTTGAGACAGGGACTCAAGTAACCCAAGCTGCCCTCAAAACTTACTATGAGACCAAACCTAGTTTTGAACTCCTGATCCTTCTTTGGCCTCCAGCTCCAGAATCCTGGGATTATAGCTGTGCCACACTATACCTGGATGAACTGCCACTTTCAATCAACATAAGAAAGATTTCTTACTAGTTCAGTATTACTACTTAGTTAAAAAGCAGTAACAACGACATAATTCTAAGGCAAACATGGCAGCCACATGCCTGTCATCTCAGCACTGGCACAGGGGAGGCAGGAGGACCAGGAGTTGGAGGTGGGGCTGGGGATGTATTTCAGTTGGTAGAGTGCTTGTCCAGCATGGAAACAGCCTTAAGTTTTGGTCCCCAGTACATGTTTATAATTGAAGCACTTGGGCAGTGGAGGCAGGAGAGTCAGAAGTTGAGTTCGAGACCAGCCTGGTCTACTAGAGCTAGTTCCAGGACAAGCACCAAAGCCAACAGAGAAACCCTGTCTCGAAAAACCAAAAAGAAAAAAAAAAAATTTCTTTAAGGTCCTCCTTGAGTTCACAACAAACTCAAAGATAGCTTGGGCAACAGGAGACTACTTTTTTTTTTTTGTTTGTTTGTTTTTCGAGACAGGGTTTCTCTGTGGCTTTGGAGCCTGTCCTGGAACTAGCTCTGTAGACCAGGCTGGTCTCGAACTCAGAGATCCGCCTGCCTCTGCCTCCCGAGTGCTGGGATTAAAGGCGTGCACCACCACCGCCCGGCAACAGGAGACTACTTTAAACAAGCAAATAAACAAAGCCCAAGGATAATTCCAGGGTGTTAAAAACATTAGCTTTTCTATGTTTTGATTGCCAGCTGTTTCTGTTTCAGTCCTGTGTGGCACAAATCTGATAAGAATTCACATAGCTTTTTGTTTTTTAATCTTAGCAGATGTCAGGCAAAGAAAAACCCTGACAAAATCACCAATTGGTCTTGAAGATAAATTCCAAAAAAACCTCCCAGTCCACAAACATTCTGCCCAACCTTTTCCATCATCACAGATGTCCCAGACAATCACAGTTATGAGACACTGATCATGGGATGCCTGCCAGTGGGTAGTGTCAGAGCAGTGGGATAAATATTTACCCCCTTACACATAGGCAATAATAGCTAACCATGTAAAACATTTTCCATGGGTTAGGCATGGAGCTAAGCTAAGCGTTTTACATGTTATTTTATTTAATCTTCCTATAACCCTCTGAGGGGGCTAATGTCAACTCCATTTTATTAAATGTCACTTTAGATTGAACCTGGAGTCTTGTGCATGTCAGGCAAGCAATTCACTAATGAGCGGAGTCTTCAGCTCTCAATTAACCCCATTTCACAGATGAAGAGACACTCACGAGGCATACTTTTTTTAATGATACAAAGTGAGGTGGTCGTTGATGATTGGTGATTGAGCTAGGGCTGTAAAGTCAGTGTTTTCAATGACAGCCGCGACTCTTTTCCGTCCATGGCTTAATTTCTCCAGGGCTGGCTTCTTTTAGGTTCTTTTAGGCAGATGCTTTAACTTATTCATGGCTTGCTGCAGAAGCTTATCCGATACTTGAGACAGAAGGTTTTCCAGGTCATGACTTTCTCAGACTGAGTTGCACGCTACCATCTTTTGGTACCTGGACCCAACATCCATTTATTCTTGTGGTTTAAAATGGAAGGAATGTTCCTTCCACTTGCAGGGTATTTTTTAAAAGATTGCATCTCTCTAGTGCTCCCTCCCTGCTTCTTTCCCCAACCCATTCCTTCTTCCTTCTTCCCAGTGCTAGGAATCAAAGCTATGGTTTTGTGCATAAGACTGGGCTTGAAAAAGGTGTTCACAAGATGGGTCCTATTACTGGAGAATGGAAACTTAACAAGTAACTCTGAGGGCTAAAGAGATGGCTCAATGGTCTTCTGGAAGCCCTGGGTTCGATTCCCAATAACCACATGACGGCTTACAACTGTCTATAACTCCAGCTCAGAGTGATTCAACATTCTAACACAGACATACATGCAGGAAAAACACCACTATACATAAATAAAAATAAATAATGTTTTTTTATTTTTTTATTTTTATTTATTTTTTATTTTTTGTGGTTTTTCAAGACAGGGTTTCTCTGTGGTTTTTTTGGAGCCTATCCTGGAACGAGCTCTTGTAGACCAGGCTGGTCTCGAACTCACAGAGATTCGCCTGCCTCTGCCTCCCTAGTGCTGGGATTAAAGGCGTGCGCCACCATATTTTAAATAATGTTTTTTTAAAAGAAGAAATAACTGTGAAACCAGGCATCGTGGTGCACTCCTTTAAACCCAGCCCTGAGGAGGCAGGAGGAGCTCTGTGAGTGTGATGCCAGTTTGGTCTGTATAGTGAGTTCCAGGACAGCCAGAGCTACATGTGAGACCTTGGCTCAAAAAGCAAAAGCAAACAAACAAAACAACAAGAAAAAAACAAAACAAAAAAAAAACCCAACAAAACAAAAAACAAGAAAAAACCCCAAAACTAAAGCAAAGCAAGAGCCCAGCCACCCCAAGAAAAAAGCAACTCTGTACATGCCGAGCTTTATCTTCTGGCCTGTGAAACAGCTTCTGGCAGGCATCATTCCAGAGACCTCTGAGTGAGGGGTGACAGCCGCATTGTAATCTGCTCTTCTAGGCTGCTCCTGGCACTAAAGCCAAATCTATGGCTTCACGGAAAAATGGGAGTCCGGGGCTCTAATTATCCAAGAGAAAGGGAGACAGACACAGAAGGAGGGAGGTGTGTTTAATAAAGAAAAAATCCGCGGGTACACTGATGACATCCTACGATACACTGAATGGGCTTCTTTCTAGTAACGTATTTATTTATTTGATGATTGTTGTTCACGGAGTGCCTCACTATTGTTTCTAAATGATAACTCTAGGACACTTCCTTCTTAGCAAAGTGTATCCTCTCATTCCACTTTCTTTCTGTATGTCTCTCTGTTCTTCTCTTGTGAGGTAATAAAGATTTCTTTCTTTTTCATTTTTTTTTTCTTTTTGGTGTTTCAAGACAGGGTTCCTGTGTAGCTGTCCTGGAACTCACTCTGTAGATCAGGCCGTCCTTGAACTCAGAGATCCGGCTGCCTCTGTCTCCATAGAGTACTGGGGTTAAAGTCATGCTCCAGCACTATCGAGTGGGCACAGAGATTTCTATAGGGAATGCCAATGTGATTGCAAGAAGCTAGCACTAACTGACATTGGAGAGAAAAGTTACCACCAACAATTAATTTCTTACTTAAATGTTTTTAATCTCTTTGTTACTAGGGATTGAACCTAGGGCTTCATGCATTCTAAGCAGGAGCTCTACCACAAGGCAACATTTCCAACCCTTGTTTTTTTTTTTTTTTTCTTAACTTTTAATGACTGGGCATGGTGGCATATACCTTTAGTCCCAACACTTGGGAGACAGAGGCAGGGTGATCTTTGTGAGTTCCAGGCCAGCCAAGGCTATATAGTAACACCCTGTCTCAAGAAATAAACAAGCAAACAAACAAAACAAAACCAAAACAAATAATCAGAGTCTGTGTTCTATCTTTATTTACTGGCTGTGATATTACCCAAAGTTACTTAACTTCTCCAGGTTTCTTGTTGGGAACCATCATTGTCTTACCTCTTTTCAAGGGGGCTGGAGAGACCACAAAAACAAAAAATGTGAACATTTCTTGACACAGAATAACTCTAAACAATAGAACTGTACTTGATTTATTTAAGCCAGGTGTGGTGGTATACTCCTGTAATCACAGTCTAGGGTTGGATGAGTCAGGAGGATCAGGAGTTTAGGAGTTCAAGGTGATTCTTGGCTACATACTGAGTTCCAGACCAGGCTGGGCTAGATGAACTACATGAAATCCTGTCTCTAACACTAAAAAAGAATGCTGACATTCAACAGGAATTCAACAAAGTTGCTTTTTCTTCTTTCCATTCCATAGAGGATTCTTGTCTGGATTTGTTTAAATTTTTGTTACATTCACTTATTGCCTGTGGGAGGGGAAGGGGCATATGTGTCACTGCATTCAGTGGAGCGCAGAGGTTCTCTCCCTGGGCCACATGGTTCCTACCCAGGAAGCTCACTCAGGCTGTCCGGCTTGTGGCAGCCCTTGCTTTCTGCTTGCCTGTTTGTTTTTAGGTTGAGTTTTACTCTCTAGCCTAGCCTGGCCTTGAATTCGAGGCAATCCTCCTGCATCAGCCTCCCAAGTGCTAGGATCCATAGGCATGAGCCACCATATCACATGTCAATAAGTACTTGTTAAATTGAGGTCACCATGACTTAGTTCTTGACTGGGTGACAATCCTGAAGTCCCATTGGACAGATGGGCATGTTTTTCAGTCCCCTGATGACACACTGATAAACTATCTTTTTTAAATGCAGATATATGTATGACAACAACTAAACAGACATGACACATACTTGGGCATCTCTTACACATACCAGAAATGTTTATATCACGCGAATCCTTGGTCAGCAGTTGACAAGAACACAAGATGATAGAAATACAGTGTGCTGGGGATCCATTCATGCTTAGGTTCAGATTCTAGCTCTGCCCTCCTCTACCAGCTCTGTGATTTGCAATATACGGTGCAAGCTCTTAGTACCTTGGGTTACTTGTAATGGAAGCATTAATGTTGATAGAGTTTTGTCACTTTGAAAATAATTTTTCTATCAAGATCAAAGCATCATTGGTACTACTTGTTTTCCTTTAACAGTTTTCTGGCCCCAATTCAAAGGAAACCTAAGTGAGATATGAAAAACTCTTTCAAAGTGACATTTAACTTGAATGTTGCAGGACTTAGTGAACTAGAGAAGCCATAGGGATTTGAGCTACACCCTAGGAACAACGTATTAATAGTTTAGAGTAATAGGTCAAGATGGTGGGGACATTTTGTTTTGTTTTGAGAATCTGAGCTTAATTCCCAGCCCTAAACAAAGTAAACCGCCTCTTCTCTTTATGTTGGGAAATGGGGAGGAGTGGAAGTACTTGTAGCAGCTGAGGGGAGGTTAAGTATGAGATTGGAGTGGTGGCAAACACACAGAAAACACCAGGCGGGAGCCAGCCACTGGGGTGTACACCTACAATTTTAGTTCACTGAAGCTTGGGGCAAGAGGATGGCCATAACTTTGAAGTCAGCCTGCCTGGGATCTGTAATGAGTTCAAGGTCAGCCTTCTTACTTAAGGAGCCCTGCATCAAAACCTAACAGTGTGGAGCCCAGGTGGCTCTTGCTGGTTCATAATTGCCTTTAATTCCAACCCTAGGGTGATCTGAAGTCTCGGGCTTCTGCAGGTATCTTCACTTACATGCACACACCCACCACCCCACCAAATTAAAAATAAAAATAACAACTCTTGAGAGGTTGAGGTGGAGAATCTCTGTGAGTTTGATACCAGTCTGAGCTACAGAGTGGGTTCCAGGACAGCCATGGCTACACAGAGAGACCTTGTCTTGAAAAGCAACAACAACAAAAACAAAAAAAAAAAACCAAAACTTCAAACCCAACTAATCAAACAAACCCCCATAAAATATTTTAGAAACATCAATCCTAAAAAATAAGTTTATCCGGAGCACATTCAAACCTTTAGGTTTAACTACTAATTTTGAGGAATTATATTATATGATATATTTATATAAATATATTTGCTTTGAGCAAATAGAAATCCTCGACATCACGAGGATACAACTGAAATCCAGATGTGGAAGGTTTTTATAGGGTATGCTCTTTCTCTTTCTGAGAAAAGACCCCACAGTACTCTAGGTTGACCTTGAACTCGCAGCAATCTTCCTGCCTCAGCCTTCTGGGCCTGAACTAAATCCTTAGTATTATGATCTAATTTCTTTGGCAAGCAAACTTTAAACAAATGATGAGAAAGAAAGGAGACAAACTAAGAAGGTCTATGTGGGGAGCTGGCTCAGTGGCTAAGAGCACTGACAGCTCTTCCAGAGGACCTGGGTTCAATTTACAATACCTACATGGCAACTTAGAGCTGTCTGTGACTCCAAGATCTGACACCCCCACACAGACATACACAGATACAGAAAATAAAAACAAACAATTAAAAAACAGAAGGTATAAGTGAAAGGGAATTTTCTGTCCATGAAAACAAGATGAGGACACATCTTTATTAGTCAAGTGCAAAGTGTGAATCATGTTCAGATCCCAATTCAGATAAATGAACTGTAAAAGATGTTTTGGAAATTACTGGGATAAATGACCATGGACTAATATTAAATACTATTAAAATTTCAGACAAGTCATATAAAGATGTTGCAATAAAGCCGGGCAGTGGTGGCACAGTCTTTAAAAAGAAAAAGGCAGCCGGGCGGTGGTGGCGCACGCCTTTAATCCCAGCACTTGGGAGGCAGAGGCAGGCGGATCTCTGTGAGTTCGAGACCAGCCTGGTCTACAAGAGCTAGTTCCAGGACAGGCTCCAAAACCACAGAGAAACCCTGTCTCAAAAAACCAAAAAAAAAAAAAAAAAAAAAAAAAAAAAAGAAAAAGGCAAAATGTTAGCTAGGCATGCTAGAATAAGCCTGTAATGCCAGAATTTAGGAACCGGAGAGAGGAGGATTAGGAATTCAGGCCAGCCTTAGGTACACAGAGTGTTTGAGGCCAGCCTGGGATATAAGAAACCTTGTTTCATGCCTCCCCCATCATAAAAAAGTTGCAAACAGGTAAAGTTGGATGACAGTCATGGAAATTACTATTCTATACTAATTCTATTTTATCCGTCTCAAGTTTCCCATAAAAATACTATGGGAGGGCTCAAATATCTGTCTGTTCCCATGTATGAAAATAACGTGGTAGCAGAGAATATTTTGGGGTGTGTGTGAGGATGTGTCTTGGCATGAGCTCCCTTACAGGGTTATACCCCAGGCTCTGGGAGAAAGCATTCTTATGGTGACAATCTCTCGCTGAAATTGACCAGAATTAGAGGACATATATTTTAAGTGCTGGGTGGAGGAAGAGGGAGGGCCCTGTCAGAAAAGGAAGGCAGAAATTATCATTATTATTACTATTAATTTGGTTTTTCGAGACAGGATTTCTCTGTCGCCTTGACTGTCCTGGATTTTGCTCTGACTCAGAGATCCACCTGCCTCTGCCTCCCAAGCACTGGGAATAAAGGTGTGCTCATGCCACCACTGCCTGTGAAGACTGGTTTTTGAGGGGTGTTGAAAACCAAGGAGGAACAGTTTCAAGGTGTAAGGAGTGACAGTTAGGCCACATGTTGTCGATGACAGGAAGGAAAGGGTTAAATGTGTTCACCGATATACCAAGATCAATCTGATCAAGTTTCAGCGGCGGTGCAAGATTAAGAAGTTGCCCCAGAAGACAGATCCTGAAGGGAAGGGAGGCGAAGATCGTCACATCTCCCCATCCCCATGCAGAAACTGATGCCTGTGTTTTATGCTGAGAGGAAGTTGTCATTTGAGAGTTGATGAGGGTATAGGCAGAAAGAGGAACCAGTGACTCATGGAACAAGGCTCTTGACTCCAACACGAGTACTGAGGACAGTCATGTGCACACTGCTGAAGCAGAGGGCTTATTTTTCTGATACTGGTCAATTTACCTCCAGAGTTTACTGAAATTTTAAATTGTTCAAATTAAATTATGTTTTCCCTTTCTTTTTAAAAATTATTTATTTTATGTGCATTGGTGTTTTGCCTGCATGTATGTCTGTGTGAGGGTGTCAGATTTTTGAGTTATAGACAGTTGTTAGCTGCCATGTGGGTGCTGAGACTTGAACCTGGGTTCTCTGGAAGAGTATTCGGTGCGCTTAACCGCTGAGCCAGTGTTTTTACTTTCTAAGTAAAATTTGCTCATAGAACTACCAAGATGAGCCGGGCGGTGGTGGCGCACGCCTTTAATCCCAGCACTCGGGAGGCAGAGCCAGAGGCAGGCGGATCTCTGTGAGTTCAAGACCAGCCTGGTCTACAAGAGCTAGTTCCAGGACAGGCTCCAAAACTACAGAGAAACCCTGTCTCGAAAAACCAAAAAAAAAAAAAAAAAAATTACTATTAATATGTGGGTTATGATGTGCATACATAGGCATGAACACTGCAGTGTCAGGCGTGACGGTCAGAGAAGAACTTTGTGGAATCAGTTTTCTTCTCCAGCCTCTACTTGAGTTCCAGGGATTGAACTCAGGGCATCAGACTTTCAAGGCAAGATCTTATTTTACATCCCGACCTCGGTTCCCCTCCCTCCTCTCCATCCAGTCCCTTACTTTATTTTTTGAGACAAAGTCTCTCACTAAACCTGGAATTTGCCCTATTTGACTGGACTGGATGCTTGTGAATCTGGCATCCTCTTTATCTCCGCAGTATGGGGATTATAGGTGCAAACCCTATGGGTGCCGGGCATCTGGACTAATGACCTCCTGCTTGTGTGGCTGGCACTTTATTAGCTGAGCCATCTCCCTAGCTCCAGCATAAGTCTTAAATGAATTAAGGTGTTCTTTTTGTGTATCCACTTGGTTTTGAGTTTTGTATAATCCAGACAGGCTCAAACTCTTTATGCTTACCTTCACTTTAACTGCTGATTCTCCTGCCTCCACACCAAACACCAAAATACTGGGAGAGTTACAGCCACGGGTCACCACACTAGGAAAACAAAACACACACAGATGCAGATCCGGTAGAGGGCACCTGAGGGCATCGGACAGAATGAAGCTAGAGTTACAGTTGGTTATGAGCTGCCCCACATGGGTGCTGAGTTCTGAACTCCTGTCCTCTGCACGAGCAAGCAATACTTGCTCTCAACTGCTCAACCATCTCTCTCTCTGTCTCTCTCTCTCTCTCTCTCCACACACACACACACACACACACACACACACACACACATCACATGTATATGTATATGTGTATAAAGGGTGTTAATATGTTGTCTAAACTAGCTTTCAATTCAGACTTGCAATTTCTTGCCTCAGCCTCTTGTGTGGTGCATTACGGATTTCTGGTGTGCACCATCACAACCCAACCCATTCACCTGTTGGAACAATCGAGGCCAGTATGTTCTACATAAGGAGTCCCAGGCTAGTTAGGTATAAGGGGTGACTCGAGAGAGACATGTGTGTGTGTGTGTGTGTGTGTGTGTAAGGGAGGGGGGAAACAAACACTACCGGATTGATTTTTTTTGTTTCGAGACAGGGTTTCTCTGTATAGGTTTGGAGCCTGCCTTGGAGCTAGCTCTGTAGACCAGGCTGACCTTTAACTCACAAAGATCCACCTGCCTCTGTCTCCCAAGAGCTAGGATTAAAGGTCTGCGCCGTTTTTTTGTTTTGTTTTGTTTTGTTTGGGGGGGTGGGGAACAGGGTTTCTTTGTAGCTTTGGGGCCTGTCCTAGAACTAGCTCTTGTAGACCAGGCTGGCCTCGAACTCACAGAGATCTGCCTGCCTCTGCCTCCCAAGTGCTAGTGCTGGGATTAAAGGCTTGCACCACCACCACCTGGCTCTTTTCTTTCTTTCTTTCTTTCTTTCTTTCTTTCTTTCTTTCTTTCTTTCTTTCTTTCTTTCTTTCTTTCCTTTCTCCTTCCTTCCTTCCTTCCTTCCTTCCTTCCTTCCTTCCTTCCTTCCTTTTTTTTCTTTCTTTCTTTGAGACAGAGTTTTTTTCTCTGTAACAGACCTGTCTGAAACTTGCTTTGTTGACCGCCTTGAACTCATTGAGATCTGCCTGCCCTCTGCCTCCTATGTGCTGGAACTAAAGGCCTTTGCCACCACCGACTACTGGATGGATTTTAAAAACCACTTCTAAACCCATGATAAGATTTACCTCTTTCCTTCATAGGATCCTTTGGTTTGCTGCTTTTTAAGAAACAACTATTTTGATATACTTTTTAGACTTACTGTTTATCCCTGACAGACCTGGAACCCACTATGTAGCAGATCAGACTGACCTAGAACTCAGATCTGCCTGCCACTGCCCCGAGTGTTGGGAATAAAGGGGTGCGCCACCAGTTTGCTGCTTTTATATTGAAAAAAGTGTCTTCCTAAGTCCACAAAGCCTTTTTAAGTTGCTTTCCTTCCATCACAGATATACAGGGTGGTTTACAGGCAAGTCTAACTGCCGTTCCAAATTCAACTATTAGAGTCGTACGAACGCAGCTACTTAGTGATTATGCTGCCGAGTTTATGCCTGGATCCCTCGAGGAGTCCAACTAAGGTGTGTAGGAATGAAATGTTCTACACTTTGGAGCAAACTTTCACTTTGGCAGGATTAGTGGGAGGCTGATGTTCTGGAGGTGGGAAGGGGGAAGAAGAGTGCAGACAAGCTCATCTCCCTAGGATTTCCGGGCTGAACAGCATGCACCTGACGCCCGCGTGGCACTACCCAGCTGAGTGTGGAACTGGACCCAGCCCAGCACTCAAGGCGGCCTGGGCAACGCCGCCCAGCCTAAGTATTCGCGCGCTCCCGGGGACGCCCGCGCGCACGCAGGCGTGTCTCGAGCAGGGTCGGGCCTGTCAGGCAAGAAATCTCGCGAGATCTGAGACTGAGATGTCTGTCGGGAGGAGGGGAGTGGTGTCGGGGAAGGGGGGGAACCTGGGCAGCGGCCGAGCTCTGTGGCTTCAGGGCTTGGAAGGAGAGAGGGAGGGTGGCGAGGAGAGTGAGTCGGTGCCGCCGCCCGCCTGAGGAGAGAGGAGGGGTCCCGCTCGTCTTGCGCCCTTCGTGGGCCGAGAGCGCGGAGCAGTCGCGAAACTCCCAGGCCTCTCGGCCCCTGGGGACCCCGCCCCGCCGCCCGCCGGCCCGCGGCCTCTCTTCCCTTTGTGAGCGCCCCCTTCCCAGGGGTGCTGGTGGTGGCGGAGGGGTGCGCGTGGGCCCGCCCGCCGAGGGGCCGCGGCGGGGGACCGACTGGGCCTCGGCTGTGAGAACCCGAGGCGGCCGAGGCCCGGGCCGGTTCCCCCGAGGCGGCGGCGGCGGCGGCGGCTCCCGGCACTTCCCCGCGCCATCTTAACTGAGCCCGAGCGTTAAGGGCGCCTCCTCGACCCCGGTTGTCCCCTCGTCGTCCCCCCCCCCCCGCCCCTTGTCGCAGAGCTTGGGCTGGGCGGCTGGGGGGGGGGGCGGCGGTCTGTCGCCGGGCCCCCTCCTCCTCCCTCCTCGCTCTCCAGCACCGCGGCCACCGGAGCGCTCCAGGGGTCTGCGCCTGCCTACTCCGCCCCAGATCTGCCGGCGAAGGGGTAAGGGCACCTTTGCTTTGGGAAAGGAAGACATGGAGGGGGCGGGGAAATTCGGCCCACTCAGGCCTCTGGGTGGAGGGAGAGATCTAGGGGTAGAGTGGGGGAGGGAGACAAGGAGGGTCTGTGATTCTGTGGGTGGGGTGAAGACACTGGTGAGCTGGGCGCCCTCCTGTTTCTAGGGGCCAGAGCAATTGCATTCCTTTTTCCTGAGGGTCACCGGAAGAGGTGGTGGAAGGGGATGTTTCTAGGAAGGTGTGGCCCTAGTAGGGAGATTTGAGTTGACGTGCACCCCGACTTAAAGGCGCGAGGTCCCTTTCAGGTCTCCTCATCCTGCTCCTCCTCCTTTGTAGTGTCTGTATTCTTGGGAACGGAGAATGCTCTGGGTAGCCAACTGGATAACTCCCTCGCCCCCCTCAGGGAATCTATACCTTCTTCTGTAGGGGGTGCATTTCTGTCCCCCCTTCCCCCCTCTCTCTGTCCTCTAGTCTACTGCAATGCTGCAGAAATCCAAGTCAGTTTCTTCATACACAGACCCATATACATATATACATATATATATATATGTATATATATACACAAGTAATGGTGCTTTCCTTGGGGAGGTTAATTTTTTTTCCCTTTGGTTTTAAATCGATTACAGAGTACTGTTCGGATTCTTCCCCTGAGATATGCCCATGGGAAGTATGACCGCTCTTGTTACTGTTGGTATATGGCCTCATGTTAGAACAGTTTGCTTGCTCTGTTTTGAGAGAGAGGATGCTTGGATTGACTTTTGGCACGGCGGTTGGGTGGGTTAGTTTTAGGATTTAATAAAGTAATTTTATACCCCTCCCATTATTCTTTCCCCTTCCCCCTTTTCCTTTTTAGCTTTTGTAGTTCTTGGAGAATTATTAGAAATTATTATATTCGAACTGTCAGATGATCAGACATTTGCCCCTGGATTGTGACTTTGTAAGATAAATACTGTTTTGCATGACATTGATACAGAAATTTCTGAAAATGATTATGCTACAAACTTTTATGTAGCCGATGTTGCTTCTTTTTTTTTTTTTTTTTTTTTTCGGTTTTTCGAGACAGGGTTTCTCTGTGGTTTTGGAGCCTGTCCTGGAACTAGCTCTTGTAGACCAGGCTGGTCTCGAACTCACAGAGATCCGCCTGCCTCTGCCTCCCAAGTGCTGGGATTAAAGGCGTGCGCCACCACCGCCCGGCCCGATGTTGCTTCTTAAGGAAATGCAAGGTAATGGTCCCAATTATGCTGTGGTCTGTATCCTGTACTCTCCCGCTCCCCTTTTGCTGCATGTCATACTTGTTTAAAAGAATC
This sequence comes from Chionomys nivalis, assembly GCF_950005125.1. Lineage (NCBI taxonomy): Eukaryota > Metazoa > Chordata > Mammalia > Rodentia > Cricetidae > Chionomys > Chionomys nivalis. Next base: position 58,440,683 of record NC_080092.1, on the reverse strand, counting down.
CATCTTGTCTGGTTTGTCAACAGGACTTGTTGATTTTGTCCTTAGTAGAGTAGAAGTAGAAATAGCAGTGGGCATTCTGGTAAGTGCCTTCTGAAATAAATTAGCATTCAGGTCCTGAAGAAGTCTTGATATACATTTTTTACTTTTTTTTTTTTCTTCCTTAAAGGAGTCTTGATGTACAAACACTTCCCCCCACCCCCTTTTTATAGAAAGGGTCTTTGTGTTCAGGCTGCCTTGAACTCAGCAATCTTCCTGCCTAACTCTCCCATGTGCTGGAATTACAAGTGTGAGTTTCCACACCTGACTCCATTTTTTTTCTTTAACTATTTAGTTTTACTAGTGAAATGATTTAAAAATGTTCCATACGTGAATATTAGTAGTAATAAAGATTACTAAAATATGTTAATGAATTGTCTTGACATTTTATTAACAAATATTTGATGTCTGAACTTAGTTACTTTTAAGTTATGAATACAAAGATTTAAAGCTGTAGCAGTAGGGTTAGGCATTGATTTAAGTTCTATCTCATGTAGCACAGGGTAGTGTAACTGTGTAGCTGAGGCTGACTTACACCTCTGTCTCCAACTTTCCAAGTTCTAGAATTACAGGTGTCTGCCTGCCACCATCCAGACTAAACAAACAAACCAACAAAAAACAAAAAGAAAAGGCAAAGCAAAACAAACAAAAAAAAAGGATCTTGGCTGGGCAGTGGTGGCGCACACTTTTTATCCCAGCACTTGGGAGGCAGAGGTAGGTGGATTGTGAGTTTGAGGCCAACTTTGTCTGTAGAGGTAGTTCCAGGACAGCTACCACTGTTAAACAGAGAAACCCTGTCTTGATAAACCTCAAACAAACAAACAAACAAGCAAACAAAAAACCCAGAGTCTTTTTGAAACCCTGTCTTAAAAAAAAAAAAAAACAACACCAGGGTCTTATTATATAGTAGTGAGTTCCTTAGCTGACCTGCAACTTGCTATGCAGGCTAGACTGGCCTCAAATTCACAAGAGATCTCCCTGTCTCTGCCTGCTGTGTGCTGGGATTACAGGTGTGGGCCACCATGCTTGTCCTAAATTCTTTTATTTCATTATTTTGAGAAAGCTGCGTTATGTTTTTCTCAAAAATGAAACTTTCTGCCTTATTTATTTTAATATTCAACCCAGTTCATTTAATGTAAGTAGCACCATTCAATTGATTCTCTCTTTTGGTGGTGGAACAAGATTTTGTGTAGTCCAGATTATCTTTAAATGTTGTGTAGCTGAGGCTAATCCTGACCTGAACCTCAGCTGTAATCTGTGCCAATGTGCCTGGAATTTGTCGTTTTTGTTGAGGGAGTTTTTTTGTTTTTGTTATTTCGGTTTTTCAAGACAAGGTTTCTCTGTGTAGCTTTGGAGCCTGTCCTGGAACTGTAGACCTCAAACGCAGAGAGATCCACCTGCCTCAGCTTCTTGAGTGCTGGGATTAAAGGCGTGCGCCATCAATGCCCGCTGAGGGAGGTTCTTACTATGCAGTCTTGGCTGGCCTTGAATTTGTGGCAGTTGTAGTGCCTTAATCTTTTAGTGCTGAGCTATTGTGCCAAGCTCTATTTGACTCTTTACTTCATGACATAAAGTGCATGTTGTCCTATTTGCAGGATATATAGTTTTCTCCCCATACAGAAAAAGTTAGGCCATGCTTAATTTTCTGTTTTATGGTTTGTTGTTGATAATGGGTTCATATTATACTAGCAAATAGAAATCCAAACATACTGCTTAGCAAAGAGTGACTATTTTTATCTTGGAAAGATGCAAGAAGAGTGACTTATCAATAATGGCCACAAAGCTTAAGAGGATATACAGGGTATAGGTTTAATTGCTTACTTTGCTATTTTATATTAGAACTAAAGCATCTTCTCTATAGCTGGTAGCAGTGGCAAAAGTATGTTGGTGATCAGTTAAAGAAATTTATTATTAAGGAAAGAACTATCTGAGGGTTTTTTCATGACTTCTGATGCTACTGTCAGAGAATACTGAGAGCTGTTAGTCTGAGCTGATTCCAGATTAGTGTGGTGCTATGTTTCTAAATAGTTCATCCACAAAATGGAGTGTACATCACTTCCTGTTCTTTCACAACTGGCTCTTTCTCTGGATTCCCTTTTAATGACTTAATTTTTGGCATATTGATATCTGATTTGTTAATTTGGTTATTCTCATGTTTTATAAGTGGAAGAATTTCTAAGAGTTAACTGTTTTAGAGGGTTTTAATTGAGTACTTTTTTTTTTCTTTCAAAAAAAGCATCTCTTTGTGAATCCTAGCTGGCCTGAAACTCATTAGGTAGACCAGGGTGTCCTGAACTTGCTGCAGTTCAGCCTTTGCCTCTTGAACTGTGATTACAGGCGTGTTTCACCAAGACTGGTTTAACTGAATTTGCTTTGTTGACCAGGCTGGCCTTGAACTCACTCATTTCTACCTCCCAAATGCTGGGATTAAAGGTGTGTGCCACTACTGGCCGATTTAAGAGTGTCTTTAAAAAAAAATGTGTATGTCCATGTCTGTGGGATGATGTTGAGTCTCTTGCTTTATTCCTTTAAAGCAAGGGTATCTTGGCTGAATCCAGAGGTAGCTGATGGCCAACAAGCCCCATTAATTCTCATTTCTGTGTCTCCCACAATGCTGGGATTACAGGTGCGCATGGCCACAATTTAAATTTTGGAAATTTAAGTTTTTTGGAAATTTATTTATTTTTAATATTTATTTTATTATGTATACAATATTCTATTTGCATGTATGCCTGTAGTCTAGAAGAGGGCACCAGACCTCATTACAGATGGCTGTGAGCCACCATGTGATTGGTGGGAATTGAACTCAGGACCTTTTTTTTTCTTTCTTTTTTTTTTTTTTTTTGGTTTTTCGAGGCATGGTTTCTCTGTAGCTTTGGAGTCTGTCCTGGAACTCCCTTTGTAGACCAGGCTGGCCTCGAACTTACAGAGATCCGCCTGCCTCTGCCTCCCAAGTGCTGGGATTAAAGGCGTGCGCCACCACTGCCCTGCTGAACTCAGGACCTTTGGAAGAGCAGGCAGTGCTCTTAACCGCTGAGCCATCTCTCCAGCCCCCTATAATTACATTTTTAGAGAATTTTTGAATGTGGCGATTATTTGCATGTTAATACAAAATAAGTATATCTTAGGGCTAGGGTTGTAAGTCAGTGATAAACTTAAGGTTCTGGGTTCAGTCTTCAACATTGTATAAAGTGGGTATGGTAGAACATGCTTGTAATTCTGTCAGTGGCCTGTAAATCCCAGCATGGAGTTGGAGGCAGGAAGATCAAAAGTTAAAGATCCTTCTTGACTTCAGATTAAGTTTAAGTCTTCCCTGGGCTACATAAGACCCTGTTGTTTGGGGCTGGAGAGATGTCTCAGCGGTTAAGAGTACAGGCTGCTCTTCCAGAGGTCCTGAGTTCAATTCCCACAACCACATGATGGCTCACAACCATCTGTAATGAGATCTGGCTCCCTCTTCTGGTCTGCAGGCAAAACATCCAGACAGAATGCTGTATACATAATAAATCTTAAAAAAAAAAAAGACCCTGTCGTTTAAAAAAAAATCTATATATGGAAGCATATAGGGGTATTTAGTCCCATATTATGATGCCATTCTACCAATAACAAACATACTAATTATAGGATGCTTGAAAATTTTGATGCTTACTCTTTTTAAAAAATTATTTCTAGGGACAGGAGAGATGGCTCAGAGGTTAAGAGCACTGACTGCTCTACCAGAGGTCCTGAGTTCAATTTCCAGCAACCACATGGTGGCTCACAGCCATCTGTGAGATCTGGTGCCCTCTTCTGGCATGCAAGCATACATGGAAGGAATGTTGTATACATATTTTTGAGACAGGGCTTCTCTATGTAGCTTTGGCTGTCCTGAAACTTACTCTGTAGACCAGGTTGACCTCGAATTCAGAGATCCACTTGCCTCTGCCTCCCAAGTGCTGGGATTAAAGGTGTCTGCCACGTCTTCCCCTTTGTTTACTCTTGAGTGCTCATTCACAATTCTTTCTCCTTCTCTCCCTTTATCTCTCTGTCTTCTTTTTTTCTTTTTTTTTTTCTAATATTTATTTATTATGTATACAGTATTCTGTCTGTGTGTATGCCCGCAGGCCTGAAGAGGGCACCAGACCCCATTACAGATGGTTGTGAGCCACCATGTGGTTGCTGGGAATTGAACTCAGGACCTTTGGAAGAGGAGGCAATGCTCTTAACCCCTGAGCCATCTCTCCAGCCCCCTGTCTTTCTCTTTCTAATATGTATCCTGCTGCCCAAAGAGTCCAGTAGAAGGCCATCACATCCCCTGGAACAGGAGCTACCATGTAGTTGTTGAGAACTGATCCTTGATCCTCCCCAATAACAGCAAAGCCAGGAGGTGGTGGCACATGCCTTTCATCCCAGCACTCAGGAGGCAGAGGCAGAGGCAGGCACATCTCTGTGAATTCGAGGCCAGCCTGGTCTGCAAGAGCTAGTTCCAGGACAGGCTCCAAAGTTACAGAGAAACCCTGTCTTGAAAAACCAAAGGAAAAAAAAAAAGTATATATATATATTATTATAATAATAACAACAGCAAATATTAACTGCTGAGCACTATCTTTCCAGCACTATTTTAATTAATTAATATTTTTTAGTCTTGGTCATGCTGTATTGCATAGTAGCCTATAGTGATGTGGTCCTTGAACTCAGTGTTCCTACTGTTCTTAACCTTTGGATTTTGGGATCACAGGCATTGACTACTACACAAGCTAAGATTGAATGCTCTTTACTAGCCATAAGAGATAATTTAAGAATTTGCTGGTTCTATATGAGCGTAGTGGTGTGCATCTCTAATCCCAGCAGTTGGGAGGTAGAGGCATATGAATCTTTGTCTGGCCCACATAACAAATGCAACCAGTAGACGTGAATATTTAGTAAACACTGTAAGTTTTATAGGGGTCAGCTATGTTGACATTGGAACTAGAGTTAAGATTGTGTTCTTCATGTCATCTAGAAACTGCTTTCGTTTGCTGGTCGCCCAGATCCGAATAATCACACAAAAGCTATAATTACAACACTGCCAATGACTCAGGCATATTCCTCTTACATCTTACATCTTAAGTTAACCCATTTCTATTCTTTTATATCTTACCACGAGGCTTGTGATTTGTTACCTCACATTTTGCTTCTTGGGCATCTCTGACTCTGCCTACTTTCTTTTTTTTCTTTTCTTTTTTTTGGATTTTTCGAGACGGTTTCTCCGTAGCTTTTGGTTCCTGTCCTGGAACTAGCTCTTGTAGACCAGGCTGACCTCGAACTCACAGAGATCCGCCTGCCTCTGCCTCCCGAGTGCTGGGATTAAAGGCGTGCCTACTTTCTCTCTATATATCTCTGTTCGGATTTCCCGCCTGGCTTTACTCTGCTGAGCCATTGCCTGAAATAGCTTTATTCATCAACCAATAAACAACACATACAGAAAGACATCCCATATCAGTGTTTGACTGATTTATGTTTTAAAATTGGTTTATCACTCCTATCCCTTTGGTTATCAGTAGTCTGTTATAACAGCAAACTTAATTTTTTCTAACTTAATCATTTAGAAATTAGAAGCTTTTTGGCTAAGGGCTGCTGTTCAGTTCAGAATCATATATGAATTAGTCTCTTAAAAAAAAAGTGAAATTTATGTAGTTGAATCCTATATAAAATTGGGACTGTCCCATTAAATAGAGTGTCAACATATGTGCATCTATCTCCCTTTTAGGTTTCTGAACTTATTCATAGCTGGATTTTTAAAAAAATATATTCAAGGTTTCCTGTTATAAAATGTAAGTGAGAAGATAAAAACTTTTAGTGTTTGATTTTATTCCATTGCTGGGTTAAAATACTGATTTTTTTTTTAAGTGATAAAATTTGATGTTTAATTTTGTTAACAGTGTCTCATTCCTTCTAAAAATCAACAATTCGGGGCTGGAGAGATGGCTCAGAGGTTAAGAGCACTGCTCTTCCGGAGTTCCGGAGTTCCTGAGTTCGATTCCCAGCAACCACATGGTGGCTCACAGTCATCTGTAATGAGATCTGGTGCCCTCTTCTGGCCTGAGGGCATACATGGAGGCTGAACACTGTGCACATAATAAATAAATAAATCTTTAAAAAAAAAATCAAGAATTCCTAGCTAACTACTAGGAACAGTTCCGTTTGAGATGTTTTTGTCATCATTTGGTAACAATTCTTTGTGTCAGTATCCGTCTCTTCCATTTGTGTTAGAAGCAGATTTTTCTTGTTTCTGAATTATAGCCCAAATAGTGACAAAATTAAAAGCTGGAAGTGTTTTTTAAAATATAAACCTTGCCTCTAAATAAGAGTATATATTACTAAGTACCATGCTTACTAGCTAGGTATACTATTCTTTTAAAAATGTCAATTTACTACTTGGGAGACCTTGGTAGCAGGATCTCTTGAGCCCAGTTGGCTCTAGGCCATTCTGGGCAACATAAGGAAAGTCCATTTCAAAACAAGCATCAGTTATGTGTTAGGTATTTATTTATCAAGTCAGGGTTTATGTAGCCAAGCTGGCTATGAGCTTGCGTAGCTGAGGATGACTCTGAATTTCTCGTCTTCCTGCTCCACCCCCCAGTGCTGGGATGATGTTCCACTACATCTTTTTTTGTGGTGCTTTGGGTTGATTCCAGAACTATGTACATGCTAGGCACTCTACTGACTGAAGTACGTCAGTACTTCTCCAGCTCTTGTTGCTTTCTACTATGCTGTCCAGACTGGACTTCCCAGGTGCTGGATTACTGGATGTGCACCATCATATCCAGCAAAGCTATTATTTAAATGTAACTGCATTTAACAATTCCCTGACTTATCTAAGCAAAGAAAGGCCATTTTTTCTTTTTCTTTCTTGTAAAAAAATTTTTATTTATTATGAATTCAGTATTCTGCTGTGTGTATGTCTGCAGGCCAGAAGAGGGCACCAGACGTCATTACAGATGGTTGTGAGTCACCATGTGGTTGCCGGGTATTGAACTCAGGACCTTTGGAAGAGCAGGCAATGCTCTTAACCACTGAGCCATCTCTCCAACCCCCATTTTTTCTTTTGATACATTAAACATTTTTTTTATTCTGTTACTTTTTAGATTTAAATGCATGAGTGCTTTGTCTGCGCTTACATATGTCTGTGTACCATGTTTACCTTGTTCCCACAGAAGTCAGAATAGGACATTAAATCTCTGGAACTAGAGTTACGAGTGGTGAGCTACCAGTGGGTGTTGGGAACTGAACCGAGGTCATTTGCAAGAGCAGCAAGTGCTCTTGACTGCTGAGTCATTCCTCTAGTCCCTGTTAAATTTTTTGATCAAATAATTTTAAGGCAGGTGAATTACATTTAGAAAGGCATGCAAAGTTCAGTTTCTATAAAATAATTATCAGGTAACGAATGAGACAGAAGCAATCATAGTAAAATGGGCATATTTTAAAGTTGAGCTTAAAAATTATTATGTTTGCCGGGCGGTGGTGGTGCACGCCTTTAATCCCAGCACTTGGGAGGCAGAGGCAGGCGAATCTCTGTTAGTTCGAGACCAGCCTGGTCTACAAGAGCTAGTTCCAGGACAGGCTCCAAAACCACAGAGAAACCCTGTCTCGGGAAAAAAAAAAAAAAAAAAAAAAAAAATTATTATGTTTACTTTATTGGTGAGGAGGCAAGGTAAGAGGATAGTTTGTAAATTTTTTTTATTTTTTTAGAGACAGGGTTTCTCTATGTAGCCCTGACTGTACTGAAACTCACTCTGTAGACCAGGCTGGCCTTGAACTTGAAGATCTGCCTGCCTCTGCCTCCTGAGTTTTTGGGATTAAAGGTGTGTGCTGCCAACACCTGCTCCTAAAATACATTTTGTGTGCATGTGTTTATTCCTGAGTATATGTATGTATATGCACCATATGTATGCTGTATCCTCAGAGACCAAAAGAGCACGTTAGACCTTTCTGGAATTGGAGTTAATACGGAGTTGTGAGCCACTCAGTGTGGGCGCTGGGAATCGAATCCAGGTCTTCTGGAAGTGCCACCAATACTCTAACTGCTGAGTTATCTCTTCAGTTCATCTAAGCTTTTTTATTTAGATAGTCTTTGTAGTTGTGTCTTCACCTTGAAAACATATTAATGGAATATATTAGTTTGACAAATTAGTATATATGTGTGTATAATTTTTTATGTTTTTATGTGTATGCATATTTTGCTTGCATGCTTGTCTGTTTGTCATGTTGATGCCTGGTGCCTGCAAAAGTCAGAAAAGGGGACTCAGATCACCCGAAACTGGAGTTACAGATGTCATGAGCTGTCATGTAGGTGCTGGAAATGAAACCTAAATCCTCTGCAAGAAAAACAAATGCTGTTAATGATTGAGTCATCTCTTTAGGCCATTTTTTTCTTTTTCTTTTATGTGCATTGGTGTTTTGCCTGCATGTGTTGTGTGTATTTGTGTGAAGCTGTTGGAACTCCTGGGGCTAGAGTTGCACACAGACAGTTAGAGCCGAAATATGGGTGCTGGGCATTGAACCTTGGTCCTGGAAGAACATATATTTTCTTTTCTTTTTTTTTTTTTTTTTTTTTTTGAAACGGTGTCATTCTGTAGCCCTGACTGACCTGGAATTCACTGTATAGCCCTGGCTTATATTGAATTTGTAGCAGTCCTGTCTCAGTGTCCTAAGTGGTGGGAACCTGTATGAGCCACAGTGGATGGTGCATGCCTTTAATCTCAGCACTCAGGGAGGCAGAGGCAGGTGGACCTCTGAGTTCAAGGCCAGCCTGGTCTACTGAGTGAGTTCCAGGATAGTCAGAGATAACACAAAGAAACCCTGTCTTGAAAAACAAACAAACAAACAAAAAAGATACTGTCCTTATCCTGTATGGATTTTCTTTTTTAAATAATTTTATTTAACTTTATTTCATGTGAGTTGGTGTAAAGGTGTCAGATTCCCTGGGACTGGAGTAACAGACACTTGTGAGCTGCCATGTGGGTGCTGGGAATTGAACCCGGATCCTCTGAAAGAGGAGCCAGTGCTCTTAACCTCTGAGCCATCTCTCCAGCCCCTGTATGGATTTTCTTTATTTTTAAGTCTTCTAAATAATTTATTTTCAACTTATATAGATATTCATGGAAATTGAAGGTCTTCTCATGATTGTTAGTTACTCTAAGTCATTACTTTCTAGGTTGTGAATCATTAATGTTGTGGACTCAATTTAGTAAGTACAGTACCAATTAAGTGATGAAAAATGTCAGTGTGGTACATTAGTAAGGGGTAACATTATTAAGGCAAATTTGTTTGCCATAAGTTTGGGTAACTTGTTATCTTTTGGTTTAGAATTCTATCCCAGCTGAGTATGGATACAGTAGTCTTACACATGCTAGGCAAGAGCTTTTCTAGATCCCCTTTACTTCTAATTGCATGTCTTTGAAGAATGCTTGTATTGCCTTTATTTCAGTAATTCTCTACCTTTAAATCTTTACTGATTTCAGTGTCTAGTCTTACTTGCTCATCATATTGGTATATTTACCTTTCCTAGGTCTTAAGTTTTGGTAGGTATTAAGGACTTTATCAAAGAGATCCTGGGGAGGGTTAATACTCTAAAGAGTTTTCCAAATAATTCCTGAGATTTTTTGGTTTTTCAAGACATGGTTTTTGTGTGTGGCCTTAACTGTCCTGGAACTTGCTCTGAAGACTAGGCAGGCTTCAAACTCACAAATAAATTTCTACCTCTGCCACCTGAGTGCTGGGATTAAAGACATACACCACCACAGAGCAGCTAACTCCTGAGGTTTTTATGCTGGGAATATGTGTCACATCTTATGTATAATGTATTGTATACTGCAGAATTAGTAGAGAAAACATTCTGGTATTTCTGAAAATTGAATTTGTGGTCTTGTTCTTAAATGAGTTTGTTTACTGCTACTGAAGTATATTCCTGTCTCCCTGACCCTCAAAAGGGAAAACTTGTATTTTTGAGATGTGGTCTCATGTATCTAAGGCTAGCTTCAAATTTGTTATGCAGCCAGTGCTGGAATTACCACCTTGTGCCACCTTCTCTGATTTATGTGGCACTGGGCATCAAACCCAGGGTTTTGTACATAATAGGTAATCACTTTACTAACTAGACTCTAGCTCTAGTTTCCTTATTTTTATTTATTTATTTATTTATTTTTAATTTTTCACTTGTTGCAAGGTTCTGTATTACTCAGGCTGGTCATGACCTGGGCTAAGTGATCCTTCTATGTCAGCTTTCAAGTAGCTGCAACTTAGAGGTATGCACTACTGTGCTCAGCAGTAAAACTTTTTATTTGAAGCATACTAAGAAAGCAATATTTTTTGCTTGAGAATATAGATTTAATGTTCAAATATTAATTATGGTATGTAGTTTTTATAGTGAATATAACTGATATACTAAGTGTATTAAAGATTTCAGTATGAGGCGACCATGTTGGCACACGCCTTTAATCCCAGCATTTGGGAGGCAGAGGCAGGTAGATCTCTGTGAGTTCGATGCCAGCCTGAGCTGCAAGAGCTAGTTCCAGGACAGGCTCCAAAGTTACAGAGAAACCCTGTCTTGAAAAAAAAGAAAAAAAAAAAGGTTTTCAGTGTACTTATATGTTATAGACCTTGTGTTTTGATTTCTTTTAATTATTCCTTTATAGAAGTAATTATTAGTCTAGGTTTTTTGTTAAGAAAGATTTGGGGCTAGAGAAGATGGCTCAACAGTTAAGAGCACTACTTCTGGCATAGGACATGGCTTTGATTCCCATCACCAATATGGCGGCTTAGAACAATCTATAACTTCATTTCAAGGGGATCTGGCAACCTCTTATGTCCTCTGTGAGTGTCAGGCATGCATGTGGTACCCATACATACATGCAGGCAAAATATTTATACACATTAAATAGTCTGGGTGAGGGGAACAGTGGGTGTCATTGTAAGGTGGCAGCCTTGAATATGCTATGTAAACAAGGCTGATTTTGAATTCCTGATCCTCTTAAGTGCTGAAATTACAAGCATATGCTACAATGCCTGGCCTTGTAGTTTGTGTTTGGATCGATTCTGCCAGTTTAATCCTGTTGAGACCAAGAAAGAGATTAATTCAGGAAAAGTTGATGAAACAGCATTACTAAGCGAGGTCAAAATTTTTTCTTTTTAGGGTTAGGAATTTATTAGGGTCAGATTTTAGTACTCCTCTTTTGCACTTTATTCAGTTAGCACTGTGTTAGCATTCAAGTATTTTTGAAAATTTCTTCCACATCCTTTTTTCTCCTTTCTCTCTTTCTGGGAGAGAGGTCTTATACTGCAATTTAGGCTAGTCTGAAACTCATGATGTAATCTAGACTGATCTCAAACTCACTTCAATCTTCCTATCACACCCTCTATGGCGGTAGTATTATACAGATGAGCTACTGTGCCTACCTCCTTTTTCTCCTTTGAAGCATAAACTAATTGGTTTTCTACATTTAGATTCTGTTTTGGATTTTTTGTTTTGTTTTGATGGTAGATAAGTGCATAAAATATATTCAGTACTGAGAGTATAAAGTTTAATGTGAAGCTCTACAACTTACATTCCAAATGCCTATTCTAACTGTATAGAAAGTTTATTGAGTGTATAGACTTTGGTTCTAGTTAATTCTGGTGTGTAATGTTTTTTTTTTTTTTTTTTTTTTTTTGGTTTTTCGAGGCAGGGTTTCTCTGTAGCTTTTTGGTGCTGTAATGTTTTTATTTATCTACAAGTTTTTAATAATAAAGTCTGTAAAATTAAAACAAATCATAGCCTGTAAGCCACTTGATTTACTTATGGTGTAATAAGTACAGAAACCAGTTTTAAATTAATACTTTTTGGAGATAACAGTTATAAATTGTGATTTTGTTTTTTGTTTAATGGCATGTGCTAGGAAAACACAAAATCCAATCCAAACATAGGTTGGTGTCCTCATGTTACTTTTTTTTTTTTTTTTTTTGGTTTTTTGAGACAGGGTTTCTCTGTGGTTGTGGGGCCTGTCCTGGAACTAGCTCTTGTAGACCAGGCTGGTCTTGAACTCACAGAGATCCGCCTGCCTCTGCCTCCCAAGTGCTGGGATTAAAGGTGTGCGCCACCACCGCCCGGCTCATGTTACATTTTTTATTACACTTATTTGTCTGTGTGTTCACTCGTGTGCCCCACATGAGGAAGTCAGAGGACAACTAGGACAACTTGGGGCAGCTGTTGGTTGTCTTCTTCCACTATGTAGGTCTCGGGGGTCGAGTTCAGGTTATCACTCTTGGCAGCAAATGCTTTTATCAGCTGAGCCATCCATCTTATGTGTATGTTCTCTTTTGTTCTGAATGCTACAATCTCTGCACTGTCTGTAGTTACCAAAACAGGTTCAGTTAAGACTTATCTGTATTTATAACATAGGTTTTAAAATGTGTTGTTGACTAAATTCTGTAGGAGACAGAAATAAGTAACACCTGATACCATCTTAATTTGAGTAGTTGAGTAGGGTCCAGACATAGAAATAAATACATGCAATACAAAATTTCTCAACCATAGCATAGCATCAACATTTGGGAAAGGGCAGGCTGTTACAGAGATCTGTATTGTGCATTGTAGCATATTTTATAATATCTCTGAATTCTGCTCATGTTGTCAGTGGCAAGCTCTTGTCTGCTCATTCTGGCAGTGAAATTTGTCTCCAAATGTTGCCAGATCTTATCTGGGGAGCAAAATCACCACTGAGAAACATGTTGGTGAGTGGATGTTGAGGTGCTGTGTACAGAGAATGGTTGCAGTACAGGTCAAGAAAGAGTTAAAGGGTGTTCAGGAAGAATGACTCCTCAGGGAGTAAGATTCCTCTCTCTTCCCCCAACATTCTCTGTGTAGCCTAAAACTTCTCTGACTCCCAAACACTGTGATTATAAGCGTACACCACCACTCCCAGCCTCTGATACTAAGTTATATATCCAGCTCTATTTCTTTTTTAAAAATTAAGTTTATAATCCTTATTTTTTGTTGTTTTTATATGTATGAATGTTTGTTGTGTTGTATGTACGTGTGTAGTGTGTGTGTTCTCAGGTGGTGGCCAGAAGACGACTTCAGGTGTTGTGCTATATATTGTTATTCTTTGAAGTTCTGTTTTGTTCTGTTTCTAAATGATGTGAAAATGATAAAAACAGAAATGTGATAAAAATCTGATTTGTGTTTTTTATTTTACTTACTTTTTGTTTTTTTGAAGCAGGTTTTCTCTGTGTAGCTTTGGAACCTGTCCTGGAAGTAGCTCTGTAGACCAGGCTGGTCTTGAACTCACAGAGATCCACCTGCTTCTGCCTTCTGAGTGCTGGGATTAAAGGCAGGCGCCGCCATATCCGGCGTTGTTTTTACTTACTTACTTACTCATTCATTCATTCATTCATTCATTCATTCATTCATTCATTCAGGCATTCAAGACAGGGTTTCCCAGTAGTTACAGAGCGTGTCCTGGAACTTGATCTGTAGACCAAGCTGGCCTCAAACTCATAGAAATTCATGTGCCTCTGCCTCCTGAGTACTGGGATTAAAGACATGATACCACTACCAGGCATATATTTTTTTAAACATTTCTGCCCAATACACCTTATAATACCTTCTCTGCCTGTGTATATGGTGTCATTTTTGTGCTCCTTTGATGTTATTTATTTATTTATTTATTTAAATCTTGGTTTATCTGTTCAGGTACTCATCAACAAAACTGTCCCCAGTGCTCTAATTATTCTGTTCTTGTTTTTCTCAGAATTTTTTTGGACTCATTTTGGTGTTCTAGTGTAGTACCTAATAAGATGCATTTCTTTTGTGTAATTATTTATCTTAGCTTTATCAAAACAGTTATCATGTATTCCTCATTTAGTGCCTCGCATAGGTCATGTAGTAGTAGAATCTCATTGACATTCTTTAAAGCTTTGGATAGCAACTAGCAGTCATAGAGAAATTGGCAGTGGACTAGGGCAACTACAAAAACCAGAAAGTGTAGCACAACTCCATGAGTCTGAAAAATCTTTATTTTCATTGTGTTATACTGAAGAATCAGAAACTTAGAACCAGAAAGGATCATAGAAGTAATATTACTTGAACATGCTAAATAAAAATTTCTGATATGGGTCATAGTAGATCTGTTAACTTCTTGAGATTTATGCAATATGTTAAGTTGTACACAGGAGCAGTTCTTCAGGGGGAGAATTCATAATTTGTTCGTATTCTCAAGGTATCTGACTGAAAAAAATACTGTTTTATGATCTTGCAAAAAATGACAAATACTTGAGGCTCAAAGATGGTTGAGACATGAGAGATGTCATTGTTATTCATAGTAAAGATCCTGATTAGATAGGAAACTTTTAGATTTACTGTGCTCTGCTCAACAAAGGGAAAATATGAGTGTGGAAGAGCAGCTGCAGAGATGTTAGTGTCAGGAGCATTGCCTGCTCTTCTGAGAATCTGGATTTGGTTCCCAGCACCCGTAGAGTAGCTCACAACTATATGTAACTCCAGTTCCAGGGGATTTTTCCTGTGTTTCTGATCTCTAGGGGCACCAGGCACACACATGGTGCACATACTTACATGCAGGCAAAATACTCATACACAGCCGGGCGGTGGTGGCGCACGCCTTTAATCCCAGCATTCGGGAGGCAGAGGCAGGCGGATCTCTGTGAGTTCGAGACCAGCCTGGTCTACAAGAGCTAGTTCCAGGACAGGCTCCAAAAACCACAGAGAAACCCTGTCTCGAAAAACCAAAACCAAACAAACAAACAAACAAAAAAACAAGAAAACAACTCATACACAAAATAAGTTTTTTTAAAGAGAGTTTTTTTTAAAGAGAAATCAGAAACACTTTCTCTAAATAAACTTTTAAGAATTTTTTTTTGGGCCGGGCGGTGGTGGCGCACGTCTTTAATCCCAGCACTTGGGAGGCAGAGGCAGGCGGATCTCTGTGAGTTCGAGGCCAGCCTGGTCTACAAAGGGAGTTCCAGGACAGGCTCCAAAGCTACAGAGAAACCCTGTCTCAAAAAAAAAAAAAAAAAAAAAAAAAAAAGAATTTTTTTTTGGAAGGTCTTCACTTTTTTTATTCTTATGTACAAAGACTGGCATTGATCTGTTTCCCTGGGTAGAGTCTTGAAGAATCTATTCAAGGTCGCTTAGTCCAACTTAATGAAGCCTTCGCTTACTGCTGGAAATACTGGAGACTGGTGTTCAGCCCGTATTTCCGGATCAGACCGTGGCGGTTTTAGCAAATGTGGCAGTAGCCAAATCCCTGGTTGAACTTCCGCGGGTGACTCCAGTAGAGCTGCTGGTGACCCATGTTGCCTCATTGACGGCTGATGAGCCAAAAAACAAAACAAAACAAAACAAAAAACCGAACTTTTAAGAATTTAAAATTTGAGCCAGGCTTTGATGACACATACCTTTGGGAGGCAGAGGCTGGAGGATCTCTGAGTTCAAGGCCAGGCTGGTCTCCGGAGTGAGTTCTAGGACAGCCAGGGATACACAAAGATTGGGCTGGGGAAATGACTCAATTGTTAAAACTGTTGTTTGAGAGGACTTGAATTTGATTCTCAGAATCTACATCAGGAAGCTCACAACCGCCTGTAATTACAGGGGATCTGATGCCCTCTTCTGGCCTCTATAGCCCCCTCTCTTGCATATACATACAACAGACACACACACGCATTTATATATTAAACAAAGAAGAGCTTATCATATATGGGCTGGGACTATTTAGCTCAGTTTGTAGAGTGGTTACCTAGTGTGCACTAAGTCATAGATAGATCTCCAGCATTGAGTAAATAAGGTGTGGTGGGACATATCTGTAATTCTAGCACTCAAGAGATATTGGTAGGGAGTTGGAGTTCAAGGTCATTCTTAGCTAAATAAGGAATTTGAGACCAGTCTGGGCTAGAGACTTTGTCTAAGAAAGAAAGAGATGAGGAGGGTTAGGGAAGGATGAGGTCATCAGTGTAGGGTTATAAATATATTTAGTGTATATGCTCTCTTTTCTCTTTCATTCTCTCTCCATATATATATATGTATATATATATACACACACACCTTATATATCTATGTATAAATGCACACACATACATATATATGCTTAATGTGATTCAGACCTTGTCTTCAGTCGTCTTTCTTTCTTCCTCTGTGTGTGTACACTTTTAAATTGAATGGTTGTTGTGTTTGGGATGGAATCCAGGGCTTTGCACTTGTTTGTGTTCACTACTACTGAGCTGCATTTCCAGTTACCGAGTAAGTATTTACATTTAGTTTATTCACAGTGTTGTGCAGCCAAAGCATTTTATTATCCAATGCTCGCTCTTTCTTTCTTTCTCTTTCTTTCTTTCTTTCTTTCTTTCTTTCTTTCTTTCTTTCTTTCTTTCTTTCTTTCTTTCTTTCTTTAATATTTATTTATTATGTATACAATATTCTGTGTCTGTGTATGCCTGAAGGCCAGAAGAGGGCACCAGACCTCATTACAGATGGCTGTGAGCCACTATGTGGTTGCTGGGAATTGAACTCAGGACCTTATGCAGAGCAGGCAGTGCTCTTAACCGCTGAGCCATCTCTCCAGCCCCCTCTTTTTTTTTTTTTTTTTAAATAAGTATGTGCACTGGTCCTTTGCCTGCATATATGTCTGTGTGAGGATGTCGGATCCCCTGGAACTAGAGTTACAGACAGTTGTGAGCTGCCATGTGGATACTGGGAATTGAACCAGGTTCCCTGAAAGAGCAGTTAGTGCTTGTTCTTAACTGCTGTGCAATCTCCCCAGCACCCCAAAGAGTTTTCTAACTGCAGATTCAACATCAGGGCACAAATGATTTCTTATTGTCTCTGTTCTCTTCTCCTAATAGTCACTAATCTTTCTGTTTCATTTATTTGTCAATTTGTATATTGTGTCAGTTTGTCCTTATTTTTCCTCTAATTTTATCCTTTCATTTTAATATGTATGGGGGTTTTGCCTGTGTGTATGTTTGTGTACCACATGTGTGTGCTGTGTCTGAGGAGGCTAGAAGGTGTCTGATCATTTGGAGTTGGAATTACAGGCAGTTGTGAATCAGCATGTGGTGCTGGGAATTGAGTTCAGGGTTCTCTTGAAGAGCAGTCAGTGCTCTAAACCATTGAGTTATCTCTTCAGCTCCTTTTGTTGTTTTCTTTTGTTTGTTTTTTCCTTGAGACAGGGTTTCTCTGTGTAGCTCCTGCTATCCTGGAACTCACTCGGTAGACCAGGTTGGTCTCTTACTCAGATTCTCTTTTGTCTCCCAAGAGTACCACCCCGCCTGGCTAACCCCCCCCTTTTTTTTTGCCTTGAGACCAGGTTTTATGAAATTCACACTGTTCTCAAACTTGCTGTGTAGGCCAGGCTGACCCAGAACTTCTAATCTTCCTGCTTCTACCTCCCACCTGCATTACAGGTGTTCACCATCATCCTTTACTTATGTTTTCCTATTCTGGATATTTCATATTAAATAGAATCACACAATATGTAACTTTTTGTATATAACTTTTGTAGTATGTAACTGCTATATCTCTTTTATGACTGAATAATAGTCTATGTTTTTATGTTTTTCTTTTAAGATTTATTTATGCCGGGCAGTGGTGGCGCACGCCTTTAATCCCAGCACTCGGGAGGCAGAGGCAGGTGGATCTCTGGGAGTTCGAGGCCAGCCTGGTCTACAAGAGCTAGTACCAGGACAGGAACCAAAAAGCTACGGAGAAACCTTGTCTCGAAAATCAAAAAAAAAAAAAAAAAGATTTATTTATTTGTTATGTATACAGTGTTCTGGCACCAGATCTCATTACAGATGGGTATGAGCCACCATGTGGTTGCTGAGAATTGAACTCAGGACCTCCGGAAGAGCAGTCAGTGGTCAGTGCTCTTAACCTTTGAGCCATCTCTTCAGCCCCATAGTCTATGTTTTTCAGTTTATCTATTGATGGTCATTTACACTGTTTTTGTTTGTATTGAAACAGGTTCTCTTTGTGTAATCCTGACTATTTTAGAATTCAGTATGTAGACCAGGATGGCATTGAACTCAGAGATCTTCCTGCCTCTGCCTCTGTGCTGGAATTAAAGGCATACATCACCATGCCTATCTTAGGCTGTTTTTTTTTTTTTTTTTAAATCTCCTGTCAATTATAAGTGATGCTGTTGTAAATATATATATATATATATATATATATATATATATATATTTTTTTTTTTTTTTTTTTTTTTTTTTTTTTTTTGGTTTTTCGAGACAGGGTTTCTCTGTGGTTTTGGAGCCTGTCCTGGAACTAGCTCTTGTAGACCAGGCTGGTCTCGAACTCACAAAGATCCGCCTGCCTCTGCCTCCCAAGTGCTGGGAGTAAATAAATTTGTTAAATATACTTGAGTATACCTATTTTCAGGCCTTTTGAGTATGTACCCTAGAAGTTGTCTTTATAGTCATCCTAGTGATTGTGAAGTTGGCTTCTTATGGGTTTGCTTGCATTTCTCAAGTGATTAAAAATGATGTCCATTTTCATATGCTTTTAACTATTTGTATAATATATTTATATATAATATATGTGTATGTGTACGTATCTTATTTGTTTATTTATAAATGTAGCAAGGTTTCCCCCCTTGCTATCAGGAGCTAGACATGGAATTTAGTTGCCACCTCTCTCTCAAAATTTTCCTTGTATTTGTGTGTACATATGTGAGTCTGTGTAAATGTATACCACTTGTGTTCAGGTACCCAGAGGCAGAAGAGGTGTTGGGTTCCTGGGAACTGGAGTTACAGTGGTTGTGACTCACCACACAGGAGTACTGGGAACTGAGCTCAGGATGGAAGAGCAGGAAGTATTTTTAACTGCCGAGCCATCTCTCTAGTCTCTAGATACAATCTGTCTTTAGTGTCCATTAATTTGGTGTCTATTAATTAAACTTGAATGGTTCCTTGGCTTTTATTTTTTTAATGTATTTTCCTGAGTCTATGATAGTTGTTTTGCTGGTAATTGCCATTTTCACAAAAATACCTGTGACAATTAGGTTATAGATATCTAAATAGAAAGTAATAGAGTAGAGTTTAGGTAGATCACTGTGTAGATCTGACTGGTGTCACTGTAGATGAAGCCATCCTCAAATCTGCCTCACTGCCTCCTGAATGTTGACATTAAAAGTTTGTGCCATCATGCTTGTCTTATTGTCAGGTTAAAAACAAATACATTTGTTGTATTTGTATATACCTGCCTTAGCCTAAGTGTGTGCACCATGCTGACAAAGCCAGATAAGCAAGTTGTATCCTCTAGAGCATAAGTTACAGGCATTTGTGAGGCATCTGATGTGGTTGTTGGGAACTGAACTCAGGTTCTGTCTCTGTCTCTCTCTCTCTTTTGTTTTTCGAGACAGGGTTTCTCTGTAGCTTTGGTGCCTGTCCTGGAACTAGCTCTCGTAGCCCAGGCTGTCCTCGAACTCACAGAGATCCGCCTGCCTCTGCCTCCTGAGTGCTGGGATTAAAGGTGTGCGCCACCACTGCCCGGCGAAATCAGGTTCTTTGAAAGAGTAGCAAGTGCTTTTCACTGCTGAGCCATCTCTTAGCTCCCCCAACCCCCAGAATGATCTCTTAAAAAACAAACAGTATATAGTCATCATTCAGAAAATGTAAAATACTGTTTTCTTCGTATGGTATATCTCAGCCTCTTGATTCCTCTCTTCTCAAGAAGCTACCAGTGCTATGATTTTCTAGGTATTCTCCTAGTGATAGTTTATGTGTATAATGAAAATCTGTGTTTATAACACTGTCAGTGATCTGGGTATTTAAGCTTATTTTTTTTTAGCTAGGTGTGGTGGCACATATCTTGTAATTTGAGTACTTAGAAAGCTGAGGTAAGAGGCCCAGGCAGGAGGATTGCAGAGGCCAGCCTGAGCTATCCAGCAAGACTCTAATAGTATTAAGAGTTTATATTAATATAACTTTTTAATAGTAGTAATATTTATATTGATGTAATGTAGAGTTGTGTATTTTCACAGCACTTTCATATATATAACTACCATGTCTTTATAACCACTTTGTGAAGTAGTAAATTAAAACTTAAGCACAAAATTTAAAAATTACTATTGCATAAAAATTGATGAACTCATAAAAATGATAATATTGTAACTTCCCTTGTGGTGCTGAGAATCAAATCCTCACATACTAAACAAGCGCCCTATCACTGAGTTACGTTCCCTCTGTGGCCCCTCCACCATGTTTGTTTTTGGGACAGGGTTCTTGAACTTGTGATCCTTCTGCTTTGGTGTTAGGAGTGACTGAGATTACAGACTTGTACATAGTCCCAGCACATAACTTTTTCTTGAGACAAACTCCCCTCGCCCCCCAAAGACAGGGTTTCTCTGTAGTTTCGGAGCCTGTCTTGGAACTAGCTCTTGTAGACCAGGCTGACCTCGAACTCCCAGAGTGCTGGGATTAAAGGCCTGTGCCACCACTGCCCAATGATACAAACTCATTCTATGGCCCAGGTTAGCCTGGAACTTGAAGTAGTTCTGTCTCAGCCTCCTAAATGCTATTGTGAGCCAGAATGTTCAGATTCTGAGTCTCTTCCTTTTTTTTTTTTTTTTTTAATTAAAGCAAAACAAAGCAAAGTTCTTCCATAATAGTCTAAGTTTTCTTCTCTGTATGTGTTGTGTTGTGCACACAATTGTATACATGGATGTGGGAACCAGAAGAGACTGTCAGATGTCTTCTTTCCCTGTGGCTCTTTACTTTATACTTTGACAAGGACTCGAATCCTGGAGTTTGCTTTTTTTTTTTTTTTAAAGATTTATTTATTTATTTATTTATTATGTATACAGTATTGTCAGTATTCTGCTTGCATGTGTGCCTGCAGGCCAGAAGAGGGCACCAGATCTCCTTACGGATGGTTGCGAGCCACCATGTGGTTGCTGGGAATTGAACTCAGGACCTCTGGAAGAGCAGTCAGTGCTCTTAACCACTGAGCCATCTCTCCAGCCCCCAGTTTGCTGGGTTTTGGATAGGCTGCTAGCAGTGTCCATTCTATAACAGGTCCTCCCAGAGGTGGCGTTATAGACATATGCAGACATGTTTGCCCTTTACATGCATGGTTACTGGGGATTTCGGGATCTTCATGATGCTTTCAGGGCAAATCCTCCGAGTCTTTTCCTCAGTCACCAAACTTGTTGAATAAAATGTCTGTCTGTCTCTTTCTCTCTCTCTTTATTTTTTTTTTGAGACAGACTTACACTTGGCTGTCCTCTATAGACCAGGTTTGTCTCAAACTCACAGAGATCTGCCTGTCTCTGCCTCAATGCTGGGATTTAAAGGCTTTTGCTACCACCACCAGGTTAAATGTTTCTCTTTTCCTCCCCATCTCTCTTTTGTGTGAAATAATGCAATTCTAATGTTAACTATCTAAAGTTAACACCAGAATTGCAGCTTTAAAAGGGCGTGGTGTCCTGGGAGATGGTTCAGTGGGTGAAAAGTGCTTGCTTTGCTCTATAAAACCCCCAAATCCCATTGTGGAAGGAGATAAGTGACTCCTGAAAGTTGTCCTCTGACCTCCAAGCATACCATGACAAACTAATCTCTGCTTGAACATGAATGTTCACATAATACATAGAGTGGGGGCACGATCTTAAATTGATACTATAGCTCAATAGAGTGCTTATTTAGTGTTATAATATACCCCTAGGGCATGTACTTAGATTGTTCTTCAAAAGCAAGCTGTAGGTTTGTTTTTTTTTTTTGTGTGTGTGTGTGGGCATGGATGTCTGAAAGCCACTCACATTTCTGACCATCTGTCTGTAATTTGGGAGATCCTCTTGACCCTTCCAGAACAACTTAGAGGATCCAGGAAAGCACTGTACTTACTGGTACAGTTTTATTACAAAGAATACAAATTGGAATTAACCTCACCAGAGTTCACTTCACATAGGACAAGTTCTAGAAGGATTTCAAACATAGATGTGTGTTACCTACAGTCCTTGGTTAGTAATCATCAACCCTATCAACCAGGAAATTCACTAGTGCTTTTATGGACAGTTTTTATTGAGGTTTCAGGTTATTGATTTTTTAAGTAATTACTGATTAATCTTTGGCTGTAGACTAGACTCCAGAATAACAAAGAAATTCCTATTGCACAGAATATTTTAAGGCTTTAAAATTTTTTTAAAGATTTTTTTTTTTTTTTATATACGTTGGGGTTTTGCCTGTATTTATGTCTGTGTGAGGATGCCAGATCCCCTGGAACTGGAGCTATAGACAGCTGTGAACTGCCATCAGTCCAGCCCCCAGATTTTGAGGATTTAATAATAACTTATATCTCCTTCTAAAAAGCCAGGAAGAAAAGCAAATTGACCCCACTTGACTTTTTGTTTTTGGTTTGAATCCAAGGCCTTAGAAGTACTCCACCACTGTCCTTCTACACGCCTTGATCCGCACATTCTTTTCACACCGCTCTGCTCCTCGACAGTCTTCCTCAGAAGCAAACCCTTTATCAGTTGTTTTGTTTATTTTCCTTTAGACTTTTGAGACAGCTCAGAAATTGAATCAAGGGCAGTGACAACTTTTTGAAGTGATGAAAATAGTTTTTTTCTGATGTGATTATATCAAAAATGATCAGCCTAGGTCTGGAGAGATAGTTTAGTGGTTAAGAGTACTTGGAGCTTTTGGAGAGGACTGTAGTCTACGGCCATACCACCCTGAACGCGCCCGATCTCGTCTGATCTCGGAAGCTAAGTAGGGTCGGGCCTGGTTAGTACTTGGATGGGAGAGGACTGTAATTCAGTTCACAGTACCTGTGTCTCAACTGTTTGCAGTTCTAGTTCTGGTGGATACAACATCCTCTCATCAACAACTAGCTGGGCTTGTTGGTTTGTCCCTTTAATCTCGGTGCTCAGGAGGCAGAGGCAGGGATGATATATCTGTGAGTTTGAGTTCAGCTTGGTCTTCATAGTGAGTTCTAGACAATTAAGGCAGCAGTGAAACCCCGTTTTTAAAAAAGAGAAGTAAAACAAACAAAAAACCCACAGGTGATTCTTTGATTATTTTTTGTTTCCTTACCTTAATTTGCACTTTATAAATATTAATGTAGCAAAAAAGAATGTGGATAGAAGGACTCGAGAAAATAAGACTAGATGGGCCTTTGAGATGGGCTCATTGTAAAAGTTCTATACAAGCCTGAGTTTGATCCCTTTAACTCTCTCATGGAAGACCAACTTCTGAAAGTTGAAAGTTATCCTCTGACTTCCACACATCTTGTCATGGTTTGCATGCCTGTACTCCTACACATTTTATACACACACAATAATAATAGTAGTAGTAGTAATAGACTACTGTACTTGTCAGGGTTCTCAAAAGAAACAGAACTGATAGAATGAGAGAGGGAGGGTGATAAAAGGGGATTCATTAGACTGGCTCAGATGTGGTCTGGGTAGTCCAATGGTTTACTGACACCTGAAAGGTTGAGAATCAGTTGTTCAGTCTTCGAGGCTGAGTGTCTCGGTGGTCCCAGTCTGGTGACGGATTCCTGGAGAGTTCCTGGCGTTGGAATCCTGAAGAAGTTGGATTTAATACTGGCTGTGGCAACGTAATACACAAACTTGCCCGGGAGAGTGAGGACAAGCAGGCAAAATACTTTTCCTTCTTCCATGTTTTTCTTTCCTGGACTGCAGCTGGAAGTTGTCCAGATTTAGGGTGGATCTTCGTGTTGCAAATATTCTGATTAAGAAAATTCTAAAACCAGTGTACCCAGAAGTTTAGATTTTAGTTGATTCAAAAGCAGTCAGTTGAGTTGGAAAGATGGCTCTGTTTAAGAGCATATACTGCTCTTCCAGAGCACCCACATCAGTTGGCTCACAAATATCTGTAGCTCCAGCTCTAGGTGATCCAACTCCTCTGGCCTCCAAAGGCACTTGCGCGCACACACACAACATACACACACACACAAATTAAAAATAGTAGAATGAAAAAGCAGTCAAGTTGACAACCAAGATTAGTCATTGCAGCTACAAACAGCCCTGAAGGTTATTACTTGCTAGTTTATATTGAATTTATTCATTTATCCTAATTTTTTTGTTGATTGTTTAGGATTATCTCTTAGATAAAATTGTGTCATTTATGAATATGGTTTCACTTCTTCCTTTATAATCTATATGCCTTTTATTTATTTTCCTTTACTAACTACCCTGGCTAGAACTTCCTGTACAATGTTTAGAAGTGGTGAGAAAAGGCCGGGCGGTGGTGGCACACGTCTTTAATCCTCATCACCTGGGAGGCAGAGGCAGGTGGATCTCTGAGTTCTAGGTCAGCCTAGTCTACGAGAGCTAGTTCCAGGACAGGCTCCAAAGCTATAGAGAAACCCTGTCTCAAAAAACCAAAAACAACAACAAAAAAACAAAAAAAGAAGTGGTGAGACAGCTAGAAATGAAGGGTATGTATGTGTGTGACAGAGTACTCTTGTAATCCTAGCACTGGGGAGGCTAAGGCAGGCAAGAGGAGCAGGAGTTCAAGGCCTGCTGAAACAAGATTTTTTGTTCCTTGGAAGATGGTACCTATGAGTTTTTCTTTAATTGATTACTTAATTAACATTTATTTGTTGTTGTTTATTTTGAGACAAGGTCTCTTCATATAGCCATGGCTGTCCTGAACTCAGATCTGCCTACCTATGCCTCCGCCTCCTGAGTGCCAAGGTTAAAGGCATGCCCTACCATGCCTGGCAGCTACTACTGCTTCTTCTTCTTCTTCTTCTTTTTTTTTTTTTTTTTTTTTTTTTTGGTTTTTTGAGACAGGGTTTCTCTGTAACTTTGGAGCCTGTCCTGGAACTAGCGCTTGTAGACCAGGGAGGCCTTGAACTCACAGAGATCCGCCTGCCTTTTCCTCCCAAGTGCTAGGATTAAAGGTGTGTGCCACCACCGCCTAGCCTCCTCCTCCTTCTTTTTTTTTTTTAAATAATTTTTTGTTAGAGTGTTCTGCCTGCATGCCAGAAGAGGGTACCAGATCTTATAGATCTTTTTTTTTTTTTTTTTTTTTTTTTTTTGGTACCAGATCTTATAGATGGTTGTGAGCCGCCACCATATGGTTGCTGGGAATTGTACTCAGAACCTCTGGAAAAGCAGGCAGTGCTCTTAACCTCTGAGCCATCTCTCCAGCCCTGTTTCTTTTTTAAATGGTTGACTTTGTCATTTTAAAATGCTGTGTAGGGGCTGGAGAGATGGCTCAGAGGTTAAGAGCACTGGCTGCTCTTCCAGAGGTCCTGAGTTCAATTCCCAGCGACCACATGGTGGCTCACAACCATCTGTGCTGAGATTTGGCGCCCTCCTCAGGCGTGCGGGCATACATCGAGGCAGAATGTTGTATACATAATAAAAATAAATAAATCTTGAAAAAAAAAATAAAATAAAAAAAAAATAAAAAATGCCGTGTATTCATCTTTGCTCAACTTAACATTTTTTTTGTAGTAGATAGGATCTCATATGAAGCTCAGGCTTCAACAAGCATTTTTTCCCAGCTTACTCATTATTTATAATTCTTCTATGAAATGTCCATTCATGGAATCTACTTTTTCTTGGTTCTCGCCTTGTAGTAATGCTTTATGTATAAATTTTTAACAAAGCTAGTACTTCTAGACAGTGTTGAATAATAGATGGGAGGCTTTTGTCTTACCTGTGCTATTTAACCGTTATTAACTAGGGTAGTATGATTTAGAACGTTTACCAGCAGCAGATAATAGTGATGTGTGACTTTTCTTAAAAAGTACCTTTTTACAACCATATAATAGAATACCACTTAGCACTAATTTATGAAACAACACTAAGTACTGATCTGTTTTACAGATGAGGAGCCAAACCATAAAGAGATTAAGTGACTAGCCCAGTATTATACAGCTAGTAAACAGAAGTGCTAGCATTCTAGAGGTTGTACATTTAACTAAAGGGTGATAAAAATCTACCCTTGCGTTCAGGGGCTACCACCTTTCTCTGGAGTCAAATGTAAAAGATACTTCCAGAAAGAGTGCCTCCTCCATTTCTTTCTCATATATATATATATCTCATATATGTATGTATGTATGTATGTATGTATGTATGTATGTATGTATAATCTTTAAAATATATCTTTCTCCCCACTCAACAAAAAAACCACACTTACTACCCAGGTAGACAGAGGCAGGGTGACCTCTGAGTTCAGCTTTAAGGCCAGTCTGATTTACAGACAAAGCAAGTTTCCAACCAGCTAGGAATACCTAGTGAGTTGCACTCCCCACTACTCTGCCAAATGTGATGGCACATTCCTGTAATCCTGCCGGACGGTGGTGGCGCACGCCTTTAATCCCAGCACTTGGGAGGCAGAGGCAGGCGGATCTCTGTGAGTTCGAGACCAGCCTGGTCTACAAGAGTTAGTTCCAGGACAGGCTCCAAAACCACAGAGAAACCCTGTCTCGAAACCCCCCCCCCCCAAAACAAAACAAAACAAAACAAAACAAACCATTCCTGTAATCCTAACTTTGGGGAGGCAGGAGGTCTACAACGGCCTTGACTTCATGAGGCCCTGTCAAAAGCCCACAATTGAATAAACACTCCCATATACCTTAAACATACAAATGGGAACTTAATGTAGGATTTTTGTTTAAGAAGACAAAGTATCATACAGCCCAGGCTGGCTTCAATGTGTAGCTGAAGATGACCTTGAACTCCTTTCAGATCCTCTTGCCTCTAGCCCGAGTGTTGGATTACAGGTGCGTGTGTCTGGCTCCGTAGTTTTATTGTGTAAATTTTCATGTTTGATAAGGTGATAAATGTTAGCATTAAGTAATGATATTTTAAACCAAATTAAATGTGAAGTTGATTTGGGAGATAAGTCCAAATTTAAATTGCATAATCTTGTAATTTTCAACTAAGAGGGAAAAAAAAATGGGAAAACGGGTGGGGGGGGCTACCCTGGATATATATAGTGAGCTGTTTTCTAGCTCTTTCATAGCATGTTAAAAGTTTGAGATTTAGTTTAAAACATTAGTTAAGGTTAGAGTGTAAAGAAAAAGTTTTAATATAGGTTTAAGCAGGGATATTGGTAAAAGTGAAAGGAGGGAAGAAGACACTAAAGAGACTGAGCAGACTACCTAGGACTGGGCTCAGGCTCTCAGGAATGAACTGTGACTCCTTTCCTCCTCTACCATCTCCCTTTCTTTCTCTTCCTCTGTTTCCCCTTCCCTTCATCCTCTCTTTCCTTCTTTCCTCTTTATCTGTTTTATTTTTTTTTAAATTTTCAATTTTTTCTAAGCAGAGTTTCACTGTGTAACCCAGGCTGACTTGGAACTCCCCATCTTCTTTGCTTAGCTACCTAGGGACAGCTTTACAGGTACATGCCACCACAGGATAGATTATTTTATACGTGTATTGAATAAATATCAAGATGTAATTGACATTATAATTTTTTGCTTTTGTTTTTTAAGATGGTTTTTCTCTGTGTAAAAGGTCTGGCTGTCCTGAAACTCACTTTGTAGACCAGGCTGGCCTCGAATCACAGAGATCCACCTCCCTCTGCCTCCTGAGTTCTGGGATTAAAGGTGTGTTCCATCGTCTGGCTTCTTCCACATTTATCTGGGTTCTGGAGATTGAACTCAGACTGTCAGTCTTATCCAGCAAGTCTCCTTCCTCCCCCCCTTTTTTTTAAATTTAAGTAACATTTTTTTTCATTTATTTTACATACTGATGACAGTTTCCCCTCCTTTCTTTCTAGTCCCTTCCCCCATTGGCATTTTGATCTAAGTTCCAAATAATGCTAGCATTTCAGTTTTTAGTTTTTTAAAAAATATTTATTTATTTGGAAGATAGGATGTGGCCACATATGTTATGGCACACATGTGGAGAGTAGAGGACAACTTTTGGGAGTTGGTTCTCTTCCCCTACCAAGTGGATCCTATGGATTGAACTCAGGCTTGGCAGCAAGTGTTTTTACCTGTTGAGCCATCTTGCCAGTCTCAGTTTTAAAGCTTAATTATACGGATTTTAAGTGTTTAATAAAAACAAAAACACTTCTATGTAGGTGTGTCTGTGTGTGTGACAGTGTTAAATTTGTCTGCCAGGCAACTCTGACAACTTTGATCCTTGGTGCCCAAGATTGAAGAAGAAACTATAAAGTTGTCCTCTGACCTCTATACTGTTTGTAGCACATGCCTCTCTGCTTACCTGCACTCTTACACACATCTCACATACATTAATAAATAAAACTTAAAAAATTAGAAGTAGTACAAACCTTTGTAAAATAAATATTTGGAAGGTAGGAAGGATTTTTTGAATAAATTCTGTTTTTTCCATAAGTCATCTGTGTATGGAGATAATTTTCTGTTTTCATATAAATGATTATTATTTAATCTTCCTTACCTCATTTTTTGAAAGATAGTATTTTTATTCTCATTTCCCTTCCCCCCCCAAAAGTATCACACTCGAAACAGTGTAATACTTCTGTCTGTCCTGGTATCGCTTTGTAGACCAGGCTGACCTCGCACTCACAGAGATCCTCCTGCCTCTGCCTCCCAGTGCTGGGATTAAAGGCCTGCGCCACTACAGCCTGACAGTATTTTTATCTTTATCAATACACCAATTAAAGTTTTTATGATATCTGCCCTATACTTTCTTGTTGCCAAGAACTTAGAGATTGTGTTTGTGTTTAATGGGGGTTTGCTGTAAGTTAGCCCTCAGCTTGTGGATCCTCTTGCTCAAGTGCTGATAATTCAGGCAAGCAACATCACTTTTGGACCCAGTGATACTTTGAATAGTAGTATCTTTTTTTTTTTTTTTTTTTTCGAGACAGGGTTTCTCTGTGATTTTTGGAGCCTGTCCTGGAACTAGCTCTTTAGACCAGGCTGGTCTCGAACTCACAGAGATGCGCCTGCCTCTGCCTCCCGAGTGCTGGGATTAAAGGCGTGCGCCACCACCGCCCGGCTGAATAGTAGTATCTTTGTTTTTCATTTTTGTCCTTCATTTCCATTTGAAATATTAGGCAGATGCTTCAGAGTATTAATGGTTTATTTCTCAACATTAATTGAGCTTGTGATTTTTGAGAAAGGATATTTGACCTTTTAGAGCCAAATAATCGTCTAATTCCAACCCTAAACTTACAATTATGTTTAAATGATTGAGTTAGCTGTCAAATAATTTAAAGGTTGAGTGTAAGTCATATATTTGTTCATCCTGTTGATGACCTTTGCTGTTTGTATTTAATATTGTAATTATTAATATGCATGCTTCTTTGTATATCTATATGTTGAGGAAAAGATACAGTAGGTAGTACTCTCTGTCAATTTTGTGTATAAAAGACTCCAATTTTTTCTCTTGAGGGACCAAGCGTTTGACTTCAGTTGGCTGTTGTCAAGATTCCAGGCCAGAATCTTGATTTATAGACCTTATAATCAGTTGCTTAGGGGCAATAATGTCCCTTTTATGAAAATTTGAAGATTCATAAAAGATGAAATACTGTGAAATCATCAGTTGACTCAAGAAACATTCTTTAAGTAATACTGTATATATTCTGATTGTCTTCTAATTCTGTTGCTTTTGGCTTATTTGGTTAAATACCTGGCTGTGTTAGGGAAATGTTGAAGTTATTTAACTGTAAAAACTCATATTTGAAACTTTTGAATTAAGTTAAATAGTTTAGAAAGATTTTATTTATATGGTTGAGAATATGTGTACCAATGTGTGCAAGAACCTGTGGAAGCCAGAAAAGGAAAAGAAAAAGATTGTATATGTGGTTTGGTGGTGGTGTCTTCAAGCTTGCTATGTAAGTAAGGATAAACTCTGTATCTTCCTGTCCCCATCCTTCTGAGTGCTGGAAGTATAGGCATGTGTATTACAACTAGCTTTTTTTTTTTTTTTTTTTTTTTTTTAATTTTTCGAGACAGGGTTTCTCCGTAGCTTTTTTGGTTCCTGTCCTGGAACTAGCTCTTCTAGACCAGGCTGGCCTCGAACTCACAGAGATCCTCCTGCCTCTGCCTCCCGAGTGCTGGGATTAAAGGCGTGCGCCACCACCACCTGGCTACAACTAGCTTTGAATGTTTATTAGAACTAGAATTGGGGTATAATGGTACTTGCCTGTAACCCCAGTACTCAGAAGACTGAATCAAGAGGACTGCCATGAGTTTGAGATGCCTTGGCCATGTGTGTGTACATAAATTTTTTTTCTATTTTTATACACACACACACACACACACACACATTTTACATATATGTTAGAAAAAATAGGACTCAAATTAACACTCTTCATTGTTGTAGGAGGCCTCTTGTGAGTTCCTGACTGCCCAGACTTCCTAAATAACCACACAGAAACTGTATTAATTAGATCACTGCTTGGCTTATTAGCTCTAACTTCTTATTGGTTAGCTTTTACATCCTAATTTAAGCCATTTTCATTATTTTATATTTTACCACGAGGCTCATGGCTTAATGGAAGGTTCTAGCCTGTCTCCAGCGGTGGCTCCATGGCTTCTTCTTGACTCTGCCTCCTTTCTCCCAGCATTCAGTCCTACCTCTATTCTTTTGCCCTATCACAGGCCAAGACAGTTTCTTTATTATATATATATATATACACACACACACACACACACACACACACACACACACACCCCTCCATCTAAATCTATACACACACACCTTTTTTATTACAGTGTGGTGTTGCTACAGTGAGATACAAAAGACATGTATTTTCTGGTAAGAACTAAAGTTAGTTCTTTTGGGGCTGGAGAGATGGTTCAACATTTTAGAATACTTACTGCTTTTCTAGGGGATGCAGGTTTGATTCCCAGTATAGTGCCTCACAGGCAAAATGTAAATACACATAAAACTTAGAAATTAAACTTTTTAATTGATTCTAATATTTCAGTAAAATGATATTGGCTTAGAAGTTATAAAAAAAAAGCATAGGAATGAGCTGGGTGGTGATGGCGCACGCCTTTAATCCCAACACTTGGGAGGCAGAGGCAGGCGGATCTCTGTGAGTTTGAGACCAGCCTGGTCTACAAGAGCTAGTTCCAGGACAGGCTCCAAAACCACAGAGAAACCCTGTCTCGAAAAACAAAACAACAACAACAACAAAAAAAAGCATAGGAAGAATTGGATGACACTTTCCCCCCTAGAAATCTAATGAAATACATTCCACTTTTAATTCCTGAAATTAAGTGAACTAAAAAAAAAAAAAAACAACAAACCCTGACATTTGTTATAGTACTTACTATGGTAGAGTAGTAGTCTGAACTTATACACGGTAACTCACGTAACCCTCATAAGTATAAAGTAGGTTTTTTTCTTTATACTTTAAAAATAAAGGAGACAGTGTCTGAATAGTGTTGGGATTTATATTTAGCCAGTTTTTAAAAGATTTATTTATGCATGCAGTGTTCTGCCTGCATGTATGCCTCTAGGCCAGAAGAGGGCACCAGATCTCAATATAGGTGGTTGTGAGCCACCTTGTGGGTGCTGGGAATTGAATTCAGGACCTCCGGAAGAGCAGTCAGTGCTCTCAACCATCTCTCCAGCCCCCTATTCAGCCAGTTTTATCCCAGAACCCAGGTTCTTAAGCCTATCTCAATTATGACAACCATCTTTAAGCAGTAGATAATCCCATATAAAGGAATTGTAGCAGAACCTCCAGTGAATCTACTGTTTTTTCGAAGTTTTCTAAGTTGCTCAGTACTTAATCAATGCAGGTCATCTGGAAGAGCAGTATATGTACTTAACTAATGAGTTATCTCTCCAGCACCTGTTTTGTTTATGTTATGAGACTATGTCTCAGTAGATAGCCCTGGCTGAACTGGAAGTCACAGAGGTCTTTAGGCTACTGCCTCCCAAATGCTGGGTTTAAAGGCTTGTGTCGCTACTTTTGGTGAGTTATTATGTATGTTTTTAATAGTCTGTTAATTGTCTCTTCTTCTAACTTTGTCAGAATTGGATAATTTAAGTAGTAGAAGGTCTCCCATGGTTTAAAGTTGCACCTAACATTGAAATGGACTGTGTTGTGGAATGCTGTGCTTTTAAAGTGCCACAGGTGATTGTGATGAGCTTATAATGCAATAGAAGACTGCACTGTTCCCTTACATTGTAGATCTGATATAATTTTATAGATAATAACTACAAATTATCTTAATTATTCTTAGCAACTTTTAACTTTTCCTTTTTATTTTTTCTTTTCCTAGTTTATGTCAGCGTGGCTTCATTCATACAGATGAACCAAGCATTGGGATAGCAGTATAAAATTAGAATCAGACAGCTGACTGCTCAGCAGGATGCCATCAACTAACAGAGCAGGCAGTCTAAAGGACCCTGAAATTGCAGAGCTCTTCTTCAAAGAAGATCCGGAAAAGCTCTTCACAGATCTAAGAGAAATTGGCCATGGGAGCTTTGGAGCAGTATATTTTGTGAGTTAAAGGTTTGACGTCAGTGATGTTGGAGTAAAAGATGATAAAAAGATAAGAAGTTTGCTAAGAAAACAATCCCTGCTCTCATACTGCTTTTTATACCACATATGTCGACATGCATTATGCAAGCAATGACTTTTTGCAGTTGACATCACTTGGTTGTCCTCTAATTCAATCTCGTTTCAAAACTACCTGGAGATATAATGTAATCTAGGCCCAGTCGTATAAGAATGCCTCCCATTTTGAGATGCCAGTTAAAAGCTCTAGCTTGTATTTTGATTAACTATGGAGTTGGGATCCTCCAACCCTTTCCTTGGGTATAATTAAGTGCAACTTTTAAGATTTTATTTTAAATGATACAACAAAAGATTGAGCCCTAGAATCCTATTTGGTACAGGAGCTTTTGTGTACATGGAGTATGTCAGTTTCTTGGCCATTGGATGTTTGCTCTCATCTTCCTCATCATCCCTAGTCTTCTGGGGTTGTTATTCATTACATAAGGTGATTAGTAAATTATTGGCTGTTGGTGATTAATTTTACCTTCAGCTGCTTTCCTTTCTCCCAAGGTGAGAATTGGGTGTGTAATGTCAGTTCCACTTTTCTGACTCAGGAATGGTTTCCCTGAGAACCATCCTTCCCACCAATCCTGTTATTATCCATGTTCTTTCCTCAAAACACCTCAGATGTGTTTGAAAGTGGTTTGCTCTAAATAAAAAAGGCTCTTTTATTATTCACCAATGTAGCTCTTCTGGAGATTGCTTGCAACCAAGGACAAAAATCCAAATATTTTATCAAGATAATATTTTAGGGGAATAAAAATAAACCACCCTAAATATATCTTCTGGCAAGATTTATGTTAGTTATTCTGCAGACACAGGAATGACACTGAGATGCTATCCTTAGAAGACTTGACAGCTTAATATGACAGTCTTGCTCGCCTTATTGTTGTCTCTTTAGCCTCTCATAGTCTGCTTGTTATCATCCTCAGAAGCTTCAGGACCCTTATTCTGTAGGGCAGTGTGCTATTTCAAAGTCAACCAT
This sequence comes from Chionomys nivalis, assembly GCF_950005125.1. Lineage (NCBI taxonomy): Eukaryota > Metazoa > Chordata > Mammalia > Rodentia > Cricetidae > Chionomys > Chionomys nivalis. The sequence goes on along the minus strand of NC_080092.1, from coordinate 58,407,223 downwards.
ATGGTCCTTTTGAGTTTTTTTTCTTTTTGTATGGCTCCTGTGTGTACACATTAATAATTCGTATGCTTTATCCCTTCCCTCTTTTCTCTATTACCAGCTCATTTTATAGACTAAAATTATTGAACCTTCTGAGGAAGAGACAAATTTAAAATTTCTCTATATAGCTTTCATTTGTCCTCAGAGTATATAGTCTAGAATCCCCCTCCCCATACTTGAAACTGAAGATAATACTGAACCTTATAATTTAATGTCTCGGCAGGTGGTGGTGGCACTCACCTTTAATCCCAGGACTTGGGAGGTAGAGGCAGGTGGATCTCTGTGAGTTCGAAGCCAGCTTGATCTACAAGAGCTAGTTCCAGGACAGGCTCCAAAGCTACAGAGAAACCCTGTCTTGAAAAACCCCGAAAAAGAAAAAAAAATTTAATGTCTGAGCTAAATATTTTAATACTTTGCATGCCCTATGGCCATAACTTTTCCCTTTTGAGGTATGGCAACTAGCATACATTTCACTTCCTGATAATTTTTTTTTTTTAAGTATGCATTGGTGTTTTGCCTCCGTGTGTATCTGTGTGAGGGTATTAGATCCCATGGAACTGGAGTTACAGACAGTTGTTAGCTACTGTGTGGGTGCTGGAAATTGAACCCAGATCCTCTGGAAGAACAGCTACTTCTCTTAACCACTGAGTCATCTCTCTAGCTCCCTTTATAATTTTATAAATAGAAATCTTGTTCTTACTGTAGAGTTTTAGCAGCATCAATACAACTTTGTTGTTTTTGAGACAAGGTCTCTTTAGCCATGACTGTTGGAGAACTCACTATGTAGTCCAGGCTGACTTTGAACTTGCAGAGATCTGCCTGCCTCTGCCTTCTGAGTGCTGGGATTAAAGGTGTACACCACCACCACACAGCTGAGATTTTTTTCCCCCCAAGATAGGGTTTCTCTGTGTAACAGTCCTGGTTGTCCTAGAACCCACTTTCTAGACCAGACTGACCTTGAACTCACTGAGATCCGCCTGCCCCTGCTTTCCAAGTGCTATAATTTAAGGCCTTTGGCCACTTCCTCCCATTCAGGCCAGAAGAGGGTATCAGATCCTCTGGACCTGGATACAACCTGGTGGTTGTAAGCTGTCTGATGTGGATGGGTGCTGGGAACCAAACTGGGTCTTACAAGAGTAGTAAGAGTTCTTATCTATTGATGTTTCTCTCTAGCTCCCAAGTTAGAAATTTCTTTATCATATTTTTCTTTTTCCATTTTGTGTGTGTGTGTGTGTGTGCACACATGTGTACGAGTGTGTGTGCGTGCATGTTTTTACATGAGTGTGGATGTGGATGTCATCAGCATGTTAGGATTCATCCTAGATTCTCTTTTATTTCATTTGTTTAAGCAGGGTTAATCCAGAGCTCACTCTTAGGGCTTCTTGTTAGCTAGCTTGCTCCAGTGATCTTATCTCCTTCCAGAGTTGGACTTATAGTTGGACCATCAAATCTACACAGTATGTATGGTGTTGGTTTTCTGGGGATCCATACTCTGTTCCTCTTTACACTCATTATAATACTTTGTGTTGTGAGTGCAATTGCCAGTGAGCCATCTTCTGCATTCCCTTTTGTTACTTTGTTTTAAGACAGGATTTCTCTGTGAAGCCCTGGCTACCCTGAAACTTTCAGTGTAGACCAGGCTGGCCTTGCACTTACAGAGATCTATCTGCTTCTCTCTTTCAAGTGCCTGGATTATTTTCATTTTTTCCTCAAAGGAAACATTCTTCTTTTTGGCATGTCAGGATTGCCATTATCTCATTATTATATTGATATTTTTATTATGTAAATTTTGATTTTTCAAACACAAGGACTTAAATAACCAATGCAAAACTATATAGCTATCTTAGATGCTACTAAGTCACTTATGGGTGGGTAGAGTATGCATCGTAGATATGCTGGGCAAAAGAAATGATTCATGTCCTAGCCAGATAGAATATGCTACTAAGGGGGCTGGAGAGATGGCTCAGTGGTTAAGAGCACCGCCTGCTCTTCCAAAGGTCCTGAGTTCAATTCCCGGCAACCACATGGTGGCTCACAACCATCTGTAATGAGGTCTGGTGCCCTCTTCTGGCCTGCAGGCATACACACAGACAGAATATTGTATACATAATAAATAAATATTTAAAAAAAAAGAATATGCTACTAAGAACGGCATACAATTTCAAACTTTTAGAGAAAGCCAGGTGAGAAAGAGAGGAAGACAGCCTTCATAGGTCAGAAAGACCAAGGTTCAGAGCCTGCATTTTAGTTCAAAATACCTAACCAGTTGTTATAAATTGCTGTACTTTGGAATATTGTGTTAGAGTACAAGTCCATTTTTCAGTTTTGAGTATGTATGTGCTTTAAGGGTAGAATTTCAGATACCTATGACACTTCTATGTTTAAATTTTTGAGGAATAATTTAACTGGAAGCCCAGCAGCTGCTGTTTTCATTCCCACCAGTAGTTAAAGACTTAATTTCTTTTTTTTAAATTAATTTATTTATTTAAAATTTCCACCTCCTCCCATCCTCCCATTTCCCTCCCACTCCCCCCACAAGACTTAATTTCTTTACCTTTGTGAAAAATGCCTGTTATCTTGATATTTTGCTTATTCAGTCTCAAATGTTGTGGAGTGGTTTTCATTTTCAGTTTACTGATGTTGAACATGTTCTGTTGTTGTTTAGACAGGGTCTTTCTTTGTAGCCCTGGCTTTCCTGAATCTAAATTGTATGGATCAGGATGGTTTCAAACCATTCCCAACCTGTATTGGTTGTTTTTGTTGTTTTAAAGCTGTATGTGGAGCTGGACACTTTTAATCTCAGCACTCAGGTGTCAAAGACAGGTGTATCTTTGTGAATCTGAGCAAGCCTGATCTACTTAGAGAGTTCCAGACCAGCCAGGGCTGCATAATGAGACCCTGTCTCCCCCCCCCAAAAAAAAAATTTAATATTTTTAAAATTTTATTTGTGTGTGCCACAAGTGTGAGGATATTTTCAGACACCAGAAGAGAGCCTGAATTCTCTGAAGCTAGAGCTAACAGGTGGTTGTGAAACACCCAATATGAGTACTTATATCTAAATTCAAGACCTCTGGAGGAACAACCAATGTTTTTAACCACTGAACAATCTCCAGCCCCATTCTCAGGTCTCTGGCTTTGTATTTTAAGTAGACTCTGTCTAGAATATATAAAGAACTCAATAATAAAGATTTGTAGTTTAGAACATGAATATTATAAGTATTTGAATTAATTTTTTTTCCAAAGAAAATTGCAGATGGACAATAAGCTTATAAAAAATGTTGAATATTAGCTGGACATTGGTGGCGCATACTTTTTATTCCAGCACTTGGGAGGCAGAGACAGGTGAATCTTCATGAGTTCAAGGCCAACCTGGTCTATAGAGTTTCAAGACAGGCTTCAAAGCTATAGAAAAATCCTGTTTGAAAAAGTGAAACAACAACAACAACAACAAATCAATATCATTAGTCATGAATTTTGAAATATTTTAAGTAATCACAAAAGGTCACATGTGGTTCCTTTTAAATGAAATGTCCAGAATAAACAAATCTCCAGGCATAGGAAGTATATTGTTGCTTAGAGAAGGTGAGTAAAACAGATAGGAGGGTGATATGTAAAGATGATACAGAGTAAACTCAGCCATGGTTAAAAACACCCCAGTAGCAGTACTCAGGAAACTGAGGGAGGAACATTTTGAGTATGAGGTCATAATAGGATATATTCGTGAATTCAAGGCTAGTCTAGCTTATAATTTTTAGAGAGTGTAGAAAAACAAGAATCAAAAAACAAAAATAGACCCCAGGCATTATAGAAATGATATGTCATGTTGAACACTTAACTTCTCTAGTTTTGGTTTTGTAAATGTTGGCTTTCTTTATAGTTGAGAGATTTGGAAGTAATCCTTCCCAAACTTTCAGCATTTAAGTTTATGTTGGGTAGTGTACACCTTTAATTCCAGCACTCAGGAGTCAGAGACAAGAGACTCTTCAGTTTGGGGCCTACTAGGTCTATATATAGCAAGCTCCAATACAGCCAGGGCTACATAGAGAAACCTGGTCTCAAAACAACTGGAACAAAATATGAATTCTGACATGTCATTCTAGTATCAAGTCCTGAGTTTTATATTTTATTTTAATATTTTTTTATGATTTATTTAACTTTATTTTATGTGCATTGGTGTGGAGGTGTCAGATCCCCTGGAAGTAAATTTACAGACAGTTGTGAGCTGCCATGTGGGTGCTGGGAATTTAACCAGGGTCCTCTGGAAGAACAGTCAGTGCTCTTAACTGCCAAGCCATCTCTCCAGCCCTTGAGTTTATATTTTATCCTGATAGTTGATGTCATATAAAATTTAGGTTAAGAAATACTTACATTTATTTATTTTGTTGCAGAAGGGCCATTGAGGTCAGAGGACAACTCACAGGAGTTTGTTCTCTTTCTAGGATGTGGCTCTCAGGGATTAAATCTAGTTTACCAGGTTTGGTGGCAAATAACTTTCCCCCGAGCTGTATCTACATCCCCCTGCCCTATAAAATTTTATAGTCTTCCTGCTTATATTTATGAATTAAATTGGTATATAACTTTAAATAGGTTTTATATATATATTTTAATATTTAAAAAAATATTATGTATACAATATTCTGTGTGTATGCCTGCAGGCCAGAAGAGGGCACCAGACCCCATTACAGATGGTTGTGAGCCACCATGTGGTTGGTGGGAATTGAACTCAGGACCTTTGGAAGAGCAGTCAGTGCTCTTAACCTCTGAGCCATCTCTCCAGCCCCTTAAATAGGTTTTAAATATAGGATCATACTACATTCTTATGAGACATTTCTTCTTCCCTTTTATATATCTGAAAAGATACACAAACACCCCATCTTCCCCCCATGCTGTGTGTGTGTGTGTGTGTGTGTTCAGGTGCATCTTATGTGTATAGACTAGAGGACTACCTCAGGAGCAGTCCATGTTGTTTTGTTCAATTTTACTTATTTTTTATTTTCTGTGTATGGGTGTTTTGCCTGCATTTATTTATTTATATTTATCACATATGTGCCTGGTACCTGTGGAGGTCAGAAGAGGTATGGATCTCATGGAACTAGAGTTATACATGATTGTTAGCTGCTGTTCTGGGTGCTAGGAATTGAACTTGGGTCCTCTGTAAAAGCAGTTAGCATTCTCACTGTGCCATCTATCCAGTCCTTTTTTGTTTTTAAGTTAAAGAAGGCATGTTTATTAAAAAAGAATACTTTCTAAAAGTGTGCTGTGTGTGTGTGTGTGTGTGTGTGTGAGAGAGAGAGAGAGAGAGAGTAGAGAGAAAGAGATCGACCTTTATGTGGATGTCTTTAGAGGCCTGAAGATTGCATTAGACTCTTGGAACTGGAGTTACAAGTGATTTGTGCCACTTAATGTGGGGCTGGAAACTTAATTCCAGCCCCAAGCACTCTTAAGCACTAAACAATCTCTAGTCTCTTACTATGTTTTTTGAAATAAGTTCGTTTAAGCTGTGAACTACCCAAGTAGGCCAAACTAGTTGGCTCTAGTACTGGGATTACAAATCCATGTTACCATACCCAGTTTTTTTTCTTAGGATGAGTTCTAGGGATCAAACTCAGGTTCTCATACTTAACAAGGCAGTGGGGTGTTTGTTTGTTTGATTGTTTGTTTTGTTGTTTTTTAAAAATGTTTTTATTTTTAAATGAAGTGTTCTACAAGGGCTGGCAAGTAAAGGTGCTTGCTACCAATCTTGTCAACCTGAATTTAATATACTGGACCCATATAGTAGAAAGAGAACTAACTGAGTCACTAAAGTTGTCCTCTCACCTATAGACACATAGACTCATACAAATTCACAAATATATACATGCATTATGCATATAAATACAATAATGTTTTTTACAAGTTTTCTATAAAGGAGCTTTATTGCATCTTAGCTTTTTGGTTTTTTAATTAGTTATATATTAGAGGTTTACAATATGGATTGTAAAATGATGACTATAGTGTGAAGTAGATGATTTACCTATTATCTTATATAGTGACTTTCGTATGTGACAAGCTGCTAAAAGCTACTTTTACTTAACAAAATTCCCTAATATAATTTTTTTTAACTGTAGATTTGAATTGTTATTCTTTAGGTTCCTGTTTCTTCTTTATTTTTTCTGCCATTAAAGCTAATTTTGATATTTTTTGAATTACTAGTTTATAAGCACCTTTATTCTCAAAGAAATAACATCTCAGATTCAATCCAATTGGTTTCTATTTCACAATGGTTCTTTCTTTGTTTTTTTTTAAGGCTCGAGATGTGCGTACTAATGAAGTGGTGGCCATCAAGAAAATGTCTTATAGTGGAAAGCAGTCTACTGAGGTAAGTTAATTATGTACATATTTTTGGAATGTTAGGAAAACATACTATTTTTTAATAATGGAGAAAAAATTAAAATAGATATGTGTAAAGGTATACAGTCCTAAATGTATTCGTAGATTTTTCTTTTATCCTGTTTGCTTCTTCATTCATTCACTTTTTTTTTAACCTTTTTCATTGCTGTACTAAATTCCAGATTTATTCATGCTAATTTTATACATACTTAATTGTCGTTGATTCCCCTCCTTCCACTCATCTTCCTGTTCTTGATCGGTTTTTACCCTTCCAGTCAGTTTGTAACCTTCTGCCCTAGTATTTCACTTTCCAGTTCCCCACCCCTTCTATAAAGCTTCTTTGTGTGCCTTCCAATTGGCCCCTTTTTGAATTTCCTGACTCCTGCCCACGTCACATCAGTGAATCTTCTTTTACAAATGGGTGAGGCCCATTTAGCTATTACTTAGAGCCATAATCAAAATATTAGTAACATACCAAAAGCCTCCTAACCTATGTCTTACACTTTCAGTTTTTTAAGCTGTGGTTTAATAATTATTCTGTATTTATCTTGTTTTCTAAATACTAATTAAGATGTATGTGACAGTAAATTAATAGGACATAACCTTTTATTTAAAACAATTTAGACTTGGGAGGCAGAGGCAGGCGGATCTCTGTGAGTTCGAGACTAGCCTGGTCTACAAGAGCTAGTTCCAGGACAGGAAGCAAAAAGCTACGGAGAAACCCTGTCTCAAAAAACCAAAAAATAAAATAAAATAAAATAAAATAAAATAAAAAATAAAAACAATTTAGAAAATATTTCATGGCTGTTTTAAAAATTTATTCGACGGGGCTGGAGAAATGGTCCAGAGGTTAAAAGCATTGGTTGCTCTTCCAAAGGTTCCTAAGGTCCTGAGTTCAATTCCCAGCAACCACATGGTGGCTCAAAACCATCTATAATGAGATCTGGTGCCCTCTTCTGGTTTGCAGGCATAATGTAGACAGAACACTGTGTATATAATAAATAAATAAATAAATCTTTTAAAAAATTATCCAAAGATAATATGTAATAATTGGAGAAAGGAAAAAGAACTAGTTGTTTTATCTTGCCAGTATTCTTATTTCTAGATTATGTTTGGCCTATGTAATTTACAGATTTATAAAAAATGTGTTTTTAAAATCTAGAATTCTGAGCCTGGCATGATGGCACATACTTTTAATCGCATTTGGGAGGCAGGGGCAGGTGGATCTCTGTGAGTTTGAGGCCAGCCTCGTCTACAAAATGAGTTCCAGGACAGCCAGGGCTACATAAGAATCCTGTCTATGATCTCTGTGAGTTCGAGGCCAGCCTGGTCTAAAAGAGCTAGCTCCAGAACAGGAACCAAAAGCTACGGAGAAACCCTGTCTCGAAAAATTAAAAAAAAAAAAAAAAAAAAAAAAATCCCTGTCTGGAAAAACAAGACAGCAAAAAAAAAAAAAAAATAAAAAAAAATTAGGATTCTGAGGGTCTTTAATTTAAAAACAAACTAATAGTTTTTTAGTAGTGGCAAAGCACTTGCAGCAAAATTTGCTATGTTATACCGCTTTCAAGTAGATGGCACAGTAGTGTTATTTACATTCATGCCATTCAACCATTACCATCACCCTTTGCTAGAATTTTTTTCATTTTGGGACATGGGAAATGTACTTATAATATGGAATGAGATTTGGTTTAGTGATAAAAGTAGTTGCTGTCTGTTCACAGTACCACCAAAACAACAGTAATTTTTTTTCAAACACCTACCCGCTAGCTTCCACAATTCTGCTGTTTTTTATGAAGTTAACTATTGGGGCATTTTCAAGCATTTCTAACCTTTGACACTGTGGTATATTGTCATGTATAGAGTTCATGCTGGAAAGTTGTGCAACTGAGTTTTTAAAAAAATTGAGAAAAAAAGGGTTTTTTTTTTTTTGAGGAAAAAAATGTTTAAAGTAAGTTTTCTGTTCTGTATTATACTGCATTCATAGCCATCTTCAGCTACATATTGTCCTGTGAAGTCATAGAGCTACAGATTGGATATTCCTGCAAGTAGAGTCATTTAGTATTTGTCCTTTTGGTACTAATGTATTTTATATCACACAGTATTCTCAGTGTTCATACATAGTATGACACGCCCAAATTTTCTTCCTTTTCAAGAGACTTTAAGAAATATTCCATTGTGTGTATATGTGTTACTTCTATCTCTGCATGCATTCATACCTCACATTTCTTTTCAAACCTACAAATGGACCTGGGTTCCTTCAGCCTTTTGTCAATAATACTGCTATGAATAGGAGTACACAAATATTTCTGTAGATTCTTGTTTTAATTTCTTTTGGTTATATGTCTAGAAGGGAACTTGCTAGATTTGTTTGTTTCAAAGACTTGAGTTCCTGTTTGTTTTATTTTTATTTTTATTATTTTTATTGATATTTATTGAGCTCAACATTTTTCTCTGCTCCCCTTCCTGCCTCTCCCCTCCCTCCTTTAACCCTCCCCCAAGGTCCTCATACTCCCAATTTACTCTGGAGATCTTGTCTTTTTCTACTTTCTACTTCCCATGTAGATTAGATCTATGTAAGTCTCTCTTAGTGTACTCATTGTTGTCTAAGTTCTCTGGGATTGTGGTTTGTGGGATGGTTTTCTTTGCTTTATGTTTAAAAACTGCGTATGAGTGAGTACATGTGATAGATGTCTTTCTGTGTCTGGCTTACCTCACTCAATATGATGATTTCTAGATCCATCCATTTGCCCACAAATTTCAAGATGTCATTTTTTTTTCTGCTGTGTAGTACTCCATTGTGTAAATGTGTACCACATTTTTCTTATCCATTCTTCAATCGAGGGACATTTACGTTGTTTCCAGGTTCTGGCTATGACAAACAAAGCTAATATGAACATAGTTGAACACATGTCCTTGTGGCATGATTGAGTATCTTTGGATATATACCCAAAAGTGGTATTACTGGGTCTTGAGGAAGGTTGTTTCCTAATTTTCTGAGAAATCACCACACTGACATCCAAAGGGGTTGTACCAGCTTGCATTCCCACAAGCAATGCAGAAGTGTTCCCTTTTCCCCACAACCTCTCCAGCATAAGTTGTCATCAGGGTTTTTGATCTTAGCCATTCTTATAAGTGTAAGATGGAATCTCAGAGTTGTTTTGATTTGCATTTCTCTGATGACTAAGGATGTTGAACATTTCCTTAAGTGTCTTTCAGCCATTTTAGATTCCTCTGTTGAGAGTTCTCTGTTTAGGTCTGTACTTCATTTTTTTTTTTTTTATTGGATTATGTGATCTTTTGGTGTCTAATTTCTTGAGTTCTTTGTATAATTTGGAGATCAGACCTCTGTCTGATGTGGGGCTAGTGAAGATCTTTTCCCATTCTGTAGGCTGTCGTTTTGTCTTGTTGACTGTGTTCTTTACTTTACAGAAGGTTTTCAGTTTCAGGAGGTCCCATTTATTAATTGTTTCTCTCAGTGTCTGTGCTGCTGGGGTTCTATTTAGGAAGTGGTTCCCTGTGCCAATGCATTCAAGTGTACTTCCCACTTTTTCTTTTATAAGGTTCAGTGTGGCTGGCTTTATGTTGAGGTCTTTGATCCATTTGGACTTGGGTTTTGTGCATGGTGATAGATATGGATCCGTTTTCATTCTTCTACATGTTGATATCCATTTATGCCAGCACCACTTGTTGAATATGCTTTCTTTTTTCCATTTGATATTTTTTTGCTTCTTAGCAAAGATCAGGTGTTCAAAGATGTGTGGATTGGTATTTGGGTCTTCTATTCAGTTCCATTGGTTCTCCTGTCTGTTTTTATACCAATACCAGGCTGTTTTCAGTACTGTAGCTCTGTAGTAGAGTTTGAAGTCAGGGATTGTGATGCCTCCAGAAGTTCTTTCATTGTATAGGATTGTTTTGGCTATCCTGGGTTTTTTGCTTTTCCATATGAAGTTGAGTACCATTCTTTCGCGGTCTTTGAAGAATTTTGATGGTATTTTGATGGGCATTGCGTTGAATCTGTCCCATTTGTTTTGAATCTGTTTTGTGGTAAATCTTGGTTTGGTGATTATTGAGCTAAGGGTTTGGTAATACTATTATATCTTTCTGTCATTTTGGTATCTAAAAACTGATATTTCTTTGAAGCATAATTTTATTTACTATTGTGTTAAATCAACTTTATGATTGACTAAAACAAGAACGCCAAACAGATTGGTTTCTATACGATATTTATTGAACTTGTGGAATGGCTGTTTGGACGTACGGACTTTTATTTTTAAAGTTTACTGATTTGCTTCATAAGAGTAATTATGTAGGTCTGGAAATTTAGCTCAGTAATAGAGCATTCGCCCAGCATGTTTGTGGCCCTATTTTCATTTCCCAGCAATATACACATGCATGTGCACACACACAAGTAATATATGTAGGAACTGGAGGGTTGTCTCAGTGTGTAAAGTACTTGACACCAAAGGGTGAATACCTGAATTTGACTCCCCTGGACCCACATAAAAGCTAGGTACCTGTCTGTAATCCCAGTGCTTTCATGAGATAGGAGGTGAAGACAGAATCTGTAGAATCTGACTGCACAGTTGACCTGGCATGTACAGCAAAGAAGAACAAAGAGCAGGCCCTGTTTCCCAAAACATTCTCTTGTTGGCTATTGATCTCTGCACATGTACCGTGGCATGGCTGTACCTGCACTCACATGTGGACATGTGTATACACACACACACACACACACACGAAGAGTTAAGGATGTTGCCCTAAATGTTTTCTATATTTCATGATACTTGTGAGAGAAAGAAATCACCAGAATATGTAGGAAAATCATTATTATACTCCATTTTTTTTGTTACCTTTAATACATAGTTATTCTAGCATTTTCTTTTTATTTTATGTATATGGGTATTTTGCCCACATGTATTTCTGTGCCCCATGTATGTGCCTGGTGTCCAGGGAGTCCAGAAGAAAGTGGTAACAATTGAATGCTGCTGGTGGAAGAGTCAGTTTTCTTTAAGGGTGTGACCCCTGGTAGGTAGTGCAGATCTAACACCTAAAAAAAGTATTTGGACAGCACAAGTTGAACTGGATGATTTTGTTTCATTTTATTGGTTTTTCAAGACATGGTTTCTCTGTGTAATCTTGGCTGTCCTGGAACTCGCTCTGTAGACCAGGCCTCCCTCCAACTCAGACATTGACCTGCCACTGGCTCCCAAGTGTTGGGATTAAAGGTGTGTGCCACCACTGCCCAACTGGATTAGCTTTAAAGCAAAAAAGAGAGGGAAAACAAAATTGGGTGGATAAGCAGGTGGGGTGAATGTGGAATGTCCAAAGTAAGGAGATGAATATGATCACAATACATTCTATGAAATGCTCAAGAAATTAATGAAATTAACTTTAATTAATTATTTAAAAATAATTTTATTTAAAGAAAATAAAAAGATTGACTTCTGAGGGAAAGAAAACCCATGTGTGTTTTATTTTTGTCAATGTGCTTAATTGTTTGATTTAAGATTTTTTATTTTATATGTATGAGTGTTGTCTGTGTATGTTTGTATACCTTGTGTGTGCCTGGTACCTTTTGAGGCCAGAAAAGGATGGACCACTATAAATGGATAAACTGCCATGTGTGTACTAAGAATTGAACTCAGGTTTTCTAGAAGAGTAACAAGTGCTTTTAACTTCAGAATCATCTCACTAGCCTACTATAAAACATAGTAGAACTCATTGATTATGAATATTATTAATCTGAAATTTGTCCTTAAATGTCTTGTATCCTATATAACTAAATTAGTGGTCTGAGTACAGATCTTTTAAACTTTATTTTGACATTTCTGGTATAGAACATAAAGTTGTGTGTTCTTCTTACCTTTTTAAATATAGTAATTCTTATGTATCTTTCAAAGAAAAATCAACTGTTCGTAATTCTTCTGTTCCTTTTTTTCTCCCTCTACATAGAAATGGCAGGATATTATTAAGGAAGTCAAGTTTCTACAAAGAATAAAACATCCCAACAGTATAGAATATAAAGGCTGCTATTTACGGGAACACACCGCATGGGTTGGTATTCTCTTCCTGTTGTAAAGTAAATTAGTTTCTTTTGATTTAGCATAACTTAATGTCTCAGACTGGTTATATGAAGACATGCTTTACACTTGAATTGTTAGTTCATCCTAGGAGAGGAAGAACCGTATTCTTGCAACTTTTAACAGATAAAAACTTTTCAAGACTTCTCCAGAGTTTATTCATAGCTTTAGAAGTACCAACTCAGCATCTCAAGAGTAGTACCATTATTTGAGAATGGAAGTGAACATACCTTATTGATGTAAATGTGTGTTAATACATCTAAGTACAAAGATCCTTGTGAAGTTTTGATATACCCTGATGAAATTTGAGGTGACATAATTCCATAGTTGAATAACACTTAACATAGAGAATTGTGACATTGTGTATAAGAATTGTATTATAGATGTAATTATATATAATTATAAATTTCTTTATATAAAAAAATATATATACAATACACAGCTTATATAATTGGTTTCATGTTAACATTATTAGAAGACAAGTGTTATCATTGGCTTAAATTTTGTTTAATAGTTTAAAGAAACAGTGTTGCTATGTGGGCTCATTTTTTGCCTTGGCATCCCAACTACTGAAATCACTGGTGTCACCATGTCTGAATCATTCATTAGCTTAGTTTAACAAATTGCTAAGTATATAACTGTATTGTAAATGTGGATGATAGCTCAAGTTTATTTTACTTTATATTGTCTTCTTGACTTCATATTTATCTCATAGACTAAGTTTTTATAATGTATTTTAATGCATTTAATAATTTTTCTACCCATGCAGCTTGTAATGGAATATTGTTTGGGATCTGCTTCAGATTTGCTAGAAGGTAAACTAACTTTGATTATTGATTTTTGGTTGTTTAATTTTAAAGTCAGACTATTGTGGCACATATCTTTAATTCTAACACTCAAGAGGCAGAAGCATGTGGATCTCTGATTTTGAGTCTAGCCTGTTCTACAGAGTGAATTCCAGAACTGCCTGGGCTACACAAAAACCCTCAATGAATTGATGAATGAATAAATAAAATAAATAAATTTTGAAACATGATCTCTTTAAGGAGCCCTTGGAGGTCCTGGAACTCGCTATGTAGACCAGGCTTCTATATCCTGCCTGATTTGATTAAAAACATGTGCCACCATTCCTGACCTTGATCATTGTTTATTAAAGTTTTAGAGTAAAATAGCAATTTGGTCCTAGAGGTGGTTGTGTACTCCTTTAATTCCAGAACTTGGGCGACAGAGGCAGATGTATCTCTGAGTTTGAAGCCAGCCCCTGATCTACATACATAACAAGTTAGTTTCAGAAGAGCCAGAGCTATATAGAGACATCCTGTCTCAAATACCAAATCAATCAAACAAAACAATTCAGTTAGAGTTTATTTAAAAAATATTAATACTAAATAAATATAAAATTTTGCAGAAAGTATATTATCCCTGTCTTTTCCATTTTCTTCATAAGAAATTTGCTTTCCTTAGAAAGTAGGCAGATTTTTCTCTTTGAAACTTTCTATGCATTAAAAAAAATTCTTTTTCCTCTATTTGCTCTATTGTGTTAATAAAGTCATCAGGTTAATTGTTGGGTATTGTTAAGTTTAGAGGAACAGTTGATTGTATATTATTAACCCTTGTCATAAGTGTATTCTAGCTATAGTTTATTGGTCTTGTTTTATCACCATGGAAATTGTCTCCTGCTAAATGCCTGTTTTTCAAAAATTGAGGAGATAGCTCAGTGAGTAAAGCAATTGCTGCACAAATATTAAGACTAAGTTCAAATCCTCAGAACACAAGTAAAGTTAGGCATGGTTGTGTGCTTCAGTAATTCCAGTGCTCCACAGGGAGATAGAGGTAGAGACAGGAAAATCCTTAAAGGCTTGTGGCCTAGATAGCCTGGCATATGCGGACAGCAAATTACTAAAGAGACTGCCTCAAACAAGGTAGGAGGTGAGGATCAGTGTTTTCCTTTGACCTCCATACATAAACTATGATACACACACATATTATACACATAGTCACTACAATACCATTGTGTCAGCTGGGTAGTAGTGGCACATGCCTTTAATCTGCGCACTTGGGAGGCAGAGATAGAAGGATTTCTGTGAATTTGAAGCCAGCCTGGTCTACAGAGCGAGTTCCAGGACAGCTAGGGCTATACAGAGAACCCCTGTCTAGGAAAACAGACAAACAAACAAACCATGTGTCAATTTGTATATTCATTTAAAAAGTTTTTTTAAATTATTTTATATGGGTTTGTTTGTATTTATGTGCATGTACACCACAGTGTATATGTGAAAGCCAGAGGACAACTTGACAACTCTTCTTCTAGTGGGTAGGTAGGTTTAGGGAATTGAACTCAGATCCACAGGCTTACACATTTACTCATTAACCTGTCTTGTTATCCCTGTATATATTTTTAAACAAGAATATTCTTTGTGATTACTTTCAAATAAATTTTCTTTTCTCAGTTCATAAAAAGCCACTACAAGAAGTGGAAATAGCAGCAATTACACATGGTGCTCTCCAGGGATTAGCTTATTTACATTCTCATACCATGATCCATAGGTAAGTGATTTGAAAATTATCATATATTGACAAGCAAGTGGTTTATTGAATTTATCACCCCTATAGTTCAGTGTCTCTGGAATTTTTGTTTACTTCAGCCAAAAAGAATTGCCTATAAACTCAACACTATTTAGACTGTTTACATATTAGAAAGAACATAGTATATGTGTGTTTCTTTAGGATAATTTTTATTTTTGCTTGCTATGTTTTCTAAAGCATATGTATTTTATGAAACTTAATTGTAGAATTACCTAATTTGTAAACTGGAAGGGGTATTAGGAATCACAGAGTCTTTCTTTTTGTATAATTGATACTTTAATTTGTGACTATAATTTCCCTAAGATTGCAAAGGCAATCAGATTAGAGTATGAACTTAGTGATCTTTTTTTTTCCGGATAACTAATAAATTGAGGGTTTGTTCCATTGATTCTGTGACATGGACAAAAACCATTTCGATGCTTTTCTTTTTTTTTAGCACTGCTATTAGTTTTGGCTGTTTGAGATAGATATTTGTATTTAAAATATTATGTAATCCAGTCAGTAACTATTAAACTATGCGGTACATTCATATATTTAAAAATAATGGATTGTCATTATTTTTAGATGAGGGTAGGTGAAATCCAATAGAAATCCATATAGTAGCAAGTGAGCAATTGGCAGAATTGGAATATATTTTCTCATCTGCAAAAGTACCTCACTATGCATAAGGCTTAGAATTTAATCCACATTACCATACACCCAAAAACACACACATAATCACATCACAGTGGGCAGGGAGAAAGTACTTTCCCATTTAAAAAGGAAAAACACACATAAAAGTGTATTATAGTATACTCACTATTACATGTACTATAACAAGAATCAGTATGTCTTGTAAATTTGTTTTTTCTAAGTTTTAAAATGTTAAGTATGTATTTTAGCATCCATGGAACATGTATTCCTTTTGTGTAAACATTCATATAGCTTAATTTGGATATTGTGTTTGAGCCATTGATAGTGTATTATATGTGTGCTTCAGTTTTCATTCCATGTTTAATTGGGAACTATGTAAAAGCTTGAGAAGGGGATAATCCTTTTGGTACAAACCCAGTTTGGAATATAAGATTCTTTACTCTTTTTCCTTTTTTAAAGAAAAGTGTTAAAGCTAGGTGGTGGTGAGTTACAGGACAGCTAGGGTTGTCTCAAAAAAACCAAGAAAAGCAAGAAAGAGAAGAAAACTGTTAAAAGGGATATTAGAAATCTTGTAAAATGATGAAAAGATTATTAAATTATATTTTCAAAGCCATTGGTCATACTGATAAACTCAAACACACGCATTGTAATACAATTGCCTGACCTTTTTTTGTTTTGTTGACTATTCGCCTAATTATTAACTATATTTTTACTTGAATTCTGTTTTGTTGTTACAAAATTTTGTTATCACAATTTATTAATTTTATTATCACAAATCAAAATTATTGCAATACTTGTTTTTTATTTCCTTTCTGCTATATTACATTTTTAAAAATAATTTCTAACACAGTCTAATGAAGGGAAGTTAACTAATTTTCTGTGTCTCCTAAACCAGAGATATCAAAGCAGGAAATATCCTTCTCACAGAACCAGGCCAGGTGAAACTTGCTGACTTTGGATCTGCTTCCATGGCCTCCCCTGCCAATTCTTTTGTGGGAACGCCATATTGGTAAGAATGGTCTTATCTGCTATTGGTGCTCATAATTAAAATAAGCAGTATTTTATACTTTCTATAATGTCATTTTCTTGAAAATATGCTAACATGTTGGACTTTAGTTGAGGGTGATGTGCATCCCTGATCCTCTTCCTTCTGAGTTTTTTTTTTTTTTTTTTTTTTTCTTCCCTCTCCTTGAGACAGGGTTTCTCTGTAGCTTTGGAGCCTGTCCTGGAACTAGCTCTTGCAGACCAGGCTGGCCTTGCACTCACAGAGATCCGCCTGCCTCTGCCTCCTGAGTGCTGGGATTAAAGACCACCACCAGGCTGCTCTTCCTTCTGTTTTATGAGAGCAAATTTACTTTGTATTACTACTTAGACTGGTAAGTGATTTGGAGGGGTTTTGCTGTTTTGAATTTTCTGCTTGAGGAATTTCAGATGTCCAAAAAAATAGAAGTGTAATGAGGTTTTTCATCCTAATTACTCAGCCCAGTAACCTTTATCACATGGTTAATTCTGCCTTCCCTACTTTCTACCCCAGATATTTTCTATTGAAATTCTAGGTAATATCTGCTTTGGTCTTTGAATAATTTTATATGTATCTGTCAGTGAAAAAATTTTTTTAAAAGATTTATTTATTATGTATCCAACATTCTGCCTCGATGTACTCCCACAGGCCAGAGGAGGGCACCAGATCTCAGTATAGATGGTTGTGAGCCACCATGTAGTTGCTGGGAATTGAACTCAGCACCTCTGGAAGAGCAGCCAGTGCTCTTAACCTCTGAGCCATCTCTCCAGCCCCTGTTAGTGAAAATTTGAAGGAAATATATTTTCAGATATTTAAACTTTTCACATCATCCTGTTTTATTTTGTTTCTAATCTATCTTTGAAATCTCTCTTATTTTATAAAAGAAAGACTTGATTAAATGGTATATTGCTCTGGAATGTAAAGTGTCAAAATCATATTAGACATTTGTGACTGTCCAGTTTCTAAAACATTAAAGGGTCAGGATACAATTTTATGGCCAAGCCTGTGCCTGCCTTTTCATTTCAGGTAAAAGAACTGACAGTGTTGCCCATGGCGAACTTCAATATTTCAGACAAGTATTAGAAATGAAATTCTAATGAAATTTGTAATGAAATTCTGAGAGCCTACTTTGGGATTTTCCTGTTGGAATGTTGTTGAATGATCATGACAGATGGCGAGAATGAGTATCATGTTTTCTGAGCATTGCTAAATACATGTATCACAACTTCTAATTTGCTTCCTGTTGTAAAAATTTTTTGTTTACATATATTGACTGGAGTTCAATCCAATGTTATTTATGTTGATGGAGCTTATATTCTCAAAGTTTTGTTGATTGAATATTGTATGTTTTAGGATGGCCCCAGAAGTAATTTTAGCCATGGATGAAGGACAATATGATGGTAAAGTTGATGTATGGTCTCTTGGAATAACATGTATTGAATTAGGTAAGCATTGTTTTTTATTACTAGGGATTAATTTTTTTTTTGAATCTCACTGTGAAGCCCCCACAATTGTTCTATAACTTGCTATGTAGACCAGAGTGACTTTAAACTCACAAAGATCCCTTGTCTCTTCTGAGTGCTAAGATTAAAAGTGAGCCACCACACCTACCTGAATTAAGTTTTTTCAGTTACCATATTAAATTAGATTTTTGTCTGAGATCTCAATTTTTTGAAAAATAATTGGTTTTATATGTGTATAGGTATTTTTCTCTGCCTGAATGTGTGAGTTCCATGCATGAGCCTGGTATCTGGTATCCAGGGAGACCAGAAGAGAGTGTGTTGGATCCTTGGGACTATAATTGCCGATGGTTCTGAACCTCTGTATAGGTGCTAGGAATTGAACTCAGGTTTTCAGGAAGAACAGGCAGTTCTCTTAACTCTTGAGCCATCTCTTCAGCCTCAAATTTAAAGGGGAAAAAAATAAATCATTTAAAACTTTTACTTTGATCATCTGGTAATTTCTATATTAACCTAATATATATTGGATAAAATATATTTGCTATTAGTTCAAAAATAACTTTTCACTGTTGTTAATGTTTGTTTAACACTTACAATGTACCTTTTTTTTTTTTTTTGGTTTTTTTTTTGGTTTTTCAAGACAGGGTTTCTCTGTAGCTTTGATGCCTGTCCCAGAACTAGCTATTGTGGACCAGGCTGGCCTCAAACTCCCAGAGATCCGCCTGCCTCTGCCTCCCGAGTGCTGGGATTAAAGGCGTGCGCCACTACCGCCTGGCTTGAGACAGAGTTTCTCTGTGTAACAATAGCACTAGAACTCTCTTTGTAGACCAGGCTGCCTTCAAACTCAGAGATCTGCCTGCCTCTGCCTTCTTGAGTGCTGGGATTAAAGTGTGTGCCACCACTGTCCTGCAAGTTAGTTACTTTTAAATTTAGAAATTAGATGTCCAAACTGTCCCTTTTGGGTAGGCCTTGACTCCTGTTATGGTGGAGGATTACAAATTCAAGGTCTTCCTGACAAGAGAGGGAATTCAAAGTAGCCTGGGAAATTTAGTAAGACCTGCAAAAAACAGTAAGCCAGACTTTATTCAAGTGGAACCATAGTGTTATAGGTATGTAGTGTGGGCTAGAACTGGGAAAACATACATGCACAATAATAAATGTTAAGACCTCTGAAATTAAGAAAATAAATTTGGCCAGGCATATACCACCATGCCTTTATTATCCAGCATTGGAGAATAGAAGACAGGCAGGTAGATTTCTGAGCTTGAGACCTTCTTGGTCTACATAGTAAGAGTGAGTTCCAGGCAACCAGGGCCACATAGTGAGAGCCTGTCTTTTAAAAAATAATTCTTTTGTTTAAATGAAATTTAGAGAGTTTATAAGAATGTGAGAAGTTGGGGGTAGAGTTTGGTTGGTGTAGTGTAGTATTCATGAAGCCTTGTGTTTGGTACCAGTAGCCCAGAGACCAAGCATGATAGCATATGCCTGTAATCCCATAACTCAGGAGAATCAGGAGTTTAAGCTCATACTGAGCTACATGATGATGAAGAGTGCAGCCTGGTCTACAAGAGATTATCAAAGCCGGGCGGTGGTGGCGCACGCCTTTAATCCCAGCACTTGGGAGGCAGAGGCAGGAGGATCTCTGTGAGTTCGAGACCAGCCTGGTCTACAAGAGCTAGTTCCAGGACAGGCTCCAAAACCACAGAGAAACCCTGTCTCGAAAAAACCAAAAAAAAAAAAAAAAAAAAAAAGAGATTATCAAAAAAAAAGAAAGAAAGAGAAAGAGATCGAGACAAGTCCTGATGACACATATGGTAATGCCAGCATTTGGGAAGAAGGCTTAGGAGAATCTTTATTTGACCTACATAGTGATGTCCAAGTCAGTCAATGCTGCATAGGGATACACTGAATTTCAAAAAATCTTGGCTCTATAAAAATATATATATAGACTAGGCTGGCTTAGATAGATCACAGAGATCTGCCTGCCTCTGCCTCCAGAGTACTGGGATTAAAGGTGTGAAGCACCATGTTCATCAAAAAAGAAAAAAATAGTTTTAAACTAAAATTGTCTGTTGAAGGGCTAGAGATACAGCTCTGTTGGTAGATTCACTCTACCTAAGTGAAACCTGGGGTTTGATTCCCCTGAACCATATAAAACTAAGAATGAGGCGGAATGGTTAGAAATTCAAAGTCATCCACAACTATATAAGGAAGTTTGAACTTCTCCTGGACTATAAAACCTAGAAGAGATGAGAATAGAGGTCAGCTGAATCTACCTAATTGAAAACCTTAGTAGTAACAGAAATGGATATTATTCTTCCATTCATTCCAAATATCTTCAGTATTCCTTTTCTCTTTCCCTATAGTTCTTGTCCCCCAACCCCTTTGTTTCTAGATTGTGTTTCTCTGTGTGTCCTGGAACTTACTTTGTAGGCCAGGCTGGATCTCAGAGATCCGCTTACCTCTTCTGCCCAAGTGCTGGGATTAAAGGTGTGTACCTCCACTGCCTGGCTTCCTATGGTATTCTTCAAACTACTATGTGAGGTAGAATATAGATAACCTGTTAGCCAGTGAACCAACTGTGCTAACCTAAGGTGGATGTCAGATTTGAGTGTAGTAGTGAGTTCCTGTAACATAGTATGAAATTAGAAATAGATAAGGAATGTGTATGTGAGAGGAAGGTTCACTGTGGAGAGTAAAAGGTCTGGTAGAGTTAGTAAAGCATTCATTCCTGGAGATGACTTAAGAGTTATTAGAGGGGCTGGAGAGATGGCTCAGAGGTTAAGAGCATTGTCTGCTCTTCAAAAGGTCCTGAGTTCAATTCCCGGCAACCACATGGTGGCTCACAACCATCTGTAATGGGGTCTGGTGCCCTCTTCTGGCCTGCAGGCATACACACAGACAGAATATTGTATACATAATAAATAAATAAATAAATAATTAAATAAATAAATAAATAAATAAATAAATGCAGGCATACACACAGACAGAATATTGTATACATAATAAATAAATAAATAAATAAATATTTAAAAAAAAGAATTATTAGAGATCAAGGAAAGTAGGAAAGAGAGTTAGTGTTTATAGAAGCAATCCATATTTGGGATAACCTAGTATAGCCAAATAAAAATGATGGGAACTTCCCCTAATGAGGCATTCCTCACTGCAGAGAAGAGACCTGGTTTGCCTGAGATGTCAGAAACCAAAAAGTTATTCTCATTGTGTTTGGAATAGGGCATTGGCAGAGAATGACAGCAGAAATGCTACCTTGGTTACACACAAAAGCAGATTATCAAATAAACAGTAAAGTCTCAGTATGATGATTAATGCCTATAATCACAGCACTTGGGAGACTGAAGTAAGAGGATTGCCATGAATTCTAGGTAAGCCTGCACTGCAGAATAAGACTAAAATCGGGTGAAAGGCAAGGGAGGAGGTAGTAGGAATAATATTTGCCATTGTTAAAGTACAGCGCAGCAAATACTGTGGTTTGGGATTGAAATTTGAGATGAAATGCTGAGTTATTCTTTTTTTTTTTTTTTTGATTTTCAAGACAGAAGGTTTCTCCGTGGTTCCTGTCCTGGAACTAGCTCTTGTAGACCAGGCTGGCCTCGAACTCACAGAGATCCGCCTGCCTCTGCCTCCCGAGTGCTGGGATTAAAAGTGTGCGCCACCACCGCCCGGCTTCTTTGTTTTTTCTTTTGTTGTTGTTTTTGATTTTTTTTTTTTTTTTTGAGGCAGGGTCTCATGTAGCAGACTGTTTTGAAGTTCACTATGTATACCAGGCTGCTGACTCTTCCTCCTGAATGCTGAGACTAAAGGCTTGCACTACCACACCTGGCTATTATTTTTAATCATGTAGAAAGAAATGTGTTATATGTGTCTGTTAAGTTTATGCATGTGTCCTTTAATTCTATCTGTTGAAAAGATGTAAAAATGGGCCAGAGAGATGACTTAGCTCTGAAGAGCCCTTGCTGCTCTTGCAGAGAACCAGACTTTAGTTCTTATCATTTTTATTAGGTGGTTCACAGCTGCCTCTAACTCCACTGCCAGGGAATCTGACACCCTCTTCTGGTGTCAATGGCTGTCTACAACTCAGGGAGTCGTTTCTTTTTTCCTTCTATCATGAGGGGTTTGGGGGATTGAATTCAGGTTATCAGGCATGGTGGCAAGTGCTTTTACCCACTGAGCCATCTCCCTCAATTTCACCTTTTAGAAAAATCTAAACTCAGAATAAACAAATGACAGAATAATAAAGTAAGATCAAAATAAAAACTCAGTTAAGCAGAAAATTGAAAAATAGAAAACATCATTGAAACTAAAATCTGGCTGCTTATGAAGGTCATTAAAAGTGATAAACCTTTTTTCATTTTGGTTAGAAAAAAGATACAAATTTCTAATATTAGGAATGAGAGAAACCAGGTGTGATAGATGACATTTATAATCCCAAGATTTAGGAAACTGACGGTAGGTGAATCACCATGGTTTGGAGCTAGTCTGGCCATGTAGTGAGTTCTGGATAGCCTGGGCTATAGTGTGAGATATTCTCTAAAAAGTAAAATCAAAGATAGGGGCTATGAATGAGAAATAACAATTAGTATTGATTATTAAAGATTATGTAGGGGACTAAACAAGTGCATTAACAGTTAAAGTACTCATACTACTCTAGGGTATCTGACATCCTCTTCTGGTTTCTGTGACCATTCTCACTTGTATACATACCCTATGCAGACACAAACAAATAATTTTAAAATAGCAACAAAAATAAAAGAAAATGAGGGCCAGGGGAGATGTGAATAAGGATACTTGCTTTGTAAATATGGCCAGAGTACAAATCTCAGCACACAGGAGGCAGATACAGGTGGATCTCTGTGAGTTTGAGGCCAGTCTGGTCTACAGAGTGAGTTCCAGGAAAGCCAAGGCTACACAAAGAAACCAGGCTTGCAAAACGAAACAAAAAAAGAAATCCCTATGTTAGGGCAATAAAGGAAGACACTGATCCATATGCAAAGGTGTGTATAACCATGTGTACCCCCAAAAATGATATGAAAATATGAACAGTTTTCTGTCTGAGTTTGAAGACTCGATGCAGTGGTCTGATTCCTTGACAGACACAGATGATTAAAACTACATATGGCAATATTGATTAGGGTTTTGGAACCAAACTTCAATGGAGTTTGCTATCAGGTGACTCTAACACCATTAAGTGGCACAATTTAATGCATATCATGTGGTTTTATGAAAATGTTCTTATATATATTGAAGTATTTAGAGATGGTGGACCATCAGAGCAAGTAGTTTATCTCAGTTGAGTCACATTTAAAAGTTCTTTGTAGGAGCTGAAAAAAACTGCACATCGCCGGGCAATGGTGGCGCACGCCTTTAATCCCAGCACTCGGGAGGCAGAGGCAGGCAGATCTCTGTGAGTTCGAGACCAGCCTGGTCTACAGAGCTAGTTCCAGGACAGGCTCCAAAGCCACAGAGAAACCCTGTCTCGAAAAACCAGAAAAAAAAAAAAAAGAAAAAAACTGCACATCTGTTAAAGTTGCCCTTCCAGAGGACCTGAGTTCTATTCCCAGCACCCACATGGTGGCTCACAACTATCTGTAATGAGATCTGATGTCTTCTTCTGGTGTTTGTGAAGACGGATCACTCATATACATAAAATAAATAAATATCCAGGCATTGATGGTGCATACCTGTAATCCCAGTACTCAGTCAGTGGCAGGTGGATGGGTCTCTGAGTTCAAGGCCAACCTGGTTTAAAGAGTTCCAGGACAGGCTCCAAAGCTACAGAGAAACCATCTCAAAAACAAACAAACAAAAACCCCCAAACAAAAATAAATAGATACATACATACATTCATATTTTTAAAGAGAAGTTCTTTGTAGCCAGGTGTTCTGGTGTTCCTGAAGACAGGTCGCTTATATACATAAAAATAATAAATAGCCGGGCGGTGGTGGTGGATGCTTTTAATCCCAGCATGCGGGAGGCAGATGCAGGTGGTTCCCTGGTCTACAAAGTGAGTTCTAGGACAGTCAGGGCTGTCCAAAACAACTAAATAAAAAAGGTCTTTCTACAATTTTTTAAATTAAGCTTAAAGTTGTTTTCAAAATGTGTTCTTTAAAATTTGATCAACCTTTCACTATTCTTACATATTCATATTTTAACAAAAGGGTTTCTTCTCTTTCATAGCGGAGAGGAAGCCTCCTTTATTTAATATGAATGCAATGAGTGCCTTATATCACATAGCCCAAAATGAATCCCCTACACTACAGTCTAATGAATGGTGAGTATTCCCACAAGATTTTTATTAACATTTTGAAAATTTTGTAAATATTTATAAAATATAAATTGTTATCAACATGATTCAATTTTATATAAGTAAATGTACTACTTGAAAAGTAAGTAGGTTTACTTTTTCATTAAAGTTTTAGAGCACAAATAATCCTAATTAATAGTGTTTTTAAGCATTAATTTTTACAACAAAATTCATAGATTGTTATAACCTGTTGTGACAATTATTTGATAAATAATCATTTACATTTTAAAAGACATAGGTAAGATGGTATGATATTTTTTTTTTCTTTCAAAATTGTTAGGTTATCTAAAACCTTGGGAACATTCTAGCTAACTATGTTATTCTCATTTCTCTGATTTTTCTTCTGGTGTGTAGTCTTTGACTTGATAAAACTTCATGTTAAGTAGTATGTGAAGAAGAGATTAACAAGTTTAGACTAGAATTGTTAGGAGTTGAAAAAAAATTGTGCATTAGTTACTTTTCTCATTTCTGTAACAATTTACCTGACAAAAGGCAAGTTAAAGAAGGAAGAGGTTATTGGAAATTACAGTTTAAGGATATAGTCCATCATGATGGGGAAGGCATGATGGTAGGAACTTGATACATTGTGTCTTCAGTGAGGAATTGCATGGAGATTGATCCTGGAGCTCCATTTGCCTTGCCCTATTTATTCAGCCTGAGACTACAGCCCATGGGATGGTGCCATCTACATTCAGAGTGGGTCTTCCTCAGTTGTACCTTTCTGGAAGCATCCTCATAGACCCACTCAGGTGTGTTTCCATGGTAATTCTAAATTCTGTTCAGTTGATAGAATTAGCCATTACTATTCTACCCCTTGTCAGCATTACACTTCTTTCCCCTAAAGTTGCATGTTCATTTCTTAATACAAAATATTATTTTATCTCTGAAAGTTTCCATAGTCTTTAACAGTTCGAACATTATATAAAACCCCACTGCCTGAGGTCTCTTCTGAGAGGTAAGGTAAACTTGTGATCACTTGTACAATGAAAAACAATTTTCTGTGATCCCTACCTTTAGGAGGATGAGGCAGGAGGATTACTTCAAGTTTAAGTCCAGCCTGGGCTGTAGTGTGAAACCCTTTCTCAAAAAACAAACAACAACAACAAAATTTTTTACCATTTTAATATTGGAGATAAATGTTGATGGAATAATTATTTTTTGGATGATCACTGAACTCCCATGAACAATACTATAATGGCACATTATAGGCTTTTAATATTTTAAAAATATATTTATTGATTTTCTAGATTCTTAATAGAAGTCTTATCCTTTTGGTCAGGGTCAGCAATTGCTCAGGTGTTTAAAAATGCTCTTCTCTCCTGGTCTACAGAGTGAGTTTCAGAACTATACTGAAAAGATCTGTCTTGAAAAACAAAACAAACAAAATGTTCTTCTCCAGAGGGAATAAGAGTTATATTCTAAACATGTTCTATGGGGGAGGGGGAGGGAACTGGGAGGTGGTGGCAGGGAGGAGGCAGAAATCTTTAATAAATAAATAAAATATTTGCTGAACCTCTACAGGCAAATATTTGGGATATAAAAAAAAATAAACATGTTCTATAGAAAACAATCCGAAGTACAAATAAGAAGATAATTAAAGGGAGGAGTCTGGTATTTGAATGGAGAAAAACTCTAGATGACCTTTGTTCCTTTTGACTCAATATTGAGTGATTTCTGATAGATAAATCTGTGAAGCAGGATTTTTTTCTAGCTAAGTATACAGTCTGCCATGGCACTCTACCCCCAGCCTAGAATTTTTAAATGTTCTGTGTTAGGCTATTTTTGGGAAATGTTAACAGTAATTGGTTGCTTTGGATCACCTTGAATATATAAAATTATATTATCATTTCTTTTCCATTCTTCCTCCCTTGAGTAGGCTTAAGCCTTTTGGATGTGTTTTTAAAGGAAATAGCAATATGTTCACTTGATACTTTCTTTACAATAGGTCTGATTATTTTCGCAACTTTGTAGATTCTTGCCTCCAGAAAATCCCTCAAGATCGCCCTACATCAGAGGAACTTTTAAAGGTCAGTTTATAAAACTCTATTATCTTTTTTTTTCTTTTTTTCTTTTCTTTTCTTTCTTTTTTTTTTTTTTTGGATTTTTCAAGACAGGGTTTATCCGTAGCTTTTGGTTCCTGTCCTGGAACTAGCTCTTGTAGACCAGGCTGGCCTCGAACTCACAGAGATCCACCTGCCTCTGCCTCCCGAGTGCTGGGATTAAAGGCGTGCCCCACCACCGCCGGTCAAAACTCTATTATCTTTAACCCTTAGAAAACGATTTAAAATTGCTTTGTTGGTTTTTTTCTCAATCAGGATTAACTATATTAGTTTTCAATAAAATATGAAATTTAGGGCCAGTGAGATAGCTCAGTATGGGCACTTTTTTCCAGTGCTAAGTACTTGCATTGAATCCCTGAAATCCACATGGTTGAAAGGCAAGAACTAATTTCAGCATATATGTTTGTGTTGTGTTCCCCCTTCATAAATAATAGACACATGTAATCAAGGCTTTGTAGTTCTAAAACAAGAATTTAAAGGGTTTGTTTGTTTGGTTTTTTTTTTTTTGTTGTTGTTGTTGTTTTTCCAGTGCTGGCACTAAAATGGGACTACATATTAAGCATGTACTCTTATTCAGCTATTTTTCCCAGGCTATTTAAATACTAATTTTTGCCTTTTGAGATAGTGTCTCAACTCTATAGCTGTGACTGTCCTGGAAATTACCATATAGACACCAGGCCTTGAGTTCAGAGATTCCCCTGCCTCTGCCTCCTAAGTGCTGATATGAACCACCCATTCTGCTAAAAATACTAATATTTTTATATAATTATCTCTTGAAACATGTATTTGTGATTCTGGATATTGAACTCAGGACTTTGAGTGTAGTAGCTCGGTGTTTTCCTAATTGAGCAATACCCCTAGGACTTGGTAACTTAACTTAGATACTGTATTTTTGTTTTAAAGATTTTTTGGGGGTGTGTGTGGGGGAGTGCACAAATGAGTGAGACGGGTGGGGGAGGGAGGTATTTCTTCTGAGGCAGGATCTCAGGTAGGCTAGAAGCTAGCGAGACTTATTGCTCCTCCTCCACTTATAAGCACTTCAGCTTGTTACAGATGCTGGCATCCAAACTCTTAACTCACTTAACAATGAAATACTATAAAAATTATGTAGCTTTAGATTGACAATGACTTAGTGAATTAAGGCACTTGCTACCAAACCTGAAGAACTGAGTGCTATCTCTGGAACTCATATTATAAAAGGAGAAAACTGACTCTTAAGAGGTTGTCTTCTGTCCTCCACATAGAATTTTACTGATTTTAGGGCTGGAGAGATGGCTCAGTGGTTAAGAGCATTGCCTGTTCTTCCAAAGGTCCTGAGTTCAATTCCCAGCAACCACATGGTGGCTCACAACCATCTGTAAAGAGGTCTGGCGCCCTCTTCTGGCCTTCAGGCATACACACAGACAGAATATTGTATACATAATAAATAAATGAATAAATATTTTAAAAAAAAAAAAAGAATTTTACTGATTTTAATAGTGGTTTTTTTTTTTTGCTTTTTGGTTTCTCTCTCTCTCTCCCTCTCTCCTTCCCTCCCCAAGGTCTCATCATGCTTTGTCTGGTATAGAACGCAATATATAGACCAGACTGACCTTGAACTCTCAAAGATTCTCCTGTTTGCCTTCCCAGTACAGGGGTTAAAAGTGTCTGAGAAACACAGGGCAGTGGTGGCGCACACCTTTAATCCCAGCACTCGGGAGGCAGAGGCAGGCGGAT
This sequence comes from Chionomys nivalis, assembly GCF_950005125.1. NCBI lineage: Eukaryota > Metazoa > Chordata > Mammalia > Rodentia > Cricetidae > Chionomys > Chionomys nivalis. The sequence continues at coordinate 58,378,940 of NC_080092.1, read as the reverse complement.
CTCTGTGAGTTCGAGACCAGCCTGGTCTACAAGAGCTAGTTCCAGGACAGGCACCAAAGCTACAGAGAAACCCTGTCTCAAAAAACCAAAAAAAAAAAAAAAAGTGTCTGAGAAAATGAATGAATAAATAAATAATATTGCATCTTGACAAGGCAGTAATGAGCATTTGACTCTAGCTAGTTGTTTCCACAAGATTTATATAAACTTTATTTATTTATATGTGCAGTTCTGTTTTGCCTGCATGTATGTTTGTGTGAGGGTGTCAGATCCCCTGGAATTGGAGTTATAGGCAGATATGAGCTGCCACGTGAGTGCTGAGAATTGATCCTGGGTCCTCTTGAAGAGCAGCCACTGCTCTTAACCACTGAGCCATCTCTCCGGTCCTCTATATGAACTATTTTTACATAATTTTTTCACCTACACATGTCAGCTAAATTAAACTACAACAAATATACATACATACATTTGATAATATTGTTCAATCACATATAGAAAAACAGTAAAAATTTTCCATACTGCTTTTGTAGTTCCAGGGAATAAGCTCACCTATGTTCTCAGAAATAAAAGCTTGGCCAACTGAGCACTCACACTAGCAACACATTTTAATAGTCTGGGCATGGCTGTTTAAGCCTGTAATTCAGCACAAGGAGGATCATGAGTTCAAAGCCAGCATTTGACTGTCACAAGAAAAAGAAATCCATAATGTCTAAGTTCTTACTACTTAATTTTTTGATAGTAAATTTTCCTAGTTGAATCAAGCATGGATTTTTTTTTTTTTAGAATTTATTAGCTTTGATAATTTCAACTGTATTTTCATTGGCCAACTAAATATATCATGATGAGGATTTTATTCAAGAGTATTTATGAAGGTACAAGTTGAATGTGGAAATTACTACTTTCTAAGTATCAGAGTCATCAGAGTCATAGATGTAATAGAATTAGATAGCTATAGATTGTATGAATTGTGTATCATAGGGTAATAACTGTAGATTAAAAAGGAATATATTGAACTAATTAGGAAAAAAAGTAACTTTTTTTTTTTTTTTTTTAATTTTCTGCTCTTCCAGCACATGTTTGTTCTTCGAGAGCGCCCGGAAACAGTGTTAATAGATCTCATTCAAAGGACAAAGGATGCAGTAAGAGAGCTGGACAATCTGCAGTATCGAAAGATGAAGAAACTTCTTTTCCAGGAGGCACATAATGGACCAGCGGTAGAAGCACAGGAAGAAGAGGAGGTATGATTGCCCAAATTTTTAGTTGGGTTTATTATTGATTTCTTTTTGGTTTTTCGAGACAGGGTTTCTCTGTGGCTTTGGAGCCTGTCCTGGAACTAGCTCTGTAGACCAGGCTGGTCTCGAACTCACAGACATCCGCCTGCCTCTGCCTCCCGAGTGCTGGGATTAAAGGCGTGTATTATTGATTTCTTACACTACTTGTTCAGCCAAACATACTTTTTATATCCCTGGTTACAGTACATTGTGCTCTTATCATTGATGCTCTGAAATTCTAGTTATGAACAAAGGTCTTTAATGTTATTTAGGGGTATGGGATTTATCTCATTTGTAGAGCAGTTGGATCCTGGGTTTGATCTTTAGCTCAAAAAAAAAAAAAAAAAAGAAATCTTGTTACTATATACTTTCTATCAAACCCTTTATATTGTATAGTAAAGGATACAAGAAGTCTTTTATTGCCAGGTGATGGTGGCCCATGCCTTTAATCCCAGCACTTGGGAGGCAGAGGCAAGTGGATCTTTGTGAGTTCGAGGCCAGCCTGGTCTACAAGAGCTAGTTCCAGGACAGGCTCCAAAGCTACAGAGAAACCCTGTCTCGAAAAACCAAAAAAAAAGTCTTTTATTAAAGAAACCTGTTTGTGTTCATCAGGCTTCTCTTCTCCTTTAATCTATAATTGAGAAAAGATTTGGATATTGTAATTTAATGCTCTTTTCCTTTAGGAGCAAGATCATGGTGTTGGCCGGACAGGAACAGTGAATAGTGTTGGAAGTAATCAGTCTATTCCCAGTATGTCTATCAGTGCCAGCAGCCAAAGCAGCAGTGTTAACAGTCTTCCAGATGCCTCGGATGACAAGAGTGAGCTTGACATGATGGAGGGAGACCATACAGTGATGTCTAATAGTTCTGTCATCCACTTAAAACCTGTGAGTATTGCCTTTTCCTGGGGGGAGAAAAACAACAACAAAAAAAACCCACCTCAACTTTGATCCATCATTTTCTTTGACTGATTAATTCAAGAGGTTTTTTTTTTTTTTTTTTTTTTTTTTTTTTGAAGTTTAAGAAATTTAGAATCTGGGTGTGATGGCACACACCTGAATCCCAGCACTTGGAAGAATCAGGAATTCAAGGGCTGCCTCAGCTACACAGTAAATTTGAGGCTGGCTATATGTGACTCTGTGTTTCATCACCATCACCACTGTCCTTTCAAAAAGGAAAAAAGAGGGCTGGAGAGATGGCTCAGAGGTTAAGAGCACTGATTGTTCTTCCAGAGGTCCTGAGTTCAATTCCCAGCAACCACATGGTGGCTCACAGCCATCTATAATGAGATCTGGTGCCCTCTTCTGGCATGCAAGCATACATGGAAGGAATGTTGTATACATAATAAACAAACAAACAAACCCACAGTTCGTGTATGCTAGAGAGCTGGCTCAGTGATTAAGATCATTTGTTGCTTTTTCAGAGGACTGAGTTTGTTTCTCTGCATCCACAACAAGCAACTGTGTCGCAGGTCCCAGGGATATAATGCCCTCTTCTGTACTCCATGGACATCTGCATTCAAAATGTAAAGATAATTGTGTATGTGCATATTCATGCACACAAACAAAATCTTTAAATCATGGTTACATAGAGGACAACATCCTCCCACCCATGCCCAGAAAAGCAGACTTTAGATCATTTTTGTTTTCCAAAGCAATGGTCTGAAGTGTTAATCTGTTACCTGAATTTGGGAAATTGCTGTTTTGACATACAAAAAGACATGAAACTATTTTAGAATGAAAAAAAATATATCACATAACCTATGGTTGAAATATTTGGGAATAGCAAGAATATATATTTGAAATTTATGAAATTATGAATAGTAGCAATTAGAAAATAAAATAGTTGCTGGGTGGCGGTGGCACACGCCTTTAATTCCAGCACTCAGGGAGGCAGAGACAGGTGGATCTCAGTGAGTTTGAGGCCAACCTGGTCTACAAGAGCTAATTCCAGGACAGGCACCAAAAACTACAGAGAAACCCTGTCTTGAAAATTCAAAAGAAAAAGAAAAAAAAATGAAATAGTTGATTTTCTTTTAAATTTAATTTTTTTAATAGTTGATTATAAATAATGAGCCGGAAGCAACTTCTGTAGTATTCCTCCCACCCCCCCACCCCCCTACCCCCCTATCCCCCCCTTTTTTTTGAGACAGGATTTCTGTGACCACCCTTGCTGTTACAGAACTGTGTAGACCAGGATGGTCTTTGAACTCATAGAAATCTGCTTGTCTCTGCCTCTTGAGTGCTGGGATTAAAGGTATGTTTCACCACTGCATATCAGTATCCACTTTTATATTTAAAATACAACAATAAATTTGCAAGTTTAGGATTTAGTAAATGTCAGTGTTTGCTATATTCTCTGCTGAATTTTTTGTGCATGTCATGTTGGTATGTTTCCACATGTCGAGGCCCCAGATTGAACCCTTTTCTTTGATCACTCTCTCTACCTTAGCTTAGAAGTAAGATCTCTTCTCCTTTGCAGTTTTAAGTGTAAATTGAATGTGGTAGAGTGCTGTCCTACCATACATGTGACCCTGAATTCAGTTCAAAGCAGACTGGGTTGGTCATCTTTGATTCAATTCTCAATACTAGGAAAAAAAGACAAGTCAGGTAACTCTTGGCAGGAGAACTTCATATAGAAATGTTCTAACAAACAGTAGTGGCTCACACCTTTAATCCTAGTACTGTGGAGGCAGAGGAAGGTGGATCTCTGTGAGATTGAGGCCAGCATGGTCTACAAAACAAGTTCCAAGACAACTAGGGCTGTTAAACAGAGAAACCTTGAACAACAACAGCAACAAAAACATGTTCTTAAGTTTTCTGGGTTTTTAAAGACTGAGTTTTGCTGCATAGTCCTGACTGATCTTAAACTTACAGCAGTCCTCCTGCCCCTCCATCTGAGAATGATCTTTTAAATTTTATTTTGATCTTTTTAATTTTTAAAGCTGTGGTTTTATCTAGAAGTTATTAGACACAATTACTAAGAAGTGGGAACAACCATATGCCTACCAACAAATGGGTGAATAAAGAATTTATAGTGTGTATGTGTATTTATTTAGGGTTTTATTGCTGTGAAGAGACACCAAGATCAGGGGAACTCTGATAAAGGAAAATATTTAATTGCGGCTGGTTTGCAGATCAAAAGTTTCGTTTCAGTATCTCCATTGGAGGGAGACAACGTGGTGCACACGCCTTTAATCCCAGCACTTGGGAGGGGAGGCAGAGGCAGGTGGATCTCTTGAGTTCAAGGCCAGCCTGGTCTACAAGAGCTAGTTCCAGGATAGGCTCCAAAGGTACAGAGAAACCCTGTCTCGAAAAATGAAAAAAAAAAAAAAAAAGAAAGAAAGAAAGAAAGTTTCTATTTGAGGTGATATATGATATATAAGTGTTGATAGATTTATAACATTGAAAATGTAATTGGTGCCAATTGTAATGGCCAAAGGAAAAATTGTTAACTTCTTTTTTGTAAAGACAAGGTTTGGCTATGTGGCCTTGGCTGACCTGGAACTTAAAAGAGATCTTACTGGGGCTGAAGAGATGTCTCAGCCGTTAAGAGCACTGGCTGCTCTTCCAAAGATCCTGAGTTCCCAGCAACCACATGGCAGCTCACAACTGTCTACAGGGTATCTGGCACCCTTACACAGACATACATGTAGGCACATAAAATAAAAATTAATACATTTTAAAAGATAAATGAAAATAAATCTTAAAAAACATTAATTGCTATGTGGCTGTGGTGCATCTCTTAAAATTGTTTATTTTAGACAAATGACAGAAATATTATAAATATAATCTTAAACTTATAGTTTGACATGTCTATCATCAAAACACAACAAAATAGTATTACACTGCATTATTTATAAAACTCACAAGTATTTAATTTTTTAATCACCATCATTTGAAACATTGATTACATGCTATACTATTTTGTTTTTAAGTTACATTAAAGCTTTTCAGTTTTACTTTTATTTTAAAATATGTGTATATGTGGGGTACATACAAATGAGTAGAGTTGCCAGAGGTGTCAGATCCCCTGAAGCTGGAGTCAAAGGTGTTTATAAGCTGCCCGATGTGTGCTGGGAATTAAACTTGGGTCCTGTGCAAGAATTGCTGTTTACCACTGAGCAATCTCTCCAGCTCAGGCTTTTCGGTTGATATATAATATATAGAATATAAAACTGTATATTTCGTTTGTTGAATCTGTACTTTTTCACACACTATGGAAGTAATTTCAGCTAACTCAGTTTGTGTTGACAATAATAATATTTCTAGTTTCTCTTTCTGCTTTGTAAAATTGTGTTTCTTTGAAATTATTGATTAAAATTGTCTTTAGTCTTTTCCTTGAAACCTCAAAAAAAGATTCACTTTACAAAATATTTTCTCTATCACTCTCTTTCTCTATTAAGGAGGAGGAAAATTATAGAGAAGAAGGAGATCCTAGAACAAGAGCATCAGATCCACAGTCTCCACCTCAAGTGTCCCGTCACAAATCACATTATCGTAATAGAGAACACTTTGCAACCATACGAACGGCATCACTGGTATGTATTCGCCTGTTCAAAAAGAGTATCTTTGTTATGTTGGTAGTATCGACTCAAATATATTTAACTTTCTTATTTCTTTGGTATTTATTTTGTAAAACATTCAGTGTTTAATTTCCCTGTTAGAAGAAAGCACTCTAAGAAATATTGAACTAGTAATGTATTGATATTTATTCATGTAGTAAATATTTTAGAATGTGTAAGAGACCTACAAAATACTAATTAAACAGGCATTCAAATAAATTTTAATACTTTTTTTAAGCAGTATCAAGTTGTTAGGTTTTAGTCACAGAGAAGAGAATCAGTGTATTGCTGCATAAAATTAACATTTCAGATGTGTTAGCACAAACTTTGTTCAAGATATATGGCTAGAGTTGCCAAACAGAAGGAACTGTTGAAAATTGCAGTTGATTGTATTACTATGCTCTAAATGTAATTTCTGTTTTCCAAAAAAAACAATGAATATGGATATTTTTCCATTACAAACATATTATGGAACATTTAAAATCATGTTCCAGCCGTGCTTGCAGGTCTTCATTGCTAAGCCTGTCCACTTTTTTGAGTTCTAACTAAAAAAGTATAATATTTCCTTTTCTGTTTCTTGGGATACTGGCCAAAGTCATAAACATGATTGCTTTGATAGTCTCACTCTTCCTCCAAAGATCCCCACTGGTAAAAAATACATAAAATTGTAAGAGATTTTAAAAGTAACCAGTTGTGGTACATGTCTTTAATCCCAGCATTCAGATGTCTGAGGCAGGTGGATCTCTGTGAGTTTGAGACCAGCATGGTAAATAGCCCAGCCATGGCGCACAGTGAGACCCTGTAGAGCAAAGCATAGTAAAGGATTCTCAAGTTAAAAGGAAAGTACATAAAGACATCATGATTATGTTATTAGAATATATAGCATGACTGCTGGGCTGTGGTGGTGCATGCCTTTAATCTCAGAAGGCAGAGGCAGGCAGAAACAACAACAAAAGAGAATATATATAGCATAGTGGCATATGCCTGTAATTCTAGCACTTAAAAGATCGATAGAGAAGGATCTCGAGTTCAAGACCAATCTGAGCTACCTAGTTGAGACCTTGTCTGAAGAAAACAAAACAAAGCAAGGGTTGACAATTTACATCAATAGTAGAGCACTTAAATCATTTACTCCAAACCTTTATCCCAAACACCACACATCAAAATAAAGCTTTCTGAGTTGTCTGGTTTGCCAGTCTCATGGTGCTATATGGCCATGAAACTATATGATGTGCAGTCAAGAACATAGTGTTTGTGGTTCTAGGAAGAAGACTCAGTTAATAAAGTGTTTGCAACATGAGCATAAGAACATGAGTTAGCTGGGTGGTGGTGGTACATGCCTTTATCCCCAACACTTGGAAGGCAGAAGCAGGTGGATCTTTTGAGTTCAAGGCCAGCCTGGTTTACAGAGCTACTTCCAGAACAGCTGGGGCTACACAGAGAAGCCCTGTCTGAAAAAGAAAACAATAGCCTGAGTTGGATCCCCAGCACACATGTAAAAAGCCAGCTATGGCCGGGCGGTGGTGGCGCACGCCTTTAATCCCAGCACTCGGGAGGCAGAGGCAGGCGGATCTCTGTGAGTTCGAGTTCAGCCTGGTCTACAAGAGCAAGTTCTAGGACAGGAACCAAAAGCTAAGGAGAAACCCTGTCTCGAAAATCCAAAAAAAAAAAAAAAAAAAAAAAAAAAAAAAAAAGCCAGCTATGGCAACACACATCTGTAATAATAGTACTAAGAAGTGAGGATGTCCAGATCCCGGAAGCTCAACAGCCACCTTGTCTATCTGAATCAGAAAAGCTAGAAGTTCAATGAGAGACTGTCCCAAAAAAAAAAATAAAAAAGGTAAAATGGGGCCAGGAAAGAAAATTGCCTTCAAGCCTGACAATCTGAGTTCTATTACTAGTACCCACATAGTGGAATGAGAGAACTAACTTCTGCAAGCTGTGCTCTGACCTCAACACAAACACCATGGCATGCCTCCCACACACTGAATAAATAAATATAGTAAAACATTAAAATTTATTTTTAAAAGATTAGGTGCATAACCATTAAGAAGGACACATGACCTTGGCCTCTGTCCTGTGTATGTGCACACATGTACAGAGACATACAAAGAACATAATTTTTCATTTAAATCTGATAACTGCGTAGGGTATAAATAACACTTTATATAGAGATGACAAAAATTGTTATTTTTCATGACTGTTATGGCAGATATGTAGAGAAGGCTCAAATACAAGGGAAAACCAATTTATGACCTCACACACATTAAATGTCAGTTTCTTCCTTCCTTGATGTGGGGATTCCCCTCTGGGAAACCAACGTACAGTCTCCTTTTACACTTCCTGAGTTTTGACTTCCTCGAATTAGCTAAAGATATTTTTGTCAGTTTAATAAAAAATTTGAGCCGGGCGGTGGTGGCGCACGCCTTTAATCCCAGCACTCGGGAGGCAGAGGCAGGCAGATCTCTGTGAGTTCGAGACCAGCCTGGTCTACAAGAGCTAGTTCCAGGACAGGCTCCAAATCCACAGAGAAACCCTGTCTTGAAAAACCAAAAAAAAAAAAATTTGAAAGGTCTGGAGAAATGCCTTAGCAGTTAAAAGCACTACCTGCTCTTCCCAAGGAAGAGCACCTATAATTCACAGCACCTACAACCATCTGTAATTCAAATTCCAGGGGATCCAGGACCCTTGCTTCCACAGACACCAGATATACACATTGAGACAAAATGCTATAGACATAAAATAATAAACCTAGAAAGAAGAAAAATCTAGAAAATATTTATATCCTTAAACAGTTACTCTGTTTATTTCAAGTAGATTATCTTGAAAGTGTGTTGGTATTTTTGCACAAATAAATATAGCTATACTCATTCATTATAAGTATAATAATTGTATAATTTAATCTACCTTCTGCCTTTGTACATAAATTACACAGATTTTGCATACTCAGTTTGAAATTTATATAATTATATATGCTTTACTTATGTTAGTCCTTGTACAAAATAAGATGTCAAATTTCTGTCATCTCAGAAAGTTCTTTTTATCCTCATGCATTGGTAAAAGAGCACTTGCTGTCAAACTTGACAACTTGAGTTTGATCCTGGAGCCCACGTGGTTGTTTTCCACCCTCTGTGACCATGCTGTGACATGTACTCACCTAAACACATACCTAAAATAAGTAAATGTGAAAATTTTTATTTCAGTTTTAAAATTATACATACACACACACACACACACACACATCTTTATCTTTTCTTTATGGTCAGTGTTTTGGTGTTTTTGACCGGCCCAAGAAATACTTGTGAATTATTTAAAGGTAGATGTTAACAGCATTTAAGACTGTGTACTGACCTTGCAGAAGACTAGACTTTGGTTCCCAGCACCCTGTCAGGTAGCTCACAACTGACAGTAACTCTGGCTCACACCTCTGGTCTCCTTGAACACCTGCACCAACACACACATACCCTCTCCCCACACGCATAATTTTAAAAAGTTACAATAGAGATTGGAAATATGGCACTCAAGTTCTAGAGGATAAAATGCCTCTTCTGGCCTCTCAGGGCACTGAATCCTATGCACAGACACACATACAGGTAAAACACTCATTCATAAACTAGATTATTTTTTATTAAAATAAATCTTGGAAAATAAAGAATTCTAAAACAATTGGTTGTCCAGAAAATCTGGGTTTTTTTTTTTTTTTTTTTTTTTTTTTTGGTTTTTCGAGATAGGGTTTCTCTGTGGCTTTGGAGCCTGTCCTGGAACTAGCTCTTGTAGACCAGGCTGGTCTCGAACTCACAGAGATCCACCTACCTCTGCCTCCCAAGTGCTGGGATTAAAGGCGTGCGCCACCACCGCCCGGCTTTTTTTTTTTTTTTTTTTTTTTGCCTTGCAAAAAAAAATTTATATTTATTTTATATTTACCCCAAATGATCCTTGTGGGTTTGTTTTTGAAGCAGGATCTATCACTAGAACCCATAGTTTGTCAATTTGACTAGATTCAAGACCTAATAAGCTTCAGGGATCCTCCTGCCTTTGCTTCCTTAGTACTCAGATTATAGGAATACTCTACTATGCCAGGCTTTTTTTTTTACATGTGTTCTGGAATTTAATTCCATTTCCCTTGCTTATTTAGCATTCCTTTTCCTCTATTTTTTTTTTAAATGGAAATAATGATAAAAAGGGTAAGGATAATTTTTTTTCTGTGTTTAGAACCAGTTTTTTTTTTTTAAAAAATATTTATTTATTTATTTATTTATTATGTATACAATATTCTGTCAGTGTGTGTGTCTGCAGGCCAGAAGAGCGCACCAGCCCTCATTACAGATGGTTGTAACCAGATGGTTGTACATGTGGTTGCTGGGAATTGAACTCAGAACCTTTGGAAGAGCAGGCAATGCTCTTAACCACTGAGCCATCTCTCCAGCCTGGGTGTTTGTTTGTTTGGATTTTTGAGACAGGGTTTCTCTATCTTTTGGAGCCTGTCCTGGAACTAGCTCTTGTAGACCAGGCTGGCCTTGAACTCACAGAGATCTGCCTGCCTCTGCTTCTCTAGTGCTGGGATTAAAGGCGTGCGCCCTCACTGCCTGACAAACCAATTGTTTTTATAGTTTGTTAAAAACCACTTTTCTTGGAGAGAAGAGGTGGCTCATCATTTAAGAGTCTGCTCTTCTAGAGGGCCAAGATTCAATTACCAGCAACCACATGACAGCTCACAGCTATCGCTTTAGTTCCATCTTGTTCATTTCTACCTGGTTTGTTTTTTGTTGTTGGTTAGTTTTTTAGATGGCGATTCAATCTCTTGCTCAGCCTAGGCTTGAACTCTTTAGGATAAGTGATCTTCCACTTCAGATTTTTCAAGTAGTTGAGGCTATAGGCATACACCTTTGTATATAGATGTTTCTAACTTTTGTTGGTGTCTTTTTCTTTATTTTTTGTTTTTCTTTCAGTTTTGCATCTGCCTCGAAAGTGCGAAGGTTATAGGTGTGTGCCCCCATGCCCGTCTTTTTGTTTTTGTTTTTTTCAAGACAGGGTTTCTTTGTGTAGACCTGGCTGTCCTGAAACTGACTCTGTAGACCAGGCTAACCTTGTACTCATAGAGATACACCTACTTTTGCCTCCCACTTTCTGGGTTTAAGGGCATGTGTCACTAAGCCTGGTTTTGTTTCTTGATCTGCTTATCTTAGCCTTATGCTAGTACCATGATATCTTCTTGATTAGTATAATGCACATTTTACTGTTTTATTTTCCTCAGTAATATTTTGCTAATCTAGATACTGTATATTTTCATATAAGTTTTAGAGTCAGCTTGTCTATTTCTTTTTTTCTTTCTTTTTTCTGGTGTTGGGTCCCCTGGTGTTAAAGACAGTTGTGAGCTGCCATGTGGGTGCTGGAAATTGAACCAAGGTCCACTGGAAGAGCAAATAGTGCTCTTAACCTCTGAGCCATCTCTTCAGCCTATTTCTTTAAAAGATCTGCTAGATATTTAATTGTAAATTTTAATGGCATTTCTTAGGTTAAATACCTCTTCAAGTAATAGAAATGTTCTAAATGCTTTATCACTGTTATTTTGTTTAGTAGAAATAGGGTCTTATGACATAAAAGATTTGACTTGGCCTTAGACTCATTATGTATATATACTACCAATCTGGACTTGTACTCTTGGCAATTCCTTTTCTCAGCCAAGCAAACGCTAGGATTATAGACCTGTGTCTCAATGCCCAGCTTTCTAAATTCTTGTGGGGGGAAAATGTTTTACTTGGTCTTTTTTTCTTAATTTTGTGTCTAGGTTACAAGACAGATGCAAGAGCACGAACAGGACTCTGAACTTAGAGAACAGATGTCTGGTTATAAGAGGATGAGGCGGCAGCATCAAAAGCAGCTGATGACTCTGGAAAATAAACTAAAGGCAGAGATGGATGAACATCGTCTCAGATTAGACAAAGACCTTGAAACTCAGCGTAACAATTTTGCTGCAGAAATGGAGAAACTTATCAAGAAACACCAAGCTGCTATGGAAAAAGAGGTGACTAATATTATTTATTTCTTTTAGACTGTGTCCATCCATCTCTGAATGATTTGGGTCAGCATTTTGATGTTTAAAGTATATAACCCTAAGAACTAAGTAAATTGACTTGACCCATGAAAGAGAAGCACTTACACAACTTGTATAAAGCTTTCTGTTTAAAAAACAAAAATGGTTCCTGTATTTTTTTTTTTTTTTTTTTTTTTGGTTTTTCAAGACAGGGTTTCTCTGTGGCTTTGGAGCCTGTCCTGGAACTAGCTCTGTAGACCAGGCTTGTCTCGAACTCAGAGATCCGCCTGCCTCTGCCTCCCGAGTGCTGGGATTAAAGGCGTGCGCCACCAACGCCTGGCCTGTATGTTTTTTTTTTCTCTTCTTAGTTCTGTAAATTAATCTGTGCACTCTGAATCTGAAAATTGGGTGTGTTTTATTTTCATGTAGTAGTTCTGTGTGCTGATGGTCATAGAGCTAGTTCCAGGACAGGCTCCAAAGCTACAGAGAAACGCTGTGTCTCCAAAAATAAAAAAAAAAAAACAACAACAAAAGCAGACAAATAAATAATTGTGCGGGCTAGTTGTGTTGGTGTATGCCTTTAATCTCAGCACTTGGCAGGTGGAGGAGATGGCTCCCTGTGACTTTGAGCTCAGCTAATCATCTAGCCAGTGCAACACAGTAAGACCTATCTTTAAATAAATAAGTAAACTTGGTTAGGCCAGGTGTTATTGCACATAACTGTAACCCCCAGCATATTTGTGAGACAAAGACAGTATTGAAAGTTGAAGGAAAGCTAGAGGAGATGATACGGTGCTTCCCTAGAATGTACAAGCTCAAGGTTTTTTGTAGCACTGTAAGAACAACAACAAAAAAAGTTTAAGGTACAGCCTAGAAAAGAGAATGACTGCGACAGAATGTTACAGCTGAACATTATAGCTGAATTGATGGGCTCTTAGTTCAGTGAGACTCTCATAAACTATGGAATACACCTAGAATCAACCTCTGGCCTCCACTTTTACACACTCACATATGCAAGCTCAAAACAGTGCACACTCCACCCAAATTATATTTAACACATATGTAATATTTAACATTCACTTTAATAGGAATTACAGGTAAGGATCTAATTTGAAAATGAATGTATCTCATTTTTAAATATATAAATTAACTCTGCTGGGGCTGGAGAGATGGCTCAGTGGTTAAGAGCATTGCCTGCTCTTCCAAAGGTCCTGAGTTCAATTCCCGGCAACCACATGGTGGCTCACAACCATATGTAATGAGGTCTGGTGCCCTCTTCTGGCCTGCAGACACACAGACAGAATATTGTATCCATAATAAATAAATAAATAAATAAATAAATAAATATTTTTTAAAAATATAAATTAATTAACTCAGCTAAAAAAGCTTGGTAGAGGACTGAGAGATGGCTCAGCATTAAAGAGCACATACTTCAGGGATCCTGAGTTGAATTTCCAGCTCACACATCAGGTAGTTCACAACGCCTGTAATCCCAGCATTAGGAGGAGCTTATTTCTCTGACCTCGGCAGGCACCTCCACATATCTCTATACGCAGACACATACACATGTAATTAAAAATATTTATTAAACTATTTATTTATGTTTGAAGATAAATATGTTTTTTTTTTTTTTTTTTTTTTTGGTTTTTCGAGACAGGGTTTCTCTGTGGTTTTGGAGCCTGTCCTGGAACTAGCTCTTGTAGACCAGGCTGGTCTCGAACTCACAGAGATCCGCCTGCCTCTGCCTCCCCAGTGCTGGGATTAAAGGCGTGCGCCACCACCGCCTGGCTGTTTTTATTTCTTGAAGGGACTATATGGGTTTTGTTTGTTTGTTTTGGAGTTTTTTTTTTTTTTTGTTTTTGTTTTTTTTTTTGGTTTTTCGAGACAGGATTTCCCTGTGGTTTTGGAGCCTGTCCTGGAACTAGCTCTTGTAGACCAGGCTGGTCTCGAACTCACAGAGATCCGCCTGCCTCTGCCTCCCCAGTGCTGGGATTAAAGGCGTGCGCCACCACCGCCTGGCTGTTTTTATTTCTTGAAGGGACTATATGGGTTTTGTTTGTTTGTTTTGGAGGTTTTTTGTTTGTTTGTTTTTGTTTTTTTTTTTGGTTTTTCGAGACAGGATTTCCCTGTGGTTTTGGAGCCTGTCCTGGAACTAGCTCTTGTAGACCAGGCTGGTCTCGAACTCACAGAGATCCGCCTGCCTCTGCCTCCCCAGTGCTTGGATTAAAGGCGTGCGCCACCACCGCCTGGCTGTTTTTATTTCTTGAAGGGACTATATGGGTTTTGTTTGTTTGTTTTGGAGTGTTTTTTTTTTTTTGGTTTTTCGAGACAGGATTTCCCTGTGGTTTTGGAGCCTGTCCTGGAACTAGCTCTTGTAGACCAGGCTGGTCTCGAACTCACAGAGATCCGCCTGCCTCTGCCTCCCCAGTGCTGGGATTAAAGGCGTGCGCCACCACCGCCCGGCTGTTTTGGAGTTTTTCATATTTATTTTTGTTTCTGTTTCTCTCCCTCATATTCCCCCCTCCTGAGACAGGGTTTCCTCTGTGTAACAGCCCTGGCTGCCTTCAAACTCACTCTGTATAGACCAGGCTGGCCTCAAACTCACAGAGATCCGCCTGCCTCTGCCTCCCAAGTGCTGGGATTAAAGGCGTGTGCCACCACCACCAGGCAGAATGTTATTTTCTTTTTCAATAAAGTGAGAAAAACATTTTGGTTTTGTAACTACATTTAAAAATAAAATAAATCCACCCTACTGATCTCTAAAATTAGACTGAAAAGGATAAACTGATTAGGTTGTTTTGTTGTTTGTGTTTTGATGCTTCTGTTGCTTATCTACTACTACTGTGTATTCTTTCTTGGTGGTGGATATTAAACTGACTTTTAAATTTATCTTCCTAACTAATTTGATTCATTTTTTTAAAAAAAAATTCTTTATAGGCTAAAGTGATGGCCAATGAGGAGAAAAAATTCCAGCAACACATTCAAGCTCAACAGAAGAAAGAACTGAATAGCTTTTTGGAGTCCCAAAAAAGAGAATATAAACTTCGAAAAGAGCAGCTTAAGGAGGTACCTCTTTTACAAAAATTCCTTGTGTTTTTCTGCTATTAGTTGTGTTTAATAGTTCTGTACTTAGCAGTTTTATTTGTGGCCACAAAGTAAATATCTTCTTACATGAAAGCATTAATTGTAATCTATAGTTTATTTAAGTTTTCTAGTTGAGTAGGAGTGATATAGAATCATTTCCTTAATCTAGAAATTATATTTTGGGGGCTAGAGAGATGACTCAGAGGTAAAGAGCACTGACTGTTCTTCCAGAGATTGAGTTCAACTCCCAGCAACCACATGGTGACTCACAACCATCTATAATGAGATCTGGTACCCTCCTTTGGTGTGCAGTCTGAACACTGTATACATAATAAATAAATCTTAAAGTAAAATAAAAAATAGATATGGTGTTGTTCACCTGTAAGCCTGTACTCAGGAGTCTGATGAAAAATCTACCAGTATTAATTATCATCTTAGTTTATCTTCTTGGGTAATATGATTAGTTGTTTGTATTTTCAGTTTTGCCCAATATGAATGTTTTTCCATTAAAGAAATTTTTAGAATCTTGTAAAACAGGGGAGTTAAAATTATACTTAAATCTTTTATTCTTAATTTTTTATGATTTATTTGTTTGTTTATTGTATATAAGGTGCTGGCAGCAGGTCTCATTATAGATGGTTGTGAGTCACCATGTGGTTGCTGGGAATTGAACTCAGTAGCTCTTAACCTCTGAACCATCTCTCCAGCCCTATCCTTAATTCTTGTTAAGGTATATTTTTTGTCTTTTTTCTTTTCTAACTTGAAATCAATTCTGTCTCTTCCTGGAAAGATTGTTGAAGTTTTACTTATTAGCCAGTCATTCTGTGCTTTAAAGTCAGGAACCATAAAAATGAAGTTGTGTAAAAACTAAAGCTATTCGTGTATTATGATGTACATAGAAACAAATTACTTAACTTTTCCAGGTCAGCTGAGCTCTTGTTAGAAAGAAAACACTTACTTTTAAGTTTACCATGTAATGGATTGGGGATGTAGCTTCCTTCATGGCCAGGGCCCTACATTAAGTTCCCTTCATTGTGAAAAGTAAGTAAATTTTATCATAGCTAGTCATGAGGATGCAGAACTACATAATTCTACCACCAAGGAGGCTAAAGCAGGAGGATTGTAAATTCAAGAGCAGCCTAGGCTACATAGTAATAACAGTAACAAAACTCAAAACATTACTGGTTAAATGTACCAGGTTACCTTATACATTCATGTAGTTAATTTTTATCTAGCTAAATTTTTTTGGTTGATTTTGTTTCCAGGAGCTGAATGAAAACCAGAGCACACCTAAAAAAGAAAAGCAGGAGTGGCTTTCAAAGCAGAAGGAGAATATACAACATTTCCAGGCAGAAGAAGAAGCTAACCTTCTACGACGTCAAAGGCAGTATCTGGAGCTAGAATGTCGCCGCTTCAAGAGAAGAATGTTACTTGGTCGACATAACTTGGAACAGGACCTCGTCAGGGAGGTGTGTACATTTGAATGCTATAGAAATTTAAATAGATAAATATATTCAGTGCTGGAAATTAAAACATTTAAGACAAGGTCATACTCTATGGGCCAGGTTAGCCTAAAACTCATTATTGAGTTCAAGCTGGTTTTAAACTTGTGTGTGATAACTCCTGCCTCATCTCCCGATTGTTGCAGTAAAACTTTTTTTTTTTATCAGTGAAACCTTTGTAAAATTTGAAAATTTTTGCCAGGCCTGGTAAGCCAGGCCCCAGCACTCTGTGTTTGAGGCCAGCCTGTTCTATATAACAAGTTCCAGGACAGTCTGGGCAACAGAGAAACCCTGTCTCAAAAACCGAAATAAAAAGAAGAAAATTGAAAATTTTTAGTCACTTCCAAATCACTGCTTTTCTACATGTATGTCCCTTTACTTGAGTCATTGATGTGCAAATGTCCACAAGACCTTTCTTTCCCTGTGATAGCACCTAAGAAAAACCTCCTCTTGTTAGCAGTTTCTCTTCCTTCTAAAAGGGCTCTGCTTTTCTCCCTTATATACTAACCCGTGCAAAACACATTTTGGAAGTCAGTGTATTTATATTCCTCATTAGAACTGACTTTATGAAGTCACAGACTTTGTTCAGTTTTTTATATGCCCCAGTGTCTACCCTATAGTAAGCATTCAATAAATAACTCATTGATAATATGTGATTGACAAAAACTAGTTTTTAAGTATGAGAAAATTAATTTGGCAACTTTTACCTTTCTGACTTGGAATAGCTACCATGAGGTATATATTACCATTTAACACTTTTTAATAATCATGTTATTTATTACTTGGGCAAGTGTTGTTGAAAGGTTTTTTTTTTTTTTTTTTTATGCTTTTGCTTATTTATTTTTGGATGTGGACACATGAGTATATGGAGGTCAGAGGACTACTCCCAGGATTTAGTTGTATCCTTCTGTCTTGTGGGTCCTGGAGAACTTAAGGCTTGACAGTCAGACAATTTTACCCTTTGAGACATCTTGCCAACTTTGACAGCCCATTTTTCTATTAAGATGGTGGGATCCACCTGCCTCTGCTACTAGAACATTGGGATTAAAAGTTTGTGCCACCACCCCCAGTCTTGTTTTAAGAATTATCCCCTTGTCTTGCGTGGTGATGCACTCAGGAGGCAGAGGCAGGCGGATCTCTGTAACTTGAGGCCATCCTGGTCTATAGAGTGAATTTTAGGGCTGCTATAGCTAAACAGAGGAACCCTGTCTCGAAAAACAAAACCAAAGAAAAGGCTGGGCAGTGGTGGCGCAAGCCTTTAATTCCAGCACTTGGGAGGCAGAGGCAGCCAGCCTGGTTTACTAGAGCTAGTTCCAGGACAGGCTCCAAAACAGAGAAACCCTGTCTTGAAAAACCAGCCAAACAGAAAGAAAGAAAGAGAGAGAGAGAGAGAGAGAGAGAGAGAGAGAGAGAGAGAGAGAGAGAGAGAGAGAGAAGGAAAAGAATTGTCTTCTTTATTAGAGTGTCTGTCAACATAGATAAATTTCTTTCGAAGAATAGATTAAAATAGATAAGACATAGAATGTGTTCAGTGAAGAAATTTAGGGGCTGCTCTTGCGGGGGATGTGAGTTCAGTTCCCAGCACTCAAAGGGGTTTACAACTGTCTATATTCCATCTCTTAATGAGATCTGATGTCTCTGGTCCCAGGAACCTGCTCCCAGGTGATTATACCACACCCAGCACGCTTAAGTTATATTTATATTAAGGTAAGTTTTAAAAATTTATGGGTATTTGAACTTACCCAGGCATGTTGGCACTCTGCTTGGGAGGTATAGGGAGGCAGACCTTTGAGTTCCAGAACTGCCAGGGGCTGCATAGTGAAACCTTGTATCAAAAACAAAAAAGGGGTTGGAGAGATGGCTCAGGATTAAGAGCACTGGCTGCTCTTTGAGAGGACGTAGGTTCAATTCCTATCATCCACATGTCAGCTCACAGCTCTCTGTAAAGTTCCAGAGGGTTTAATACCTTCACACAGACACACATGTGGACAAAACACCAGTGTACATAAAATAATCATTAAAAGAAATAAAATTTAAAGTTACATTGATTAGATTTAAATTTAAAAATATATCGATAATAAGAGAAAACAATATCCAGTCAGATGTAGGCTTAGGGTGTTAAAGAACATTGTTAGTACCATCCTTTGAGCAAATGATTGAACTATAACTTTTTTTTTTTTTTAAATATTTATTCATTATGTATACAGTATTCTGTCTGTGTGTATGCCTGCTGGCCAGAAGAGGCCACCAGACCTCTATACAGATGGTTGTGAGCCACCATGTGGTTGCTGGGAATTGAACTCAGGACCTTTGGAAGAGCAGGCATTGCTCTTAACCTCTGAGCCATCTCTCCAGCCCCCTGAACTATAACTTTTTAATGTTCTCTTTCAAGATAGAGTTTTTCTTTGTTCTCCTATGTAGCTGTCCTGGAACTCACTCTGTAGATAAGGCTGACTTCAAACTCAGAGGTCCACCTGCTTCTACCTCCCAAATGCTGGGATCAAAGACATACTCTACCATTACCTGGCAGAACTATAGCTTTTAAAAATATGCAGAGTGACTAGAGTAATGTAATGGTTCAATGGTTAAGAAAGCTATGACTTTCTGGCTGGGCGGTGGTGGCGCACGCCTTTAATCCCAGCACTCAGGAGGCAGAGGCAGAGGCAGCCAGCCTGGTCTACCAGAGCTAGTTCCAGGACAGGCTCCAAAGCTACAGAGAAACCCTGTCTCGAAAAACCAAACAAACAAGAAAAGACAGACAGACAGACAGACAGACAGACAGAGAGAGAGAGAGAGCGAGAGAGAGAGCGAGAGCGAGAGCGAGAGAGAGAGAGAGAGAGAGAGAGAGAGAGAGAGAGAGAGAGAGAGAGAGAAATTTATCAGTTGTATATTTGGAGTTCTATCCTGTAGAAATAGTAGCATGATATGATGCAACATAGTTAGACTTTCATTGTTACCTTTGGTAAAAGCAAAATAAAGAGAACCAGCTTAAATGACAAGTCATGTAAAAATGGTTGAAAATTGTATTACAAAGTAGTAGCTTTCAGTAAAATAAAATGTCTTTTTCTGGATGTGATGGCACACACTTGTAATCCTAGTACTTGAGCGGGAGAGGCAAGAGGGCTTTTTTTATTTTTGGTCTGGGCATATATGCATTAGATTGTCAAATAAAGAAAATAAAGCTTTGTCCCTATATTATTCAATCAGTTGAGTTTTTAATAATGGATTATATCCCAATAAATAAGATACAACTGAGAAACATCTACAACAAGCTGTTGACCTCTAATGATGAGAGTTTTCAGGATAGTGGATGTCATTGATTTTCACATTATTTGTGTGTCTATAGGTACACATACTTTTTTTTTTTTAAGAGTAAGGTGTCTAAACAGTCTTATGTTTTTATTTATTTTTTAAATATTTATTTATTATGTATACAATATTCTGTCTGTGTATGCCTGAAGGCCAGAAGAGGACGCCAGACCTCTTTACAGATGGTTGTGAGCCACCATGTGGTTGCTGGGAATTGAACTCAGGACCTTTGGAAGAGCAGGCAATGCTCTTAACCGCTGAGCCATCTCTCCAGCCCCTACACATACTTTTAAAAAACATTTTTGTACATGTGTATATGACTGTATGTACACCATGTGTATGCAGTACCTGTGGATGCCCTGAAAGTGGAGGAAGCTGTGAGCCACTATGTAGGTGCTGGGAACTGAAACCAACTCCTTTGCATGAACATCAAGTGCTTTTTTTCACTGAATCATCTTTTCAGCTCCCCTTTTTATTTGGAAAAAAATATTTTTAAAGAAATAAATTTCTCAATCTATTTATTTATTATTGGTTTTCTAAGACAAGGTTTCTTCGTGTAACAGCTCTGGCTGTCCTGGGCCATGTTGGCTTCGAACTCACAGAGATCTGCCTGCCTCTGCTTCTGGAGTGCTGGGATTAAAGGCAGACGCCACCACCATCCAGCAAATATTTTTACTTTTATTTTATTATATTTTAGTTTTGAAAGTGTCTGCCGTAGCCCTGACTGACCTGGAACTTGATATGTAGACAAGATTGGACTTGACTTCAGAGTACAATGTACTTCTGCTATTACAGGTGTGAGCCACCATGCCCAGCAAGAAAAACATTCATTCTTCACCACCATGTGCTACATATTATTCTGAGAAGTTTTTGATTAAGAATTTAGTTCTTTGGGAGGAGGAGAGGGAGTGGGAATTTAGATTGATATTTTTTTAAAAATAATAAAATTAAAAAGAACCTATCTCTTCATTAAATCTATGAAATAGAACTAGGATATGATAGGAGGGAGAGTTCTTTTTATATACAAACAGCACTCGTACACACAAACACAAAAGGCATGGAAACGGGGGCTGGAGAGATGGCTCAGAGGTTAAGAGCACTGACTGCTCTTCCAGAGGTCCTGAGTTCAATTCCCAGCAACCACATGGTGGCTCATAGCCACTTGTAATGAGATCTGGTGCCCTCTTCTGACCTGCAGGCATATGCACAGACAGAATATTGTATACATAATAAATAAATAAATATTTTTTTAAAAAAAAAAGGCATGGAAACTTAGTATTTACTATGTAGCCACTATTGGAGCAAAGGGTTAATTGCATCAACTTTTTGTGTTTGTGTTTTGTTTAGTTTTTTCTTTGTTTTTAATAAGTGGGTTTGTATGCACACTCACTCCTATGAGTGTAACTACATATCAGCCAACGTCTACATGTGGAGACCAGAACACAACTTCAAGTGTTGGTCCTTGCCTTCCACCATGTTTAAGCTACAAATTATACCTTTTTCTTTTGAATTATATTTTAGGAGTTAAACAAAAGGCAGACTCAGAAGGACTTGGAACATGCTATGCTGCTACGACAGCATGAATCCATGCAAGAACTGGAGTTTCGCCACCTCAACACTATTCAAAAGATGCGCTGTGAGTTGATCAGACTGCAACATCAAACTGAGCTCACTAACCAGCTGGAATATAATAAGCGAAGGGAACGGGAACTAAGGCGAAAACATGTTATGGAAGTTCGACAACAGCCTAAGAGTTTGAAGGTACTGTTAGTGTAAGCTTCCTGACAAGGTGTATGTCTAGTCATTGGGAGATCAAGTTGACTTAGTCATTTTCATTTTTAGCATGCTTGCTTGTTTCCTGTATGGACTGCCTGTTGCTTCAGTTTTTGCTTATATACTTTATATCAAAGAAATAGATTTTTTTACTGTAGGAATTCTTCATCAGTATTTTTTAAATATACACACTCTCTGATGCTGACATTATAGTCTACAGGTCAACACACTAATCTGTTAGTTTCTTTTTATTCTAAGTAACTCAGTCTTGAACTCTTAATTTCATGTCAATATGATTTATATAAAATTTTCGGTATTTAGAGACAGGGTCTTTCTATGAAGCTCTGGTTGTCCTGGAACTCACTATGTAGACCGTGCTGGCCTCAAACTCACAGAGATCTGCCTGCCTCTGCCTCCTCAAGTGCTGAGATTAAAGGTGTGTGCCACCACCACCCAGTTGATTTATATAAAATTTAAAAATACCAAAATGGAGTTGAAGGGATGTCTTAGCAACTAAGAGCAGTGGTTGCTATTTCAGAGGACCTGGGTTTGATTCCCAGCACTGATACGGTACTTAATAACCATCTCCATCTCTAGTTCAGGGAACCCAATACTCTGGTCTTTTGATCTTTCCAGGCCCCAGGCATACATGGTGCACATACATTCATGCAGGCAAAACATTCATAATTAAAAATCAAATAATTTTTTAAAAATTTAATGTAAAAGTTTGCTCTCGTCCCTTATCCTACATTCCTAAACCCCACCAAGGTTTTTTTTTCAAAATATTCATTTGGGGCTGGAGAAATGGCTCAGTGGTTAAGAGCATTGCCTGCTCTTCCAAAGGTCCTGAGTTCAGCCGGGCGATGGTGGCGCACGCCTTTAATCCCAGCACTCGGGAGGCAGAGGCAGGCGGATCTCTGTGAGTTCGAGACCAGCCTGGTCTACAGAGCTAGTTCCAGGACAGGCTCCAAAGCCACAGAGAAACCCTGTCTCGAAAAACCAAAAAAAAAAAAAAAAAAAAAAAGAAAATCAAAACCAAAGGTCCTGAGTTCAATTCCCAGCAACCACATGGTGGCTCACAACCATCTGTAATGGGGTCTGGTGCCCTCTTCTGGCCTGCAGGCATACACGCAGAAAGAATATTGTATACATAATAAATAAATAAAAAAAAATATTCATTTGTCGTCCTTAAATGGCACTTAACAATCCTAAGAAAATTTTCAAATTTCATAATTTATAATGAATATTTGAAGAAATTGAATCGGTCTTTTAAAACATACAAAACAAGCTGGGTGGTAGTGACATACACACCTTTAATCCCAGAACTCTGGAGGCAGAGGAAGGCAGATTTCGGTGAGCTCAAGGCCAGCCTGGTCTCCAAAGTGAGTTCTAGGACTGCCAGGGCTCCACAGAGATATCCTGTCTCAAAAAACAATAAACGAGCAAACGAAAAGCACTCACTCTAAGGTTTTCATCAGTGATAGAAGTTCATTTAATCTGTACTTGTTTGCACATTAAAAAAATCTTATGAGGCTGGAGAGATGGCTCAGTGGTTAAGAGCATTGTCTGCTCTTCCTAAGGTCTTGAGTTCAATTCCCGGCAACCACATGGTGGCTCACACAACCATCTGTAATGAGGTCTGGTGCCCTCTTCTGGCCTGCAGACATACACACAGACAGAATATTGTATACATAATAAATAAATAAATATTTTTTAAAAAATTTATGTCCCTAAGCTCCAGGTCCCAAAGTATTTGCTGTTGAAAGATTCCTTTTCTGCAAAGTATGGTACCCCAGCACTCAACACTTACAGAATAGTTATGTTCATTGCCATTGTTTTAAAAAGTTGAAATTCATGACTTTTTGAACTTCTACATTTATATAATGGAGAGAGAATCGTCTGCTTCTCTCTCTTCTATATATATAGTTCAGATACCCACCAAAGGTGTTTTTTTTCCTTCCCCCTCTTTTTTTTTTTCTTGTCATTTTTCAAGATGATGTCTCATGTAGTATAAGCTGGCCCATCGTGTAGCCAAAGATGACCTTGAGTTCCATTGTCTAAAGCTGATGGAATTGCTGGGATGTGCCAACGCTCCATGTTACCAAGTGTTAAGGACTGAACCCAGAGTTTTGTACATGCTGAGCAAGTACTGTACTAAGTGACTCACAATCGTAAGCCCCTCCAAAGATGTTTTAAAGCAGTATTTGTTTTTGAAATTATGTCTTTAAAACCAATAGTAACCTGAACTGAACCAAACTGACACCTAATTTGTTTTCTGTAGTCATACCATAATTCTGATGTGACTATATTTTCCTAGGGCTTGATTCAACTTGAACCCTTTCTGCCTATATATAACCTTTGTAGTTTGAGAGCTTTTAAAAAAAAAGTCTGATTTTCCTGGGCAATACATGAAAGTGAGGAAAATGGTTCACCATCTTACTTCAGACGTGAAGTAGAATGCCTTCCTCTGATGACAGATGAATGTAAGGTTTCCCTCTTGTATGGTAGAAAAAATTCCTCTTATATTTCTCTTATTTGCTTAGTCAGTTTCAACAAAATGTTTGGTTTACCATCAACATATCCTAATAATTTTCTGTCGCCTGCCTGTCTGTGCCACTTGTAGTTTTCTATGAGTTGCTGAGCTAGAGGCGAGACTTCAGTTTGGGTACTTACATATGTTGACTAGGATTAGTGAGAGAAGGGTGCTGTTTCCTCAACCTGCTCTCCAGGTAATAGCTTTTTTGGCGGTATTATATGAGTAGAAATAATTGTAATTTGAATCTATCACACTATCTTTGGGTTTTTGAGACAGGGTTTCTCTGTAGCCTTGGCTGTCCTGGAACTCATTCTGTAGACTAATCCCCAGCTAAGTTTGAGTTTATATTTGTTTTTTTGTCATGTATATTGAATTAACTAATTTATACCTGGCATTATTTATAATGGTAAAAATATTTTTTAACTGTAGTGTTAGCTGTGTCAGAACCTACAGTTAAGTATAGTAAGTGAATATATTCTCACTTAAAGGCTGAACTAACATACCTAACTAACATACCTTATAGTATTTTAGTTATAGCAGTGGTTTGACACGCCTTTAATCCCAGTAATTGGGAGACAGGCTGAGATCTCTGTGAGTTCAAGGCCTACCCGGTTTACAAAGTGAGTTCCAGGACAGCCAAGATTGCACAAAGAAACTCTTGTTTCATAAAACTAAAAATAAATAAATAGAAAAGATAAAGTAAGCCATGTGTACATCCTGTAGTTCCAACACTGGGTGGGCTGAAACAGGAGGATTTCAAGGACAACTTGGTCATCTTAGCGTGATCTTGTTACAAAATAAAGCATTTTTAAAAGGGGTTGGAATGTGAATTGATGGTAGTGTGTTTGCTGATGTGTATGATGCCCTGGGTATTGTAGGGCAGGGGGAATTACTATGATTCTTTTTAGCTTATGGTCTTAAAGAAAAGACAGTTGAAATGATCATTTACTATTGCATACTAAATAATCAGCCTAAAGTTTGGTACTTAGATTCCATAGGAAATAGAATCTGTTATAGATTGTGCTTAAGAATTGAGATTATCGGGCTGGAGAGATGACTCAGCGGTTAAGGGCATTGCACATGGTGGCTCACAACCATCTGTAATGAGGTCTGGTGCCCTCTTCTGACCTATAAGCATACACGCAGACAGAATATTGTATACATAATAAATAAATATTTAAAAAAAAAACAAATTGAGATTATCAAGCCGGGTGGTGGTGGCGGCATACGCTTTTAATCCCAGCAGTTGGTAGGCAGAGGCAGGCGGATCTCTGTGAGTTCGAGGCCAACCTGGTCTACAAGAGCTAGTTTAAGGACAGGCTCCAAAGCTACAGAGAAATCCTGTCTTGGAAATTAAAAAAAAAAAAAAAAAAAAAAAGAACTGAGATTGTCATGGAAATAAAAGAAACATGCTTTGTTTTGTGCCTCAGATACGTGGTAAAATTCTACCTTGTGTTTATAACTGCCATAATTTGATATAGGAGATGAAATTTAGGCTTATAACTTGAATATTTGTTAAGTGCAAAAAGCAGCGTCTTACCTTGTCGTTTTATTCTCTATTTTCTTCCTGTCTTTGTGTGTGTGCATGTGTGTATAAATTTTTTTCTTTCCAGTGTGTGTATGTGTGTATAAATAAAATATTTTTTTCTTTCCAGTCTAAAGAACTCCAGATAAAAAAGCAGTTTCAGGATACATGCAAAATTCAAACCAGACAGTACAAAGCATTAAGAAACCACTTACTGGAGACTACACCAAAGAGTGAGCACAAAGCTGTTCTGAAAAGACTCAAGGAGGAACAGACTCGGAAGTTAGCCATCTTGGCTGAGCAGTATGATCATAGCATTAATGAAATGCTCTCCACACAAGCTGTGAGTTTGCTTTATTTAAGCAAAACAAATTTATTGCCCCTTTCTTTCTATAACCTATATGAAACCCTAGCAATTGAAAGATAAGTTGGAAATGATAGCTCTTTAATAGCCCAGGAAAAATAGTGGTCATTCGTATTCTTCCTATTCTTAGCATTGCTTAGAAAAAGCATGGTGTATATAGAATTTCACTAATACATTTAAACACAAGATCCTATAAAGGCCCTCTGCAGGTGTGGATTCCAACAGTTTATCATGATCAGATGAGTAAACTGTAGGTAAAACATACTTCTGTGTACAGGAATCTAAATGGTTACCTTGGAGCACACAGCTAAAATACTGTCCAAGTGTTTTCTTAAAGGACTAAATAATATTTTAGACTTTACAGACCAGAAGGTAAAATTGACAGTTGTGTAGGTACATCTTTTTGGTTTTTCGAGACAGGGTTTCTCTCATATATATATGCACTTTAAACTACCCAATCATATTTTAGATTTTTCTTAAGAAAAAGTATAGTTATTCAGGCATCTTCAGAACAGCTTATGATAGTCTCTTCTGTCACGCAGTATTGGTTATTGTATTTCTTTTTCAGGGATGTCCACACCCAGTTATATAGCTTACAAAAACATGGTCTTCTCTCATTCTTCTGTAAGTTGTGAATGGATAGTTCACAGAAAAATATATCAGTTTCTCTTTTTTTCTTTCAGCTGCGTTTGGATGAAGCACAGGAAGCAGAATGCCAGGTTTTGAAGATGCAGCTGCAGCAGGAACTGGAGCTATTGAATGCATATCAGAGCAAAATTAAGATGCAGGCTGAGGCCCAACATGATCGAGAGCTTCGAGAGCTGGAACAGAGGGTCTCCCTTCGCAGGGCACTCTTAGAACAAAAGGTATAGATAACAGAAGCAAGAGAGTTCTTTTAGTATTGGTTTTTATCAAAAGAACTGTGTGTGTGTGCGCATGTGCGCGCACAAGCTTGGAGACGGGGTCATGTATTTCTTTTTTTTTTTTTTTTTTTTTTGGTTTTTCAAGACAGGGTTTCTCTGTGGTTTTGGAGCCTGTCCTGGAACTAGCTCTTGTAGACCAGGCTGGTCTCGAACTCACAGAGATCCGTCTGCCTCTGCCTCCCAAGTGCTGGGATTAAAGGTGTGTGCCACCACCGCCCGGAGGGGTCGTGTATTTTTATTTTCTCCCAATATATATGTATGTTATTGTCTGTGTACATATGCATGTTTATGTGTGAGGACAGGCTTTTGTGCCATGGGTTGTGTGGAAATCAGAATAATGTCAGTTGTCATTCTTCATTTTCCACCTTGTTTGTGGTAGCTAACCCACACTGCTTTCCATTTTACCATAATCACAGTAGAATTACAAATGTGCCTTTTCACACTTCGCTGTTCTCCCTTCCTCCCTCCCTCCCTTCTTATGAGACAAGGTTTCACGATGCAACCCTGGCTGGCCTGGAGCTCTGTGTAGACCAGGCTAGCTTTAAACTCACAGAGAAGGTGCACCAGTATACCTGACTTGTTCTAGCTTTTTACATGGGTTCTGGAGATCTGGACTCGGGTTCTTATGCTTGCATATCAAACACTTTTACCTACTGAGCCATCTCCAAGCTCTTGTTTGTTTTTGAGGCAGGGTCTCGTTCCACAGCCCTGACAGGCCTTGAATTTGCTAGATAGACCAGGCTGACCTTGAACTCACAGAACTCTCCCACCTCTACAGGTATTGGGATTAAAGAATTATACCATCACATCTTGTTGTTATTTTCATTTTTGGACTGAGGGAATGAGCCTAAGGCCTTGCACTTACAAGACGAGAACTCTGCTAATATCAACAGGGGTTGCATTAGATTTCTTTTATAATACTGTCTTTCATTAGTTCTAGTTTGGTAGTTTAAGTATTCAATATTGAACTTTTTATTTATTGTTTTGTTTTCAACACATCATTTCACTATGTATCTCAGGTTGTCCTGGATCTCACTATGTAGGCGAGGCTAGCCTTGAACTCACAGATCCACCTGCCTCTGCCTCCTGGATGCTAGAATTAAAGTCGTGTGTCACTACACCCAGCTCAATAATGAACTTTTTAACTAATGAGTTCTAAAACTCAAAGAAATATGATTATTGGGTAAAGATTATGAGCCATGAGAAGACTAAGACTTGGGATCGTGGAGGTATGAAGGAGCTTGCTGAATCAACTCAATGATCTGAAGGTGGAGCTATCTCAAATACTGAAGTTTACATGCATCTCTGTGTCTAAGCTCTCTAAGATCTGAGTTGTCCACACAAATCTTTCATTCATGTTCTTACCATCATTAACCAGTCTCAGAAAGAAAACCACAGAAAATTGTACAGGGACATGAAGTATAGGCCCATGGACCTATGACCCAAGAAAAAATGACCCATGCACCAATGAGCCCAAGAAGAAAGATAGGTAGTGGCTTTACCCACTGTAAAAGTACTTTATCAAGGCCAGAGGTTCCCAAAACAATAAAGCACACATAAAAATAAACTGAGCCTGGTGACACATACCTATAATCTCAGCCCTTGGCATGTGGAGGCAGGAGGATAGGCATTCAAGATCATCCTTGCCTACATAGCAAGTTTGAGGTCAACCTGGGTTACATGAGACCTTATCTCAATACAAACAAAAAGAATATAAAGCTATGTGAAAACCACAGAATGTGAGAGGAGCAATGATGGCTCTGTTTCCCTTACTTCTTGGTCGGCCTAGCTCCATCTAAGGGGGCAGGAAGATTTACGTAGTGAGGAAGAATTACAGTGGTTACCTGAGAGAGAGACAGCCAAGAAATCATACTTCACTCTTAGTATCTTTGGTCTGAAACTAAAGTATATTTGGTTTGAGGAACAGAAGTTAAAACCAAGCCGGGTGGTGGTGGCGCATGCCTTTAATCCCAGCACTTGGGAGGCAGAGGCAGGCGGATCTCTGTGAGTTCGAGACCAGCCTGGTCTACAGAGCTAGTTCCAGGACAGGCTCCAAAGCCACAGAGAAACCCTGTCTCGAAAAACCAAAAAAAAAAAGAAGTTAAAACCAGTTTTTTTTTAAAGATTTTATTTATTTATTATGTATACAACATTCTGCCTCCATGGATGCCTGCAGGCCAGAGGACTCCAGATCTCATTACAGATGGTTGTGAGCCACCATGTGGTTGCTGGGAATTGAACTCAGGTCCTCCGGAAGAACAGTCACTGCTCTTAACCGCTGAGCCATCTCTCCAGCCCCCTAAAACCAGTTTCTTAAGCTGAAAAGTTATACATCTTATACATCTAGATTCATCATTACTATTTGGAGCTTTTTGGGGGGATGATAGAGACAAGTCCTATAGCTTAAGTTGGCTTTGATTTTACCCTATAGTCAAGGTTAGTCTTTAACTCTCCTCAGAGTTGTTTCTACTTTAGTGTTGGGATTACAGGCATGCAACAACATATTAGCATATCTTTATATGTTTCCTGGCTTATTCTTTTCCAGGTATTAGAGAATAGATCTAGAGTCCTGAAATAAATTTGTCAAAGTACTAAGGTGTGCTGGGCAGTGGTGGTGCACACCTTTAATCCCAGCACTTGTGAGCCAGAGGCAGGCAGATCTCTGTGAGTTCAAGGCCAGGTAGTTTCAGGACAGGCTCCAAAGCTACAGAAAAACCAAAAACAAAACAAAACAAAAAAATTTCAAAGTACTAAGGTGTATTGTGTGTCTGTCTGAGAGAGATTAATTTAGTAAAAAGGATATTAGCAAAACTTTTGGAAAATTTTATAAAGGGAGGGCATTCATTGTGAGAAATGGTAGTCATTTATATACTAAATTCAGTGATATGTTCCAAAATTCTTGAGTAGTAAATTTACAATAGCTGAAGTAGTGTCAGCCCATTGTACAGTATTAGTTAGTACTTGCCTATTGATCGTCTTAAAATTACCATTGTTTTGTACCATTGGCTTGTAGTTCTTGTAATAAAAATAAAATGCCTTACTTAGCTTGTGTGTGTGTGTGTGGTGTGTGTATTGTATTGTATTACTGTTAATTAGGAAATTAATGTTTATTTATTTTAGTCAAGCCTGGTGGCACAGGCTTACAATCTCAACTACTGGGGAGGCCAAGTTCAGAGTCAGAGAGAGTAACTCAACAAGACCCTGTCTTAAAAGCAGAAACTGGGTGATAGTGTTGGCAGTATACACCTTTAATCCCAGAATTTGCGAGGCAGAGACAGGCACATCTCTGTGAGTTTGAGATTAGCCTGTCCTATAGAGATAGTTCTAGGACAGCCAGGGCTACACAGAGAAACCCTACCTGGAATGGGGGCGTGATTAAATAAGTAAATAAAAATAGGGCTGGTGAGGTAGCTGAGCAGGTAGAAGTATTTGCTGCCTATTTGACAAGTTAGCTCCTCAGGATCCACCTCTCCTGCTATCCCTCTTCTTCCTTCTTCCCCTCCCTTTCACTCCCCTGCCCTCTCTTTTTGATGCAGAACATTTCACATACTAAGCACATGCTTTGTGAGCAACATTCCCAACCCCAGTTCTTCAAAATGTATGAAGTCTTACTTCAAATCTTTCCTCCAGATGAATAGCCTCCTGGGTGCTGGAGTAGCCCAGCAGTGAAGTCCATTTAAACAGTAAAAGGAAAACTTTCTGTTCCATGCATGAGTTGACAATCAGAATTTACTGATTAATATTAATAATACTCAAAAGATGGGACTGGAGAAATGACTTGGTGGTTAAGAGCACTGGTTTAATTACCAGCACCCTTATAATAGCTCATCTCCACCTGTAACTTCAGTTTTAGAGGATCTGAACTTTCCATGAGTACCAGGCACACACATGGTGCAGACAAAATACCCATATACATAAATAAAAATAATTCAAAATGTTTTTATTTCATTAAAAGAAGGATCAAGCCTTGCATGGTGACACATCTGCCATGCCAGTGCTTGGAGGCTTGAGATGGGAAGATCCATAGTTCCAGCATAGCATAAACTACATAAAGCTGTTTGAATAGACACCATCTCATGTAATGTAAAAGGTAGTATCAAGCTAAGTGTTGGTGGCGCACGCCTTTAATCCCAGCACTTGAGGGGCAGAGGCAGGCAGATCTCTGAGTTCAAGGCCAGCCTGGTCTGCAAGAGCTAGTTCCAGGACAGGCTCCAAAAGCTACAGAGAAACCCTCTAGTATCTAATTGGTAGTGTTTTCCTAGCATGCTGGAATGCTGGAGACCCATGGTGTAATCACCAGTACTGACTTCATCCATCGCCACTCCCCACCCCCAGATGTTTTGTTTTGTTTTGTTTCTTCAAGGAAACTGATAAGATGGTATGCCATATCATGCTGAATCCAGTTCTTGTGCAGTTTGGTTTGGTTTAAAACATGCATATGCTATCCTCTGGCACAGAAATTTATGACTGATGCAAGAAGATCGTGAGTTTAGGCCAGTTTATATCAAATGACCAATTTGCCAGTCCTTATTTAACTTAAATATAAACATCCCTCTGGATCTACCATTTATAGAAAATATATAAAGTAGAACACAAGAGAAAATACTAAATGATGACATCAAGATGTAATTGGTCAAATCCAGAATTTAGACATTTTTAATAGGACAGATGAGCCAGTTTACAATGTGAAGGGTGAGGGGAATGGACAGACTGCTGTAGACTAAAAAATGTTAAGGGCAAATAACAATGGTTTTTGTTTGGGCCTCAATCCAAATAAACAACTTATAAACAAGACTTTTGAGATATTAGAAATTTAAAAACTAAAAATTTGTTATCAGTTTCTTAGATATCACAATGAAGTGATTATTTTGTTAACTGTTATTAACATGAAATCAAAAAGTACAGTCTAGCTGGACACTCCAGATGTAGGGTCAGGATTGTGAGTTCCAGGCCAGCTAAGGCTACACAGTGAGATCTTGTCTCAAAACCTTTTTATTTGGGAATAGAATGTTTTCCAAAACCTGTAGACACTTTGGCTATAAAGAGGTAGATTTTGGCAGTGGTGGCAGTGGCATACACCTTTAATCTCAGCATATCTTTTATTTTGTTTTGTTTTTGTTTTTTGAGACAGGGTGTCTCTGTGTAGCTTTGGAGTCTGTCCTGGAACTAGTCCTTGTAGACCAGGCTGGCCTTGAACTCACAGAGATCTGCCTGCTTTTGCCTCCCAAGAGCTGGGATTAAAGGCATGTGCCACCACTGCCTGGCTCAGCATATCTTTTAAAATAATTTTCTGTATATAGCCATAAAATAGCTGTTGATTGTTTTGAGTAGTTATTGTTGCTTTAGCTTATTATTGATTTGAGACATAAATTGATTCTTTTGCTCCATTTTCCTACCCTGACAGATTGAAGAAGAGATGTTGGCTTTGCAGAATGAACGCACAGAACGAATACGTAGCCTGCTTGAGCGTCAAGCCAGAGAAATTGAAGCTTTTGACTCTGAAAGCATGAGACTAGGTTTTAGTAACATGGTCCTTTCTAATCTCTCCCCTGAGGCATTCAGCCACAGCTACCCAGGAGCTTCTAGTTGGTCTCACAATCCTACTGGGGGGCCTGGACCTCACTGGGGTCATCCCATGGGTGGCACACCACAAGCTTGGGGCCATCCAATGCAAGGTGGACCCCAGCCATGGGGTCATCCCTCAGGGCCAATGCAAGGGGTCCCTCGAGGTAGCAGTATGGGAGTCCGCAATAGCCCCCAGGCTCTGAGGCGGACAGCTTCTGGGGGACGGACAGAACAGGGCATGAGCAGAAGCACGAGTGTCACTTCTCAAATATCCAATGGGTCACACATGTCTTACACATAATAATTGAAAGTGGCAATTCCGTTGGAGCTGTCTGCCAAAAGAAACTGCCTACAGACATCATCACAGCAGCCTCCTCACTTGGGTACTACCATGTGGAAGCTGAGTGCAAATGGTATATTTTATTCGTTTTTGTAAAGCGTTATGTTTTGTGTTTACTAATTGGGATCTCATAGTATTTGGCTGCCGGGTATTTGTGGTTGGCTTTTTGTTTCCTTGTTTTTAACTTTTGGAAAATTTTAAAACTGGGAGTAGATAAATATTTCATGTGTGTGGCAAAAAAGAAATTGGCTTAATAGAAGGGGTTTTATCAGAACAATATAAAAATAAAATGAAGCATACTGCCCTGAATCATTGCTTTAGGATGTCCATAGCCTAAGAAGTTTATTGAAAGATCTAAAGCCTTCCTCCATATTTCAAATTCTGTGAGTCACTGACAGCAGGCAGTGTCTGTGCTGAAACATGTTCTTACTGAAACACACCTCCACACCTTACCAGTGTGTTTCCTTTCTTTATGAAATTGGTCTGACTTATCAACCTCATTTGGACTAAAACAGAAAACCATGAACATTAAAAGATTGTATTTACCTTTTCAGGTGGTAGAAGATCATTTAGTTTTTTGCTAAGTGCATCAAAAGTTTGTCCCTGATTTTGTAGGTTGTATTGTTGTTAAGATGACATTGCTTAAGGAGATCGTAAGCTGTGTGGGGATTGCACTAACAAGCTTGTCAGCAGCTATCAGAGGAAAAAAAAACAGAGGGTTGGGACCCTGAAAGTTCCTGTGATGCATGTGTTCAGCATGGAATGAGGAGATAAAGCCTATCATGATATTTTGTTTCCTTTTTTTTTTTTTTTTTTTTTTTTTTTTGATTTTTCAAGACAGGGTTTCTCCGTAGCTTTTGGTTCCTGTCCTGGAACTAGCTCTTGTAGACCAGGCTGGCCTCGAACTCACAGAGATCCGCCTGCCTCTGCCTCCCCAGTGCTGGGATTAAAGGCGTGTGCCACCACCGTCCAGCGATATTTTGTTTCTTGAAGAGTGATAGCTCATGCTACCCAAACTATAAGACACCAAAAAGTACCTTTGCTTTGTTTATACAAAATCAAAGACAGCCAACACAAAGCAAATGCCAGAGTTATTTGAATGATGCCATATTTGTTTACTGCCATCTATTAGAATACTCATCACACTACATAGACATAATTTTATTTATCTCCCTTTTGGCTTATGGGATTTCCTGTTTACAAGTAGCAATAGTCAATTATTTAAATATTTAGTTGCCACTAGGAATCACTGAGCCAATGACCACCAGCTGCTGACTAATCTTCACACTGTAGATGTTGCTTCATCTGCAAGTTCTCTATGTTTAATTGCTGTTTTTGTTGCTGCAGTACCTTACAAACTTTTAGTTCATTGAGACTTAGTAACCATCTTTGTTCATGTTACTTTCCCACAATAGTAAAGTTCCTTTCAGAAGTCTCTAGCTTAGTGCTAAAATACTACTGAGGAAGAAACTAGGTAGTTTGAAGAGTGAAAGAAAACAACAAAAATTAAAAGTAAGTTATAGTGATCAGGGACCTCTAACCTGGGAGTGTGTTCTATGTTTTCTTCAATGAAGGATTAACCCAGTGTTCTAAGTCAGTGCTAGTTAGTATCCTCCAGTTGCTTGTGCAGAGCTTGAGGTGGAGCTAGGCGAGGGGCAGTGCCATTTTTAGTGACAGACCAGAGTTTCTTACAAGTTATTGTCCTGCTCCCTCTTCAGTTGTCTTGAAGAGCTCTTGCTGCTAACTCTGGGTCCTACTTTTCCTGTAATTAGAAGGCAAGAACACACTTAAGCATACTTAGAACAAACTAGCGACCAAATTGTCATCTGCCACTATTGAAGTTCTTGTTTTTCTTAACAACAGATTAAATCTTATCCAGGTATGTCATTCCAGTCTCTATGACTTGCTCCCTTAAGGAATTTCTGACTTTGGGTTGAGGGTTTCTGACACTAATTAGAAGAGAAATTAGATGAGGGTGTGGTGGCATATACTTACAATTCCAGCAATTGGGAGGTAGGAGTCTGGGGTTCAAGGCTGCCTTCAGCTGTCTCACAGAGGGAAGAAAGGAAGATGCGATTATATAGATCCTTTGAAAACCAATATAAGGTTGGTGGCAGAGTTCACACACACTCTAGTCAGGGTTTTAAACATGATCTACATCAGTTTTTAGGTAAACATAGTTAATGAAAGGGGCTTTTTAAGTTTTTTTTTTCTTCCTGCATTCAAAATTCTATTCAAGAGTTTCAAACAAATTTGAGAGTTCTATATATTTGAAGGAAATAAGGGAAAGCTTTAAATTTAATAGGATGTTCAAAACTATAAAAGAAGACCATCTTTATAAGATGATCTTATAAAACCATTAAACACCATGCTTCTGCATCTGGCCCTATCTACTTCTGGAGGGTTAGAATGGGAAAGTAAATCAGATGTGAATAGAAAATTCCTTCAGACTCCAAACTATTACTAGAGATACATTTTATAGTCTAGCTGTGAGTTTCACTTGGTCAGATTTGAGTTGCTGAGTCCATTTTGATCATAATGTACTCATACTAGTGTGACTGAGTAATGACTATGTGTTGTGTCCAAAAGAGATTTCTGCCTGATCCAATTGTGTGGCACCAGTTTTCCCATATAGGTCATGATTATACCATCAGTTTAGTTAAAATACATGTTGTTTGCAAAATGATTAGTGTTAATAGGTTGTGTGTAAGCTATAAATAACTTCTGAGTAATTGTGTACATGGCAGAAACCGTGACAGTAAAACCTGGTAGCAGGGAAATTTGAAAGGGTTTAAAATACCCTGAAATACTTTCTGGGAAAAAAAAATGTGGAAATGTCAAAGTTTGACCAGTTTAACACTACCTCCTCCCCATTATCATATGTGTGTTTAAGAAAGTGAAGTGTGGAGAACATGTGCAGCACACCAGAAGTTATGATCTACATCTGGTATCCAGAGCCTAGTGGGGAAACGTTTCTTGTTCTCCCTTTTTGGGGTCAGCATTTTAAACATACATAGCTTCATATCTTAAGACATTTTATTCCTAATTAAATTCCCCGCCCTTTGCACATAAGTTTTCCTTTAAACTTAGCTCTAACCCTAAGTTGTGATGTCAGAAAGTGTTTGCACTGTGTAAACAACGTTAGCTGAAAGCGAGTTTATTTCATTAGAGCTCCTATTTTCTGTATGTTTCTTTAACCAGAGTTGAACAGTCCTGAACATGGAATCACACCCACAGGTGAACACACTCAGTCTCAAGTCAAGGCCTTGCTAGTAAATGGAACTTTGTAATAGTTATTATGATTTTTTGACTGCCTGGACATCAAGTAAACAACATTCAGAACACTAAAGAAAATGTCCTAGAGATTCCATCCTGCTACTAACAATTTTTTTGTGTACATCCTTTTTTTGTTTTTCAGAACTTAAGGCAGAATTCAGAAATTTTGTGCTTCTGTAAATGTCTAGCATTTTAAGCATATATAGACTACATTGTTTTGGACACTGGAATAATATGATTTATTTTCACCTATAAAAATGACTTCATTGTACTTGAACACCTTTGCATTTCTCCATTTGTGCCATTTACAAGTGGAAATAAATTGTATTATACCATGATCTACTGGCTTTTTAAAACTGTTACATATGCACATTTTTGGTATAGCTATTTTCATTTGTATGTGTATATTGTTATGTATATATATATATATATGAGTGTCTATGTGTGTATAGATGGATGGATAAACTCATTCTATACATGTCTGCCAGGGCTCAGTTTTGAGTTTTGTTGTTTTCTTTTTTATCTTCTGTTAGAGTACTCTGAGCTGATATTTATGAGAAGGTGATTAATAGATTCAGTCGTTTTCTTTTTAATCCCTTAGCACTTGTATGAGTGAAGAGAAAGTTAAGTAAAATGAAACCATAAATTTCAGGGTAGTAAAAACATGATAGGGAAGGAGCCAGTTGGTGTTTTTTTGAGTTTGTTTTACAATGCAATAAAAGATAAAAGCAGGAGAAAAGTGAACTGTGCAAAGAACACTGGTGGTGATTTAAAAGCCAGTGATCCATTCTTTGTTGATGCCATGATCCTCCACTCTTAATACTGATAGTTCTGGATTTTGCTGAGGATCAAAACTGCCAAGAAAGAAACTACTACTAAAACATATCTAAGGTTCTCCTAAACTGTAAAATCACAGGAGATGGTTACTGGGAGAGAAGGCATGATACTGGTTTGAAGGGCTGTCTCTTTTTAACTTACTCTTCTTGCCTGCTAATAGTAAGTTCCTTATGCACCTTCGACCCCTTCTGAGCCACTACTATTCAAGCAGATATTTGGTCCAACGCAATATCCCTTTCCTAGTTTTACTTCTTTTCTTTTGAGACAGGGTCTTGCTTTCTGGTCTGGTAACTGATGTTTACCCAAGACTGGCCTCAAATTTCTAGCACTCCTATCCCAGCCTCCCAAGTAATGGGATTACAGGTGTGAACCACCATGCTCAGCCACAGCAACCCTTTCCTTCGGAGGTTTTATAGTTCTGCATTCAACTCATGTTCAGAATGTGAAGTGTCCTAATGTGTATTAACTTCAGAAAAATAATATATTTAAGCTGTCCTAAGTGTGAATCTGCTATAATGAGAAATTCTCACTTCTTACATAGAGCCTTCTCTAAGGAGCAAAGTCAAAATGTGGGCTGTCATCGCTGAGCTGCTTCTCAAATTACAGATCATTATTGAAGATAAATACATTGTTTTGTTTCCCCCTCTTTAACAGAAGTCTCCCTTCCCTGTTTAGCATCGCCTTTTAAAAGGCGCTCACCCTTAGTTAAGAACTGGAAATTCCCACCCTCGGATTCCTTAAAGGATGAAGAGTGTGCTGTACACTCAGCATACGTGCCTCTTGTATGCAAGGACTACTGATTGACGTCTGTTTTGCTGTGTCTGGTTATGTTGTCTGCACTTTTATGAAATCACTACAGTAGATCTACATTGGAAATAACTATTGATTTGTAAAGAAATTTTTATTAAACACTGCAGAAAAAGAAAGTAAAGCGGAGAACTCTTCCTTTTTGTGCATTTATATTTTCTGCTGAACTCTGATAGCCCATTTTAAAGTTGTATTGACTTGTTGATTTTCCTCTTTGATTATATTCAGACTTCCAAAGTTTTATTCAAACAAGTGCTGGCCTTCAGATTATAAATGTATGAAATATGCACCGTATCTGCCTATTGCAGACTTTTGAAACTTGCACTGCCCATTCATGCAAAAATAAGTATCTTAAGAAACAGAAAACACAAACTGGGGAGCCATGTACTGTGTCACCATATCTGTTAACAGTTTCCAGCAATCCAAACTGTGTGTGTGTGTGTGTGTGTGTATGTGTGATATTGGTGTGTGAGTGTGATTTTACTTTGCTTTGCTTTCCTTTTAAATATACAAGGGGTTTTTCTTCAGAGGAAAAAGTTATCCTCTCCAGTTGATGCCCACTGGATATAATAATCTTTACATCTGTAGGTAGTTGGAAATATGGAGAGAAGAGAAGGTAAGACTTCTCAATGAATGAAAAAGGGTATCTTGATGCTCAAGAATCCCCCCTCCCCTAAAAGTACGGGTAATTCAACCTGCACAGTTTCCTTTCACTTGTAGTTTAACAATTATGAGTGAAAAATCATGTAATTATCTGTAAATATGTAGCTAACAAATTGACCTAGTTTCTGTATTTTTTCGGTTTTGTACTAAAGTTTATAGGTCTGTGCCAGCTAGAGAGGAGTTGCTGTCATTGCTAGTTGTGGTTCTAGCATTTAACCCTGAAACCATCCTAGGTGACATTTTTAGAATTAATGCTTAAATGTTGTTAAACAGGGAGAAATGGAGCTTAATCATTGGTCAGGTTTGAAATCTTTTGAAACTAAGTAATTTTATTTAATATGATTACATGTTGTCAGTCATGAGTGAGGTGTAGGGAGTGTCCCTCCCCCAGTGGCCATGTTTACAGAGTGTTTGTCTATAAAGTGCAAGTGTGTTAATGTTATGTAAATTATACAGGTGATAACTATGGTTTGGGACTGTTTATGGGCTCTTTTAACTGAATTTTAAAATGAAATGAACTATGCTTATTGCTGGCACATCGATCCCATTTCTGGAACATTTTTCCTACGTCCAGAATTCCGTATGTTCCTTGACATTATCCCCACTTAATCTTCCTTCCTCTGATATGCCTTGTAGCTAAGATATTAAAGACTGTTGAACATAGATGAGGGAAATGTGTTTCTTAAAAAATCCATGAACCCTCAATTGTATGCTTTCAGTATTGTGTTATATGTTTCTATGGCAACTTTGAAGTCAGTGGTTTAGAAATGAGATACCAATGTTAATGAAAAAGTATGTACTCTTTGCTTTTGCATGGCTTGGCTTAGTATCCAAGGTATATTAGAGCCACTTGAAAGCATGAAGACCAGTTATGGAAACAGGTTTCTCTTAGTGGCACATTTTGCTTTTTCTTAGCCCTCAAATACATTGTCTCGGCATGAACATTGTTAATATAAATTGCACATGATCATCAAGCGAATTCTGTAATTTTGAAAGATGCAGCTGCCTGATGTCTGCAGTTTGGTTGGTCTCTATCCCAAATAACAGTGTGGGTATGGGAGCCCTTCTTGCCCCTTTTGGGTCTTAAACAGGTATATCAATTTATCAAGGTGTTGGCTGCCCCTGGGGTATTGCCATGCTGTTGTCTTTGCTGCCCATTCATTCCACATGTGCTGTTGTCCTTCCTTGCATGTCATACTCTCAGAGAAACCATCATTCTTTCTTCCTAGCAATTTTATTTTGCTTTTATTCCACATTAAATGGGAATTGTGCCTATTTAGATTGCCCCTCTAGTTAAATACACCTGTAACCCAAGCCAGAGACAAGGTGGTGAAACAGTTTTTTCAAGTCCACTTGGCCAGTAATTTACCTAGCAAACTTACCACATTATCTTGACACTTGATAGAAGAGCCTATTAGGAGTCACGTGGTTTCATAGAGTAAAGTTCAAGTGAAGAGGGATGTGTGGGAAAATAATTTTGTTATTTTACTTTTTATGACCCTCTGCTAGTTTAGAATAGGTTTTCTCTCTTTTTTTAAAAAAAATTTTTTTTAGGGAAATTTTTACAAAAGCAATGGTCTGATGTAAATAACCTTTTAAAGTACAGTGCACATAACTTCCCTAGGCTGTTCCAACCTGACTTTGTAAATGCTTTAGAGTTTTTAAATTAACACTTGTGTTGCTAAATCCTATTTATGTAAGTCTGAAAAGGTTTTTATCCCATGTAAAACATTTAAATAATGCAGGTTATAATGAGCAAGTTAGCTTTGAGAACCCCTCCTTTTAGTATATGAAAAAGCCTAATGCGCATTAATAAGGTTGGAGAGACTATGAGAAATATGTATAGTGTATATTTTAAACAGCTTTGCTTGTATTGTGAAGATTTAAGAACAAACTTGAGATTTTTAAAGTTAACTATTAACACAGTTTTAACGTAAGTTATCCCACTGGGTTTAAAAGCATCTTGAATGTATAACCCTTCTATAACCCAGGTTGGTTTCTGCTTTTACCGAATCATCTAAACGTTATTTATATTTTTAGTTTTATCTACTCATTTCTTTTCATTTTCCTCAAACAGCATGGTTTTTTTGCACATGTAGAAATTTTTAAAAAGAAGGAAATTAATACATGATTTTTTTCTGAATTTTCTTCACTTCAGTCTTTCTACTAACCTCTTAAAGGCCATGGCATTCCATTTGCTTTATTTGTGCAAATGCCAGGGTTGGTTTTTATTTTATTTTTGCTATTTACCTTTAAAAAAAAAAAGACAATGCTTCAATCAATTGCTTTTTTTTATTTAAAATTTAAAAAAAGAAAGAAAAAAAAGCTGTAACCTTATCATTTCTGAGTAGACCATTGAGAGAGAAGTGCACACCTGTCGTCCCAGGACCAGCTTTGGTGACTAAAGGGAATATTTTAACTAAGCGAGATGTTCTGTACAAAATGTGGAATGTGCTATCCACAGTCTATTTCAGTTATTCCCACAAGTCAGGTCCTGATAAATGAGGGTTATCAGCTAACTGATAAGATATCATTGAGGTTCGTCAATGAATTTGTACATTTCTAGTTCCCTTTGGTGAAGGGGAAAGTGATTTTGCAAGACCTAGATTTTGGCTTGGTTTCTTGCCTCCTTTTTTGGCAGCCTTCATCTTTTCCTAAAGCCCTTGAGCCTGTAGGGTTTTCATAGTGGACAAAGGACTTATGGTTGTTTAAAACTGGGATAGATTTTGGGGGAAGAGATTATCATATTGAACATACAGTATCCTAACACTTTTAACAGTGGATAATTTTGAGTAAGCCCAGTCCTTTCCAATTTTAGACTAAACAGATGCCCACAGTGGAGGCTTACAAGGGTTGCGATGAGGAAGAAGCCTCTCCCTCTCTGTCCACACCAGCTGGTAAAGGTGACCGCAGGTGTGCATTTCCTTTTGGTAGAAATGGTCCACAGCACTAACTGGTAAGGCTATTGTACAGTATACTGTCAGTATTCTCTGGTTCAGCATACCTTATAGTTCGTATATAACCTGTATTAATTGTATAGATTGTGCATTTAAAGCTGTTACCAAGTTGTCAGAACCTTAAGAACGAAAACAGGTCATATGTAATATTTTGTTTGTAAGTATCCTTTGTATCATAGCAAAGGAAATGTTTAAAAGATCAACTGTAATAAAAGTAATTTTAGTACACAGTGTCTGCTCTTTTTTTAAATTTTTGTAAGATTTACTCACTTTTATGTGTATGGATACTTTGCTTGCATGTATGCTTGTGCACTTTGTGTATCCCCGGTAACAGAAAATGTCAAAAGAGGGCATCAGATTCCCTGGAACAGGAGTTACAGACTTGGTGAGCCCTGGGAACTGAACCTGGGTTCTCTGAAAGAGCAGTAAGGGCTCTTCTCTATGCTACCTTGACTGGCCTTGAACTCAGAGATCCTCAGAGCCTTTGCCTCTGCCTCCCAGTCACTGTGATTAAAAACGTGCCACCATGTCATGCAGACTAAGTGCTGTTAACCAGTGGCCCATCTTTTAGCCCCCTGTTTAGTTTTTGAGTGAATTTTTTTTCTGTAAGGATATTTCAGGTACAGTGCTAGCTAGCTGTGAGCTGACAGCTACATCACCACCCCCTCCCACTCCCCCCACCGGATCAGAATGGGGGATTTAAATGGTAATGGTCCTAGGGATTGACCCCAAGGTCTTTAACACAGTAATCAAGTGTTTTACCACTGAGCTTCATCCCCAGCCCTCTTTAACTTGTTTTTAAGCATTGACACATTTTATGTATGGGGGGGGGGGTGTCATTTTTCAAGAGTCAGTTCTCGCCTTCCACCATGGTCCCAGGAATCAGTCAGGTTTGGTGACCATTATAACCTGCTCAGCCGTCTTACCAAATTTTGTCTTCTTTTTGAGATTGTCTTACCCTATAGACCAGACTGGCCTGGAACTCAGTTGCCTGTACCTCTGGTCAGGTTAAAGGTAAGTGCCTTTAAAAAAAAAAAAAAACATGAAAACCTAGGAGATGTACTTGCCTCTGTTTTCCACCTATGAGGATTAAAAGGTCTCTTAGCTATAGCACAGGATCTTTCTGAGTTTCCCGGGCTGACCTTGAACTTTCCATCCTCCTTCCTCAGCCTCCCAAGGAGTTGGATGTGCCTGTCACATTATGTGGTGGAACCAAAATTGGGTCCATTTTCAGTGTTTCTGCTTAAGTGTAGAAGAAATCAAGAGGGTTAAAATACAGAGTGTTTTTGCTTTGCTTCTACTGTTCAGTTTACAGCGGGAGAGAGTTCCTTTCCCTCCCTTCCCCCACCCCCTCTTCCTAAACAGTATAGAGTGCTAACTCCATGGCACCTGTGCTGTGCTTGCATCTCAGTGCTGCTCCTGAACCAGTCTTGCTGTTTGTGTCCTGGCAATGAATGGTGGTACTTTAATTTCTACTCTTTCCTTTGGAGGGGGGGAGTTGAGA
Organism: Chionomys nivalis; assembly: GCF_950005125.1. Taxonomy (NCBI): domain Eukaryota; kingdom Metazoa; phylum Chordata; class Mammalia; order Rodentia; family Cricetidae; genus Chionomys; species Chionomys nivalis. Next base: position 58,336,109 of record NC_080092.1, on the reverse strand, counting down.
CAGGGTTTCTCTGTATAACAGCTCTGGCTGTCCTAGAACTTGCTTTGTAGACCAGGCTGGCCTCGAACAGATCCATCTACCTCTTTCCCGAGCGCTGGGATTAAAGGCCTGCGCCACCCCCCCACACACACACACACACGCTATTTATTTTCAATGCTTGTTTGTAATGAATAAAGGGAGTCAAGGCTAAGGGTGCTGTCAGCTGTATGCGGCTACACACAGTGACTCGAGGGAATTTTTACAGGTGGACCTGTATGTGTCTTTGGAGTCGTACACTCCCAGCAGCTCCAAAGAGAGCTTTTTGGGGGGTTGGGTGGGAGTTGCGTGTATGTCTGAGCACCACATCTGTACCTGGTGCCTGCAGAGGCCAGAGGAGGGCGTCAGGTCCCCTGAAACTAGAGTTACAGATGGTTGTGGGTGCTGGGAATCAAACCCAGGCCCTCTGGAAGAACAACCAGTGTTCTTAGCCACTGAGCCAAATCTAACTCCATAATTTCTGCTTTTGTCACTATCTTTTACAAAGTCCAAGGTGGACATGCCCCACTACCACTTCAGACGGGAGCTTGTCGAGGAAAGCAGTTTATTTACGACATAACTAGAACTGGCTGGGTGGGATTGTAGCAGTGGGAGAGAGTTGACCTGGTGATCCTGAAACTCCTTTCACCCCATACTCAGAAGGCCTGCCTGGTCTAAGGACAGTCAGAGCTGCACAGAAATCATGTCTCTTAAAAACCAAAAAAAAGCCGGGCGATGGTGGCGCACGCCTTTAATCCCAGCACTCGGGAGGCAGAGGCAGGCGGATCTCTGTGAGTTCGAGACCAGCCTGGTCTACAGAGCTAGTTCCAGGACAGGCTCCAAAGCCACAGAGAAACCCTGTCTCGAAAAACCAAAAAAAAAAAAAAATGGGAAGAAGGGCAGCGACTTGAATTTGAATCAAGCGGACCTGAGTTCAATCTCCAGAAGAGGTGAGGGAAAGAGAAATTGTAATGCCTTTGCTGCTCAGTGGGGTCTACCTTCTATTCTGGAGGGTGTGCTTCACACACACACACACACACACACACACACACGCACGCACGTACGCACGCACGCGCGCGCGCGCGCGCACTAGGCTTAATCCCATTGCTAGGGAGGTGGAGACAGACAGTTCCCTGAGGCTCACTGGCCAGCCTGTCTGTTTTACTGGACAAGTTACAGGTCAGTAAAAGACCCTGTCTCAAAAAAGGGTGTGGGGCTGAGGATCCATATTAACTCAGTAGAGTTCCTGCACCATATGCAGAAGTCCTTGAGTTCCAGTCTAAGCAGCCCATAAACCAGGCATGGTAGGATATTGCATGACTATAATTCCAGCACTAGGTAAGAGGCAGGAAGTTCATGGTTATCCTCAACCAGATCTTAAAAGTTACATCTCTGGGGCCTCTGAGGACATGGCTCAATGGGTAATGTGTTTGCTGCTCAAGGGTGAAGACCTGAGTTTGGATCCCCAGTACCCCCACATGGAAGCTAGGTGCAGTGGTGTTTTGCATCTGTGTTTTGCACCCCAGCAATTGGTGAGATGATAATGAAAGCAGAAGGATCCTTGAAGCTTACTGGCCAAATAGTGCAGCCAATCCAGGTGCAGTGAGCGAATGTGAGGACTCTCATTGGAGACCTCTAGCACATAAACCCACACGTGTATACATCGTGCACGCAAAATGATAAAAGTCACATCTCAGAACTCAGTCTAGTAGAAACAAGTTTCGGCTAAAAAGCATTGTGAAGCCTCTTCATTGCAGTGTTTTCAGTGTGTTTGATACGAAAGCAGGGACATGTTCCTTAGAGGTTTTAGGTTCTGGCTGAGGAATTCAAGTTGAAGAATGGCCTCCACAAGCTTTCACTATCTCCTTTGATCCTGTCTTTTGTTTGTTTGTTTGTTTGTTTGTTTGTTTTTCGAGACAAGGTTTCTCTGTAGCTTTGGTGCCTGTCCCGGAACTAGCTCTTGTAGACCAGGCTGGCCTCGAACTCACAGAGATCCGCCTGCCTCTGCCTCCCAAGTGCTGGGATTAAAGGCGTGCGCCACCACCGCCCGGCTGATCCTGTCTTATCTTACATACTAAAGCTCACACATGATTTCAATCTTTTCCTATGAGACAACTAATAAAACACCTTTTAGGTCACTGAATAAATTTTTGAGAAAGTGGGCAGTTGAAACGGGGTTTTGCTATTGTAGCAGGGTAGCCTCAAACTCGGAATGCTTCCTGTCTCAGCCTCCTGTATACTAAGATTATAGGTATGTAAAAAGCCGCCACACATGGCTTTTCCCAGGATCGTTTGAGTCATACATCAATTAGAGGTCTTGTAGCTCCAACTCATTATGTAATTCCTCTAACACATACTTATTACCCACTGGAATCTGTTTATGAAGCTACCGTTGATGAATTTTAAGGAATTTTAAGCCTGTTGGGAAATTATTAGCTCAGAGCAAGAGGACTGGTGGTTGATTTAAAGAGCTGTTTCTGGTTAGTGTTAGAGAACAGGAGGGAATGACCAGTGCATGCAGGAGGCTCTGGGAACTCCTTGGCATGTAAGCTAGGCTCAATACACAGCAGACTTTAGAGGGCAAGTAGCACAAAGACTAGGCATAGTAGTGCACACCTTTTTTAAAATTTATTTTTATGTGCATTCGTGTTTTTGCCATGGGTGTTGGGGTCCCTTGAAACTGGAGTTACAGATGTAAGCTTCCATGTAGGTGCTGAGAACTGAACCCAGGACCTCTGGAAGAGCAGCCAGTGCTCTTAACCCCTGAGCCATTTCTCCAGCCCCGTGGTGCATGCCTTTGATCCCAGCACCTGGGAGGCAGAGGCAGGTGGATCTCTGTGAGCTCCAGGCTAGCCTGGTCTACATAGTGGGTTCCAGGATAGCCAGGACTACACAGAGAAACCCTGTCTTGCAAAACAAACAAGCTCACACACATAAAACAAAAAAGAAGAGACTTTTATTGCCAGGAGAGGTGGCTCAGAGGTCAAAAGTCATTTGTAAAGGTCCTGGGTTCCATTCCCAGTGCCCACATCAGGTTTTATAGCCACCTGCTTCAGGGGTCCACCACCTATCACCTCAGGCACCTGTACACGAGTCACAGACTCACCCCAGACACATACATAAATATAATTAATAAAAATAAATCTTAAAAAAAATGTTCAATTGGACGTAAGCCATCCTCAGGTCTTAGTGCACACACTGTCCATCATACATGCCAAAGACTGGTCTAGCATGAATATCTCACTGAAAACATGGGCCTTGCTAGTTTGAGGGCATTCATTGCATTTCTGGGCACATAGACTCCTTGGATCTACCTTCTCAAACCTTAGAAAAGCAAACTGTAATAACTAGTAAAATGTTCTGATAGCATCCAATGTGGCTTGACCATGACCTTGCACGATTTCCTTGTCAACATATAAGGATAGCCAAGTGGCTCATGTGTCTGCTTGCTAACATCTAAAGGAAGATGCCTTGGTGATTTTGAGCATTTCTGACTGACAATGAGGCCTGCGGTTTGGCTGGAAGATGAGCACAGAGGCGTCTGTGATGCAGGTGGTTTTGAGGTTATACATGAAGCCACGACAGTAGTTCCTGTGTAAGCCCTCTTTTTAAATAGCATTTGGGGCTTAGGAAGGATGTCTTTACACAAAACGGATGTCTTCTCAAAAGAGAATTCTGGTGTTCTCCTTTTCATATTGTTGCCTCCAGCTACTAGAAACCTATATATAAGTACTAAGTCTTCACGAGAATTGTCACAGCTTAGATCAGTGTGTGTGTGTGTGTGTGTGTGTGTGTGCACATGTGTGCACATGTGTACAGGTGCACATGAAGCCAATAGTCCATGTCAAGTGTCTTCCTCCATTGTTCTGCATCTTACTTTTTTAATAATTTATTTTTATAAAATGATCATTGATAAGTGTTTTGCCTGCACATGTCTGTCTGTCTGTCTGTCTGTCTGTGTGAGGCTCTTGGATTCCCTGAAGCTGTAGTTACAGACAGTTGTGAGCTGCCATGTGGTGCTAGGAATTGAACCTGGGTCCTCTGGAAGAACAGCCAGTGCTCTTAAACCCTGAGCCATTTCCCCAGTCCCTTAGTATAGTCCTGATACCAGCAGTAAAAACTTAACAGGAATCAGAGATGACTCTCAGAGGCAATTCTCTGTTTCTTCTACTCTGCCTCCCTGGTAGAAACAGGGGACACCATCTCCATTTCCTTCTCATATTTTATTTATTTATTTTTGGTTTTTGAGACATAGGCAAGGCTTGTTATGTAACGGAGACTGACCTTGAACTTCTGATTGTCCTGTCTCTAACTCCCAAGTCTGGGATTGCAGGCAAAAGTCACCACTCTCTGCTCAGTCTCTCCTGGGGGAATGTCTCCCTGAACCTTTGAGAGGGACCAAAGGCTGCAGTAAGGAGGTCTGCACGGACCATGACCATGACGGGGACCCACATGGAGACTTACTGGTATTTCTTGGGGTTTGTTTTTTATTTTATTTCTTGTTTTGTTGTTGTTGTTCAAAGAGCCACAGCTTCTCAGAACAGTGTGCGTGTGAACAGCAAAATGGCTATTTCACATGGTTAGCTGTTTATCTAAACTGCCCCAGTCTGGATGAAGAGCAGGGTCACCCAAACCCTTCCTCCTTCAGCAGAAATCACACTTTCTGGTAAAGATTTGCCCTAGTGTGTGTGTGTTGTTTGCTTTTCTGTTTTGTTGTTTTGAGACAGGGTCTCAAGCAGCCTAAACTGAACTCAAACTCCTTCAGGGCTGACCTTGAACTTCTGAAGCTCCTGGGACTAACACACAGGTTCGTGCCCTGCTGAGGACTGAGGCCAGGGCCTTGTGGGTGTGCGGTAAGCTCGCCAGCTGAGCTCCAGCCTTCACCCCTAGTCTTTGAATAGTAATGGTCAGATTTTTCTTTTTTAAAATTATGCAAGGTAGACATGGAGCTACACACTTTAATCCCAGCTCTCAGAAGACAGAAGCAGGCAGATCTCTCTGAGTTTGAAGCCAGTCTGATCTATATAGTGAGTTGCAGGCTAGCCAATGCTACATTGTGTGATGCCATCTCAAACAGCAATAACAACAACAACAATAATAATAATAAATTGCTCCCCGAGGCCGGGCGGTGGTGGCGCACGCCTTTAATCCCAGCACTTGGGAGGCAGAGGCAGGCGGATCTCTGTGAGTTCGAGACCAGCCTGGTCTACAAGAGCTAGTTCCAGGACAGGCTCCAAAACCACAGAGAAACCCTGTCTCGAAAAACCAAAAAAATAAAAAATAAAAAAAAATAAAAATAATAATAATAAATTGCTCCCCGAGAATACCCTGTATGAGGAGCATGAAGGGGTAATGTGTTAGGGTTAAATCAGTGGGGCTTGGAACCCAAAGAACCTGAACAAGAGTTGTTCTGCTATTCCTCTGAGGGCTTCTACCATAAGGGTAGAGGGGGGAGCTCCGAGAACTCTGGGAGCTCCGTGGTCAAGCGCTGCCTGGTATGTGCAAAGCCCTGTGCTTAACCACTAGCTCCACAAAAGAGAAGAAGAAAACTTACTGTAAGTAAAACTCCCATCCCTAGCAAGCTTGCTTGTCTAAAAGAGAGAGAGAAAAAAGAAAAGAAAAGAAAAAAAAAGGCAAACCAGCCATTTTTTTCTCACAAATGTTCTCTTGGAGAACTGGGATCCTGTGGCAGCTGGCCCAAAAAGCATTGCCCAGATTTTTGCCATTAGGGATGCTTTCAGCCTTAGGGTTGAACTACCACCAGGCCGCTTCCCATCTTCCCATTATTTCTGAGGATCCAAAGGCATATGGGACAGCAGGACCCTAATTAACTGAAATCCCTACTGTCCTAGAAGTGGGGGCGGGGGGGTGGCCATATGCCACAGGCTTCCTTCAGCAAGCCCTCCGCCGTGACTGTGGTTCACCAGAGACAGAAAACTTCCTCTTTCCAGTTCAGTTCCTTTTTATTTCTTTTGCTCAGAGTGATGGAAGAGAACCAGAAGAGGGTCGCTGGGGACGGAGCCTCCTTTCACAGCAGGGTGTGTGCCGTAGAAAACTAAACGCTGCCTGTCTTATCTCTTGGAGTTAGTTCAGAGTTTCTTACTCAACCTGAAAGAGCAAGAGTGAAAGGCGGGGTGGGTTAGCGCAGGCTTTAATGCGCCCTGGTGGATGTCAGGATTTGAGAGCAGCCTGGTCTGCACAGTGAGTTCTGATGCAGGCAGAACACAAAACAATGTTAAAAAACAGAAAAACAAGAGCGGGAGGACAAGGTGACCCCAACCTGGAATCACAGCCCCAGGATGTCCCAGAATGCCTTTGCTGTAAGATACTCTTTGAAATCATTTCACTGATTTAAATCTAAAACCGGTGGCTTATTTTCCATTAATAAAACTAAAAACTAACTTCTCAGCTGGATTTATGTAGCTCAGCTGTAGAGTGTTTGCCTGGCAAGTGAGGTCCAAGCACCACAAATAAATAAATGGTAGATTTTTGAATCTTAACAACACATGGCTCCAGATGTCCAACTGTCAAAATAATTTTTAAAGGTTTAATACAATCCAGGATATGTAAGTGGATCTGTGTGCTGTACCTTAGTTATTTTACTCTGGTCTTCAGCATCACCCCTCATCAACCCAAATGCCTGTTTAGTGGCTGAGCAGCTGGGTCCAGAAAGCAGTTTTTCTGCCTTTTGAATAATTGAGCAAGGCTGGGAAGGCGAGACACTCATAAGTAGCTGGATTGCCTTCATCGGGCTCTTAGGATTGTTCTGTCCTCTGATCCCGGATACCTCGCCGTCTCTGGAAAGGGAGAAGCTAGTAGTAGAAGAAAAGTGATTAGAAATCCTGCTTGAGGGTTGTTTTTGTCACGTGAGGAAGGCTGCATCTCAAGAGGAACACATCTGGCTACAGCTCTCTGGAGCAGTCTCCTGAATCAGAATCAGGGGGGTGCATCTGGCCTAACATGACTAGACCACAACCATGGTCTAGCAGAGCCCTTATTTTTTTTTATTTTTTTATTTTTTTTTTTTGATTTTTCGAGACAGGGTTTCTCTGTAGCTTTTGGTTCCTGTCCTGGAACTAGCTCTTGTAGACCAGGCTGGCCTCGAACTCACAGAGATCCGCCTGCCTCTGCCTCCCGAGTGCTGGGATTAAAGGTTTGTGCCATCACCGCCCGGCTAGCAGAGCCCTTAGACCCTGGGCAACAGCATCTCCTATTTCTAAAATACTCTTGGGAGCCAGTTCAGACTGGGCTGGAGGGCGTGGCCTAGAGGCCCAACTTACTTCGCAGCCACCATGAGAGGCGTCCAGGGACAGACTCACATTCTACCCTCGCCAGCATTTACCAAGCTGGCCTTAGCCCGGCATGTCCTGCCTCTGCTGCCTTCTCAGACTGGGGAGAGCTAGGCAACTCTGACAGCCTGCTTCCTCAGCTGCTCGTGCAGAAGTCGGAGCGGAACCACAACCGCAGAACACGAGGGAGCAGGACTGAGACACAAACATCCTGTCCTTTCTGTACCAAGAGGCTCCAGCTCGAGACTCAGAGTCACCAATCTGATTATTTATGTGGGACAGAACCACCCATTGACTCTTATAAGCTCATCTTCCCTACAGTCACTGCAAGGACAGTTAGCATTTTTCCCCCCAGTCCTCTTAGCCCATGCTGTTACTTGGCTTGTGACTTTGATGACAGGAGACAGTAGGCTGAGTAGGGTGAGCAAGAATGTTGGTTGTCAGAGCCAGGATAGGGCGCTCACGCTGCAAGTTCTCTCTCTCTCCAGTTTGAAGGGAGAAGGGAGAAGGGAGCAGAGCTCCCCGCTCAGTCCTTAGTCTTCCAGCTGCTGGGGTCCCTTGTTGGGATCTTTCTCAAAGGTGCAGGGGCCTCCCCAGGCAAGCTTCACCTGGTGTAAGACCGCTTCCAGCTGAAGATCTCCTCCAGATTGGAAGAAGGGGAGACCTCTCGCTTCTGCAGGCCTCCCCAACGACGCCGGCCCCCCAAAAATGAAGTCCTGCGCCTGCTCAGTCCTTTCATCCTCTCTTCCATTCGGAAGAATTCAGTCAGGGCCTTAAAGGACTCCAATATAACCTCGTGGCTCCATGCTGGCAAGGGCTCAGGGCGCAGGAAGCCACAGTGGCCTCCATGGCTACTGAGCAACAGGAAAAAGTAAGGGTTGCTTTGGAAGAGTTCCGCGGGCAGAGTGTGGTCTGGGGGTCCACACACTGGATCATCAGCACTGCAGATACACAGGACAGGGACAGCAGCCTCATCCACATCCCGGAGTGGGTCATTCAGGTCCCAGTAGGTGTCCCAGCTGATGGGGAAACTCTTGGTGTGGCAGAACAGGGTTTCCTCAAACTCTCGCAGGGAGCTGCTTCTGAGCAACTTGCTGGTGTCTACTGTGTCCTCCAGGGCCGAGGCATACCTGGTCACAGAAGATGAATGGGAGAGCAGGACAGAGAAAAGTCAGATGGCACAGATGGCAGGCAAAGTTACTGTGGAGGCAGTCGCTAGGCTAGGATCTGGCCACAGAGCCTTTTGAGCTACAGAAAACAGAGCTGGTGGCAGGGGGTCTCTAATCTCAGCACTCAAGAGGCGCTCTCTCTCTCTCTCTCTCTCTCTCTCTCTCTCTCTCTCTCTCTCTCTCCATACCCTAGCAAACAACACCTCCCTTTTAAAGAATTATCTACTTTGTGTATGAACGTTTTGCCTGTGTGTATGTATGTGTGTATGTATGTGTATGTATGTATGTGTGTGTGTGTGTGTGTGTGTACCATGTGCCCATGCAAAGGTGTTGGCTCTCATGGAACTGAAGTTACAGATGGTTTAAGCTGCTATGTGGGTGCCAGGAATTGAATCAGGGTCCTCTGTAAGAGCAAGGGTGCTTAATCACTGAGCCATCTCTCCATAGGGTGATTATTCCTTCTTGGTCACACCTGCCACCAGTATTGTCATTTGTCCCGGAGGTAGCATTTGCCTTCGCAGCTGTTAATCTATAAGGATAGCCCTCCCTGTAACTTCAACTTTTGATTCTTTCCGAGTAACTCATGACCTGTGTCCACGGAGGCACCTTGAGAGAACCCACTGTCTTGGACCATCCAGACCAGAGCCGAGGCCTCTCCCGCAGCCGCACGGATCCCTGTATCCAGACCAGAGCCGATGCCTCTCCCACAGTCCATCCCCATCTTAGACCATTCACTGCCTTTGTGGATTTTTTTGGTTTTGGTTTTTATTTTTCTTCAGGACAGGGTTTCTCTGTGTTGTTCTGGCTGTCCTGAAACTTGCTCTGTAGACCAGGCTGGCCTTGAACTCACAGAGATCTGCCTGCCTCTGCCTCCTGAATGCTGGGATTAAAGGCCACTATTGCCTGGTGCCTTTGTGGTTTTGTGTTGCGGTGCATGTCTGGCGTAATGACCTTGGCAGGTACACCGGGGGTAAGTCATCTTAGCAAGTGCTCGGTGGCAGAGAAAACAATGGAGTTCTAATCTACTAGATGCTTTCCCAAGCAGAGGCCTGCAAACTGCTGTACTGGGAAGAGGGACCACTTTGCTGTCTCAGCTCCCTGGAGAGGGTCTGGATGGGTCACAAGGAAGCCAGGGTGGGCAGCTCTGCTTGATCCTTTAGGCAGATTAAATTAGGCTCCGCCAGTTGAATTTATATCTGTGCCCAAGTTTGCAACCCCAGACTTCCATGGGAAGGGTGGTTCCCAAAGGCACGGGTGGTGCCTTGGGTAGACACTGGTGCTGGTCATCTGGGAGTGGAAACTATGGTGATTAAGCTGGATGAGCGTACCCTGTACCAAACCTCTGAGTTGCCATGGCAGCACCTCTCGCTTCTCATTCAGCCTCAGTGTTTGACCTTTTCAAAACAGGAGGTAAAGTGGGAAAAAAAAATCCTAATTGCCACCACTGGCCTCTATCTGATGTCTGTCAGATTCTCATGTTTTCATTTAATAACCACAGCCACCTGTGGAGGGGTTATTATTAACTTCATTTAACCGGAGGGGAAGTGAGCCTTAAAGGGGCTAGCTAATGTTCTGTAAAGTTAGGATTTGACCCCAGCTGAGCCTTCCCCCATGTCCTGGGTGTCTCTGTTTGCCGCCAGCACAGCTCTGAACTCACTTTGCCATCTCTTAGGAAAGACTGGAAATGTCATTCAAGTGTTTTCTATGGAACAGTCTTGCCTGGTGTTAAAATTGTTCTACTTTTGGAGATTTAAAAGTTTAGTATTTTGCTTTCGTGTTTTTCCTTCCTTCCTTCCTTCCTTTTCTCACTTTCTTGGTAGCTGTGAGGTGCCTGATGCCTGGAATCTCTGAGAGTTCCGCAGCACCTCAGCTATACAGCCTGAGTTATAGGAGACCTTGTCTCTCTCTCTCTCTTTTTTTTTTTTTTTTTTTTTTTTTGGTTTTTTTCGAGACAGGGTTTCTCTGTGGTTTTGGAGCCTGTCCTGGAACTAGCTCTTGTAGACCAGGCTGGTCTCGAACTCACAGAGATCCGCCTGCCTCTGCCTCCCAAGTGCTGGGATTAAAGGCGTGCGCCACCACCGCCCGGCGTGGAGACCTTGTCTCAAAAAGGACAAACAGCTAAGTGTTGCGCACTCACCTAGAAATATGTAAAACATCTGTCAGTTTAAAGAATCTTTATAAATCAAATGCCACCTTTCTCATTCCTGCCAGCTCCCGGCTCAGTCAGAAGTAAACATTCAGACAGGTAATCAGCTGCGATTGCTTCCAGAGCTCTGTTTGCCGACCTATCCTGGCTAAGCACTAAGTGGTAAATGTCAGGTGCAGGCCTCTGCTGACCACCGGTTGCTAGGACACCTGAGACTGAGATGAACTGATGGGGCCCTGGCAGGAAGCCTTGCTGTGGTAGAATGATGCCGACTGAGGCCATGAAGCTGTCTATGGCTTTGGAACCCACTTTCCTAGTTCTGTCTCCATTATGGGGTTTGAACAGCTTTGGAAACCGTGCGGGAACTTTGCCCCAATCTACCCGTGGTTGGTTCCATACCAGGCAGAGCTGTAGACTTCTATTCCGGTACCCACCTGCTGAGAGTGATCTTCTGGTGCAGCAGGAACCCACGCTCATAGGGCCAAGGCAAGCCAGCTTCGAACCACTCGCGACAGCGTAGCACCGGCGAGATGCAGGCGGCGCCGGTCACATAGCTGGAAGAGCCGCACTCCCCCAAGTAGGACAGCAAGAGCGCGGACCCCGAGCCCTCGCTCACCGCGAATAGGGGGGCCGCCGGGTGTCGGAAGCGAATGTAAGTCACCGCCTCCTTGAGGTCGGACGGGTCCCCGAAAGGCTGTAGACGGGGGCTGACCAGCGGGCAGCCGTGATGGCCGCGGCGATGGAAGATGACCGGGTAGTAGCCGCGCTCCAGGGCGAGTAGGCAGAGCCCCAGCACATTGCGGGTGAGGCGTCCCCACGCATTGGGGATTACCAGCAGCACAGGAGGGAGGCCTCCAGTATTAGTGACCCGGCGGCCCCTGGCACAAGGTCCTATGACCCAGTCCAGGGCCACCAACCCATCATCTGCCAGTTGCAGGTACTCACGGGCTAGCTCAGGACCTGGCCCGACGGGCAGGATGAAGTGGCAGAAGGTCTGCAGGTGGGGCCCCGACAGCCAGAAGCTTGGGGTGGGTTCCAGCGCCGCCGAGCGTCGCAGAGCGCGCAGTAGGCACTGGGCCAGCGCCGAGGGCTTGCAAATCAGGCTGCAGCCCCCGGGGAGCGGTTCGCGCCGGTCGCTGAACTGAGCCGTGGGGCCTCTGCTCACCACCTCTTGCTCCTCCTGGTCCCGGACCGAGGTCCGCGCTCCGACGGCGCGCTTCCAGGGGCGCAGGAGGAGCAGAGCGAGCGCCGCCAGCAGCAGCGCGAGGACGGCCGCCCACGGAGGCATGGCTTGGCAGGACAGTCTCCGGCGGGCGGCACTGGGCGGCGGGGAGTGGAGCTGTCCCTCTCGCCGGGCTCCCGGCTCTGCCCGCGGCTCCGCCCGGAGGCCCGCGGCTGCCCAGCGTCCTCCCTAGCGGGAGGGCGCGTGCGCTCCGGATTGGTCGCGGCCGGGCGGAGACAGCCAGTTCGGGTCGAGCTCCCCTAGTCCGCCCCCGACTCCCGCCCCCAGCCCTTTGTACAGCGATTGCGACAAGCTGGAGCAGAGGGTGAAAGAGATCCCGGCCACAAAGGGGGAGCGGGGACGTGCGGCCGAACCAGAAGAGAGGGGAATAAGGAGTCAGTAAAAAATTGGGGAGACTGAGGCTTGGCGGCCTGAGTGAGCACGAGGTGCCTGCTCCTACTCCGGTCCCCTATGAAGTCTGGCTTCCAGGGGAGACCCTTGGTCTCTGAGTCCTCAGGATCCGCTATTGATGGGTAGCAAAAAGCAAGAAAAGAGTAAAGCGCTGATCCCTCGCTGGCTCCACTGTTTCCACGCGCTGTTGCATCTGCAGCCAGAGCCATACATCGCCCTAGCCAGGACCCGCAGCTGCGCGATAACGCCACAGGGTTGGGTGTTGGGGTGTCTGCACCTGGCCAGAGGCCGACCGCAGCGTTTGACCCTGACCACGGGTTTCAGGCGGAGGCTGTCGCTTCTCTGGAGGTCATGCGGGGCGCTGGCACGCTGTCACTTCTGGCTTCCCCAGCCCACCCGCCAAGGGGGGTGGCTGGCATCACCACTTCTCACTAGGAAGGGTTGCAGAAGAAACAGCCTCAAGTTTGGCAGAATAAACTAAGAGAGAGGATTAGGGGTGCCTTGCCCCACGATGGGGCTATGGCAGAGGTGCAGAGTGGTTCTTTTTGGTCAGATCAACATCTGGTCATTCTTGCCAGGGTGGGTGACCAAGGATCCTCCCCTTGTAAATCGGAGTCCGTGGGAGATGCCTGAAATAACTGTTTTTGTTGTTTTTCGAATCATTTTTTTTATTACGTTTAGTTGTGGATGTGTGTGTAGGTCAGAGGACAACTTGCTGGAATCGAGTCTCTCCTTCCACCACGTGGATCCAGTGACTGAACTCTGGTTGTCAGACTGGGGCAAGCATCGCATCCACTGAGCCATCATGCAGGCCTCTGTTTCAAACTTTTGGACTGGGCGTCTCAATCCTTACCCCGGTTCTTACGTTCATTGTAGAGCTCCAGTGCAGTCTCAGATGAGCACTGGAGCTCCTCGAACTCACCCGAACCAGTCAGGGTCTCGCATGTCACCCTTGGGCAAAGAACGAGGGCGGGAACCGGGAGAAGGTGAGGAACAGCAGACACGGGGAGACAAGACTTCCCGGGACTTCTGGGTCTGAGGTAAGAAGGGCCTAAGACCCCCGGTGGGAGTTCGGTGCTCAGGATTCATATGAGTGAGGGCAGGAATGGGGCAGCGTGAAGGCAAAGCGCTCGAAGTCGACCCTCTCTCGGGACAGCTAGGATTTCGTAATTCTGGCCCTTGGGGGCACACCGAGTGCTTAGCGGGTTTGCCAGAAGAGCACACACATCTCCGCCTGGGTCACCCGGTCCTTAGGGATCTAATTTCCCGCCCTTTGCCGGGTTCCCAGATCCGCCCAGGCGATGCAGTTGCGCTCTGCTGGCCGGGCAAACGCGCCGAGACGCACCTCGGGGGAGGGAGATGGTCCAGCCGGCGTGGAGACTGAGTGATCCTTAGGGGCTCACAACTTTTCCGGCTTTGGGCCCAGGACGCGTGCGCCGGCCAGGCGGTGGGCGGGGCGGGGGCGGGCCTGGCGGTGGGCGGGGCGGGGCCCGCGGCCCGGCCAGGAGGGGGCAGGACTGTGAGCGAGCCGGGGTTTGCGTGGACGCGCGAGTGGCGCGGGACCGCGGGGGCGCGTGAGCGGCACGGCTGTTGGTTGGCGGGACTGCTGACCCTGCTGAAATGGTTCCTCCTCCTCCGCCCCGGTTGCTTCTGGTAGCCCTGGTGGGGCTCCTGAGTCTTTGCGAGGTAAGGCGACCGAGTCCTGGTAAGGCCTTGGCCGAGGGATCTCAAAGCGCTTTGCTATAACTTTGTCCTGGAAGGAGTGGCGCGCGCGAGGGGATTCGGAGGCTCCTCCATTGGTCTGCGCCCCCAGTCCTGGAACCAGAAGGGCGGGGCCCTAGCAGAGGCCAACGCCCAGCTCTGCGCCTTGGACCCACAGGTGGTGGCTGAGACAGCGGAGGAGGCAGGAACCCGTTGTCCCAAGGGCCTGTGGCCTCTGCCTCCACAGGTAGGAATCCTGGAGGGCCGAGGACGGGAGGGGTACGAATAGCTTCGCTGCACCCTCGGTGATCAGCCCTCTTGGGATGTTTATTGGTTCCTCTTGCCCTCAGTCTCCAGCGTCTTCATCTCAGCTCAGGGCTTGGGGCTGGTTGTCCTTTCTTCACCCCCGCCACGAAGTCCCCAGCTGCTCTCTTCTTTCCCCATGTGTAGGTGTTACCAAGAGTGACTTACACGCAGGTGAGACAAGGGCCGGTAAGTACACCGAGGGGCCCATCTTTGTATCCTTCCCTGAAGGCAGAGTGCTCCTCGAAGGTTACCTCTCGTCTCCACTGTGTGCAAATGAGGAAAGTATGCAGGTGCCCATTCCTGGACAAGTGACAGACAGTGGGCCACAGCTCTGTAGTGCAGTGTCGGTGCTGTTGAGTGGCTAGCCCTGTGGAGCTGTGAAGGTGGCAAAACCAGCCCGCATCCTGGTGCCAGGTGTGACCGAGAGCTCTCTTGTGCTCTAGTTTTCTGCTAGAGATGGCATTTGTCCCTTCAGCTTTACGAAGTGAACGAATAGTGTGTGACAGCGCTTTCGATCACAAAATACTGTATCGCGTTAGGAGTGTATGCTTTACCGTGTTGTAAACTGGGTTCAGCTTTCAAGAATATTTTTCTTCTTAAAAATTTGTTTAAGCCGGGCGGTGGTGGCGCACGCCTTTAATCCCAGCACTTGGGAGGCAGAGGCAGGCGGATATCTGTGAGTTCGAGACCAGCCTGGTCTACAAGAGCTAGTACCAGGACAGCCTCCAAAACCACAGAGAAACCCTGTCTCGAAAAACCAAAAAAAAAAAAAAAAAAAAAAAAAAAAAATTTGTTTAGGCCAAAAAAAAAAAAAAAAAAAACTTGCCGGGCGGTGGTGGCGCACGCCTTTAATCCCAGCACTCGAGAGGCAGAGGCAGGTGAATCTCTGTGAGTTCGAGACCAGCCTGGTCTACAGAGCTAGTTCCAGGACAGGCTCCAAAGCCACAGAGAAACCCTGTCTCGAAAAACCAAAAAAAAAAAAAAAAAAAAATTTGTTTAGGTTTATCGTGTGGGTATGGATTTTGCCTGTGTGTATATGTGTTCAGGAGAGTTGTCAGGTCCCCTGGAACTGGAGCTAGAGTTGGTTGTGAGCTGCCATGTGGATGCTGGAGCCTGAACCCAAATCCTCTGCAAGAGCAGCAAATGGGCTGGGCAGTGGTGGCGCACACGCCTTTAATCCCAGCACTTGGGTGGCAGAGGCAGGCGGATCTCTGAGTTCGAGACCAGCATGATCTACAAGAGCTAGTTCCAGGACAGGCTCCAAAACCACAGAGAAACCCTGTCTCGAAAAACCAAAAAAAAAAAAAAAAAAAAGGAGCAGCAAATGGTCTTAAACGCCAGCCATATCACTAACTCCCCCTCCCCCCTTTTATAGACAGGGTCACACGTAGCCCAAACTGGACCTCAGACTTGCTATGTGGCCAAGGATGATCTTGAACTCCTGATCCTCCTGCCTCCACCTCCTGAAGGGCCGGGATTATAGCAGACACACTCAGATTTGGCTACCTCATTATTGCACGTGGTCCTTCTTTTAAGTTACTTCAGTGTTCAGAACCCGTCTGATTATAGCCCACCTGTCATGGCTGAGTTCCCCTGCCTGCCTTGTGAGGACTTGTTAAATTATCTTCATCTGATTTCTCAATTAGTTTATCTTGGTCACAATGGGCCCTCATACATAGGAATTCTGGCTCATTTCCTACGTCTTCTCTGGTTTATTTTCTACTGGCCATCAGGAGTCGGAACACTTGGCTCCACGCCGTGCAGCTCCCCATCTCCAACCATTCCCAAACTCCCTGCAGGAGTCACAGCGCCACCTGAACCCCAAAACCTGCCCGATGTTATCCTGACCTCTGTGATCACAGTTAACTAGGCAAGCTGGACTTAGTGGTACAGGTTTTTATAATCCCAGCTGATTGGGCAACTTGGTGAGACTTTGTTTCAGAGTTTAAGGGTAGAAAGGCAGTTGAGGACATGGCTTGCTGGGAGAGCATTTGTAGGGATCCAGGCCCTAGAGCCCAAGCCCTCTCCTCCCAACTACCCGCCTCCCACACATACCCATGAGTTGTGTGGATTTTTTTGTTTGTTTTTTGCTTCCCTGAGTCTCTTCCTCTACTCTCTGGTCTTTTGGGATAGGGCTTCATAGCCAAGGCTGGCCTGGTAGTCAGTCACTGTGCACCTAGGCTGGCCTGAAACTTTGGTCTTCTTACTAGTGCTTCATGTGGCTAGGTTACAGGTGAGCTCTGTTACACTCAGCTTTCCATGGCTTTTTCTTTCTCTCTTTCCTTCCTTGTCTTTTTCTTTGCTTTCTTTCTTCCTTCATTTGTTTGTTTGGTTTTGAGTCAGGGTTTCACCTTGACAGCCCTGATGTCCTAGAACTCACTCTTTAGACCAGGCTGGACTCGAACTCAAAGATATACGCCTGCCTCTGTTTCTTGAGTATGGGGATTAAAGGCGTGCACCACCACTGCCTGACCCAACTGCATTTCTTTTTTTTTTTTTTTTTTTTTTTTTTTTTTTTTTTGGTTTTTCGAGACAGGGTTTCTCTGTGGTTTTGGAGCCTGTCCTGGAACTAGCTCTTGTAGACCAGGCTGGTCTCGAACTCACAGAGATCCACCTGCCTCTGCCTCCCGAGTGCTGGGATTAAAGGCGTGCGCCACCACCGCCCGGCTCCCAACTGCATTTCTTATACATTCCTCAGGGTCCAGAAGTTATTTTTTGGTATCTTTTATAGCATCTAGCATCCTGAGACTGCAGTCATGTGTGTTTGGTTACTCCTGGGAGACTGCATGTATTAAATCAGCAGGTAGAGGACCTGATCTTCATCTGAGGGATACTTAGAGTCTAGATTTTTTTTTTTTTTTTTTTTTTGCTTTTTTCGAGACAGGGTTTCTCTGTGGTTTTGGAGCCTGTCCTGGAACTAGCTCTTGTAGACCAGGCTGGTCTCGAACTCACAGAGATTAGAGTCTAGATTTTAGATTTGCAGAGCTGTTATTGCATTCAGAGAAATACAGTTAAGACTGTTGAGGGCCAGGGATGTAGATCAGTGGTAAGAAGGCCCTGGCATTGATCCCCAGCACCGTGGGTAGGGGCAAGGGAGCTTGTTCTGAGTCTAACAGAGTTAATTAGCCATGCTGTCTTGCCCAGAGGCTTAACTTTGAGGCGCTGCACTTGACGGAAAGAAGAGGTGCATTCCAAATGAGGGAGGGGGTACATTAGTACCCAAGGTTCTTCTCCTTCCCTGGAAGTGGAAGGGCACCTTCGGATAACTCCTTCATCCTGGCACCTAGGAGAAGTTATGATTCTCCGGGAGAGAGCTGGGCCTGGCTTGATATTTCCACTCTTCCTTTAGGTTGATGGTGTCGCCTTCCTCTACCACCCCTGTGCCCACCCCTGGCTGAAGTTCCAGCTTGCTTTCTTGGCCCATGTGTGTGTGGCTAAGCCCACACTCATTCCTGATTCCAATCTCACTTGGGCCCGGGTAAGTGGTCAGTGAGAGGTGTGCCAAAAACAAAGAGAAAACAAAAATGTAAGAAAAAAAAAAAGCCGGGCATAGTGGACCACATCTTCAATCTCAGCACTCTGGAGGCAGAGGCAGACAGATCTCTGAGTTCAAGGCCAGTTGGTTTTTATAGTTCCAGGACACACTGAAACCCTGTCACAACATCCCCCCTCCCAAAAAAGCTACTGTTCTGTGTAAGGGTGCAGTCCCTTGGGGAAACTCAGGGCTGCTGCGTCATCTTAGATCTAAGTTCCCTTCTTTCGTAGCCCCTGGTGGTGACAGCATGGGGGACTGCACTGGAGATGGCACGGGTAGAGCCAGCCTGGGCGGCCCACTGGTTGAAGAGGCGGCGACGGCGGAAGCAGAGAAAGAGTGTGTGGTTTCTGCTTGACACTCTTTCGGGGCCCACTCCCATGATGGCAGCCCCCAGCAGAGGGGAGCTGTGTGGGAGGCGGTGTGTACAGGTGAGTGGCTGGAACCAGGCTTGGTGGTGGGAGCATTGGATTAGCAAAGCAGGCCAGAGGGTGACTCCTTTTATTCTCTTTAGGCCCAGACTCTGGCCTTCGCTCTACGGAGCTGGCGACCTCCTGGTGTAGAGGTGACAACTAGAGGACCCAGGCGGCGCTCTCTCAATGTTGTCAAGAGAAGGAGGCTCCGGGCTGCCCTTGGTCTCCAAGCCACTCCCTCAGGCCTGAAGGCTTCCTTGGCCACTTCACAGAGCCCGAAGGCCCAGCAACCCATTTTGGGATCCTCATCTGTGGCCCCTGTCTCCTTGATGACTAGAGGACCTGGAGGCAATGGCAGGTCCATGACAGAGGCTCAGACGCCCAGTGGGCAAAGCAATCCAGGGGGTTGTGCCTGCCCGGGCAAAGCTTCCCCAGCTCCTCGAGCAGCAGCGCCTCCTCGGGTAGCCCGAGGCCCCACTCCACGCACAGAAGAGGCTGCTTGGGCTGCCATGGCCCTGACCTTCCTGCTGGTCCTGCTCACCCTGGCCACGCTTTGCACGCGATTGCACCGGAACTTCCGCAGGAGTGAAAGCATCTACTGGGGGCCCACAGCAGACAGCCAGGACACAGTGGCTGGTGAGAAGACCTCCCCAGACCCCCGGCAGGTGTCCCCAGCCTTTTGAATTCTTTGCCTTTGACCTCTCGCCTTCCTACAGCGGTGCTGAAACGGAGGCTGCCCTTGCCCTCGCGCCGGATCAAGCGGTCTCGCAGACGGCCCCTGCTCCCGCCCACACCGGATAGCGGCCCTGACTCAGAGAGCTCAGACTGAGCGGCTCCGCCCCCTGGGTGTCCGCTGCCACGTGGGCCGCGCGCCAGCGCCCCCTGGCGGCAGGCGAAGAGGCCCTGGAGGCTTCATTTGGTTAGAGTATCCTTCTAGCTTCCCTGATGCAAATTCCCGTTTCTAATTAAATTATTTTAGTAGAATTCGGAGTTGGGCGAATGTATCTGCCCTCAGCCATACTCTTTCAAGTCACCGGCCCTCGGGAGACTTAAGAGTCGAGCTGGGCAGCCGGCATCCCCTGGCTATTAGGGTCGCTTCAGGTGCGGCACTCTCCACTTGCTTATCTTTTTTGCAGGTCTCCCCCACTCAACACACACGCATCTTTCTCCGTCCCTAATTTCTGTAGCTCAAGACAGCCTTAAACGTGCTATCTGGCCTCAGCGGCCCAAGGACTACGGATGTGGTAAGTGACAGGGATGCTGACCAGAACCAACAACTGTACTAGGCCCCACCTCCAACCTCTAAGACATCAGAAATGGCACATGGTCACTTATTTATTTTTGATACAAATGTACATGACACACGTCTTGACAGCTACCCACCACCACAGGTAGGGCTGGGCCACCTAGGGAAGGTGGTTGGGGAGAATAGCTGGTGGGTGCTGTCAGTGTCCTGCCAGCCTTCCCAGCTGTAGCCAGATCCCCAGGCTTCCAGGGGTGGGTCACTGTAGGTGCAGGTAGTGATGTGGGTGCTGGCCTTGCAGAGGTGTTAGGGAGAGGGGCTGAGTTGGGGACCCTGGGGAGCCAGCCCCAGGCTCGGGTGCTCTGTGCTCTGCCTGGCCAGCACACTTCCCATGGGGATGGGGAGAGATGGAGGGAAGTGGTTTTCCTTTAAGTTTATAGTGTAGGGGCACAAGTAGGAGCAGCAACTGGACCACAGCTGGTTACCCTGACAGTCCCTCTGTCCAGGTAGAGGAGAGGGACACTGACCCCCAATGCTGGTCCCTTGCCCCTCAAAGCTCCAGGTGGGCCAGGTCTCTGGAACGGCACTGCCGTCCACATACTCAGTTGCAGGCACACAGGGACACTCAGTTACCACAAAGTTAAAATTAAGGGTTAGGGGAGAAGAAAGACTTTCCAGTGTTTGCTGCTGGGGACCCTGGCACACAAGTTGGGACCTGTGCTCTAGGCAGGGGCCATTTGGCATGAAAGAGCAGCAAGAAGGGGCTGATGGCTACAGGGCAGAGACATCCAGAGATAATGTACAAACGAAGGGGATGCCCCTGCTCAGCCCCCCTAGGGCTAAACTGGCTCATGGGGATAGGGTGCAGTAGGCGGAGCTGCCCCATGTGGAGTGTCCCTGTCCCACTCTTTGCTGAGGGTACCCTGGAAGGCAGGGTGAGGGGCCGAGAGGAATTCCTTGAGGCTCCTGCACATCAGTAGGGTAAGGATGCTATGTACAGGGTGATGGGCATGGAATGTGGGAGACAGAAGCTCCTGCCACCTCACATTCCCATCCTTGGGGACTGAGGGGGTGGGCACCAGGGCACCTGGATGCCAGAGGAGAATGGCGGCACTAAGGGCACTTGTGCCAGTGGCTCTGTTGGGGGTGGGTTAGTGTCTGGAGTGGCCCAGCTCCCATGGCCAGTGAGGTCCCAGGGTGTGGGTAAGGGCAGGGAGAGTGGTCACTGCTTCTTCTCTCGGGTGGTGATGGTGACCAGCTGCTTGGCAGCCTTGGCAATGTCATAGGCGCACTGGATCACCTGCTGAGTCAGCAGCTGGAAGTCCACAGGGGCGCCAGGCTCTGGAGGCACTGTCTTCCGGCATTCGCTCTGCAGCCGGTAGGCGCTGGCATTAAGCAGCCGCAGTGAACTGCGCACAGGCTCCAGGGCTGGCCTCTGGAGGGAGGGGCAAGGAAAGGTCGAACCCTGGACTTTAAGCCGGGTGACAGATTGTGGCTTGGGGTGCTCACCTCCACCCAGGTGGCAGGCAGGTCACTTGCATCTGCCCCACCCTCTATGCAAGGCCCTCCCACTCTGCTTCTCTGTGGCCCCTCTGTACCTTTGGGAAGAGAGAGGCCATTTCAGTCACAGCCAAATGGATCTTTTCTGAACAGGGCACGAAGCTGTCAGGGGAGGGCAGGAATCAGATGAGGGGTTTCTCAGACTCTTAGGATCCTAGCATTAACCCTTCCCCCAAGTGCAAAGAAGTTAACATGAACCTGTGCCCATCCTACCTGTCATGTTTGAACTCTTGGGCTGCCCGCAACAGTTCCTGAATGTTCTTGGTGACCTGCTCCGTCTTTAGGATGACATCCTCAGTGCTGGGGAGCCCAGGGTCTAGGTCTCCATCCAGGCTCTCCAGCTCAGGGTGCAGCTCATCCTCCTTGCCCAGCTCTAGGAATCGCTTCCCTTCCAGTCTAGGCCCAGGTGGGAAGAGAAAAGGAGCCATTCCAGCCAGCTGCACGGCTGGGTCCTTACCACCTCCCCTTCAGGTGCTAGAAGGAAGGGCTGGGTAGAGGCCCACAGGTGTCTCACCCAAGCAGAGGGTCCCCACTTTGTGTGTTTTCATAGTCACTGTCTGCACCACTGCCATGGCGTGAAAGCTTGCTCTGGAGGATGGAGGGCAAGGTTATGGTGAGTATACATTCCTGGACCTCAAGGGCCCACATGCTTGTCCTGGGCGCTGCGATGGAAATTACCGTGTGGCGACTTCCTTCTTGGGAGCATGACAGCAGTGGGGAGGAGGGAGTGAAGGGCACGGAAGAGGCAGACACCCCCTTCCGGATCTGAAAGCCAAGATAGGGCTGGAGTCAGTTTCCACCTGCAGTCAGGGGCTGGCATGTCACCGGTGCAGGGCTCACCCTCCTCCCCAGGTCCTACTTACCCGATAAAGGCCAGAAGGGACGTGCACCGAATAGATGGCATCATCTTCCAGCTCCTGTGGGAGGTAGCATAGAGTGTCATGACAGGCTGTTAGTGCGACTCCCCCACCCCCAGACCCACAGGCTGCTCACAGTGCTGTGGAAAGGCTGGAGCCGTGTGGTGAGCTCGTCCCCAGGTGCACCTCCAAAGGGCTTCAGGGCGGAGCCTGGCTCATACATGGAGAAGGCCTGGCGGTCCCTGCGATGGGTGCTTCCACCGGGTCCCATGGGTGTGTGTTCTGCCCGTTCACTGGGAAGTGGGGGTGTAGGTGCTGGCCCTGGCGGCTGCCGGAGCTGCAGGTTCTCTGCCTGCAGTTTGTGGATCTGAGTGTACACAGTGGTGCCCAACTCTGGGTCAAAGTAGGTACCACCTTTGGGAAGGGGCTATCCACACTCCCAGAGCCTTGGATGCTTTTCTACCCCTCCCTCAGCCACAGTGTTTACCTCTCTCTGCAGCCTCCGGAGCTCGTCACTCAGGCTACTGTTGACCTTCATGAGCTGCTGCACTTTGGCCTCGGAGGTGGCCAGCGCCTTCTTCAGCTCTAGGTACTCCTGCAGCGTCACGGCCCCATCGGACAGGTCTGAGGAGTCCATACTCTGCAGAGACAGAAGCCAGTCGGAGGCAGAGATGACCACCTCATTTGATCTCAGGACTCTGAGCTATATATGACATGAAGCTGGGCCTGGAGGAGAATGGGAGGGGACAGCAGGGACAGTGCGCAGACCCTGGCACGGTTGTTCCGAGTGGCGCCTGTGCTGGGCAAGGGTTCCTGGTCTGTGTCTTCGTCAGAAGCCACACTATCGTAGTCGTGCTGGTCGTCCAGGTCACTTTGGCTCCGTGCAGACAGCTCAAGGTTGTCTGAAGACACAAGATTTGTCACACAGGGCTTGCTCAGCCACACTGTTTATCCCAAGCAAAGGTGGCCCCAAGGCCTGACAATGCCGTGGCCGGCTTGTGTGAGGTCCCCACCTGTGGGGCCGCTCAGGCTCTTGCCCTGCTGTCTCCGTTTGGCCTCACTGAGAATGTCAATGATCAAGGTGGCAAACTCTCGGGCATTAAACCGAGCCAACTTCTGTCGTCCCTGCAAGGCAGAGAAGGCAAGGTCAGCATGAGGGGCCGCTCTGGTCGGCCCACGGGCTAAAATATTGCAGCAAAGCAGGACTCTGGCCCCCCATCTGTTCACAGCTAAAAATACCTCAACCCTGTGTCACAGGCTAGTGAGCAGTGTGCCAGTCCCAGGCCAGTAAAGGCGGAAGGCACCCAGGGGAACCCCCAGAAGGAAGCTACAATACCCACCAGTACTAAAGAATAGCTTCATCCCATTCCCCAAAGCCAGTCAGACCCTAAGGGAGGCCTCAGGAGAGTTGGCTTTAAGCTAAGGAAGGGCAGAGGATCCAGAAAGGAAACCACCCAGGCCTCCTGCCCATCTCTCCTTACCTGGTTCCGAGTAGCTGAGTATTCAGGGTTGACCGGCAGGAAGGGCACAGCACTGCGCTCTGTCACCAGGGTGCTGTGGTTTTGGGTAGCCAGCCACACTGTGGGGGAGGGGCAGGGAGCAGATCACCCGCTGTGAGTAGGGCCTCAGAGAAGAGGTGGAGAAAGCAGAGCCCCCCCAGACCCTTCTTATTCCCAGAGGGCCAGTGCTGCAGGAAGCAGGGTCTCCTCGAACACAAAAGCTGGGCAAGGCCCAGTGAAGCCTGCCCACTGACAAACACAACAAGGCAGGGCCCACCAGGCCAGACCCAGAGTTTGGGCTGGAATCTGGCTGTGGCCAGGAAGGATGATGCAGGGTGGGGTGGGGGTGGGGTGGAGCAGGGCTGGGGAGACAGCCAAAGTGGGAGGCAGCAGAGCAGGATGAGCTCCAGTGCCTGGTGGGGCAGGGAGGGAGGCGACTGGCTGCCCACAGCTCAACACTGCTCAGCCGGGGATGGCAGGGACTCAGAGCAGCCCCCACCCCAGCCACCCTTTCTTACTGAAGGACGGGGTGCCCACTCACCGGCATCGTTCTCTCTCCGATCCACCTCATCATACACATCCATGGCCAGTTCCTCAAACAGCCGGTTGCTGAGCTAGAGGCAGAGAAGGGGACCCAGGTCTGTCAGGAAGATGTGTGATGCGGGAAGCTCATGACCCCCGTGTCACCCAGCCTGTCTCACAACTGGGGGGCGAGTGAGGTTTCATAAGCAAGGAAGAAGGGAGTCCAGGCCATTTCCTCCTCCTCGGGGAAGATGAGGCTCTGGGCACACTTGGAGGGCAGAACCAGGATCAAACACAAGGGCACAGGGAGGTAGCAGAGGGGGTGGTGACAGGGCTGGAGGGCAGCTCTAAGTAGTCCTAGCTTGTGGAGGCAGACTCACTGCTTGCAGCTTCTTCTTGGCAGCTTTGGCCAATTCAGACAGATCCAGGCTGTGAACAGAGGAGAGGACAAACGTGAGACAGCCAGGCCCCTGCTGGTTGCCCCCCAAGCATGCAGGGAGCTCAGGGAGCTGAGACCCCCGAGGCCACACACCAAGCCTCCCCCTGGCCTGCAGCTGGCAGGTGTGAGTACCTCTGAGACATGCACTTTTGCCGAGATCTAATCCAGGATGGCAGCAGAGGGAAGAACAGGACAGAGTAGCAATTACCCAGGAGCAGGTGCACTGGCCTGCACACTCCAGCTCAGACACCTCTCCACACACACACCCAACACAGAGAGTGCAAGGAACCGCATCTCCTCAACGGGTTCCTCTGTTCACTGTCAGCTCACGGAGGCACCCGAGGTCCCTCCTCTACCTCAGATCCCAGCCACACTGACCTCTTCTGCCCTCATTTCCTCTGGTCTGGGCTTTTAGAAATCTGCCTATCTCTTTACTTCTAGGCTTGCCTCTAGATCCTTTTCTCATCCAGTGGTCAGAGTGCTAACATGCCTGGCTATCCTCTGCCATAAAACAGCTCAATAGTAACACGTACAAACCATAACTCACAATGCTTTCTTTAAAACGTATGCTAAATACTTTACGTTTGTTGTATTTACTCTCGACATTCCCCAAAGGTAAGTACAGAGATGATATAACCAAGGCCCAGAGAGATCAGGCAGTAGCAGAGCCTCCTACACCAGTCCATCACTCATGCTTGGAACTCCACCCTCAGGGATGGTCCCACTCCTGCTGAGGTTCCCCACCAGGGTCCTTCTCACCTGGCTCTTTCCAGTCTTATTTCTCACATCATGCTGTGCTACATAAGCTGCCCGCAGTTCCTATCTCTGCCCTAACCCCTCTTGCTGCTGTCCCTTCAGGCTGAGTTGTAGTTCGAGGGTAGTGGTGGTGTCTGTGCTACCTTGCTGTTCCTAGAGCAGCAGCTGGCTCTGAGAAGGTGCTAAGTGAACAACCACTGTCTATGTCCATATGTGCATGAGCTGACAATACATACAGACACAGACACACACGCATGGAGACACATCACCAGGCAGATCAGACTAGAGATGGTCTTGGGGTCTTAGAACAGGGCAGTTCTGACCACTTGTCTGCATAGGTTGTGGTAGAAATCCTCTCCTAATGCCAGGGATCACTGCTAGGCATCAAGTTGTAGCCCTCTGAGGACCACTAGGTGGCGCCAACATCTGTCCTAAAAACGGATTAAGTGTCTGGGGGTATCCTCCACTGCCTGGGTATCTTGGGGCCTTTGAGATCAGAGGCAGAAACTCCCCATTACTACCCTGGGATTCCTGCCGAGCTGGGAGCATATTGGGGACCCGGATAGCAGTCCCAAAATCAGCCAGTTCCCAGAACTATCTTCTCCCCACAGAGGGAATCCTTTATTGGAAGCAGCGACACAACAGGTCCAAGCAAAGTGATCTAACCTAGTCAGGCCTTTGTACCAAAGCCCGCCCGATACTTAGGAATCACAAGGCTCAGGGGCATCGTGTGTGCTGAGCTGGCATTTCTCACCTCCTTAGCATATATAATTGGTGGCAACTAGGCTATGAATTCCTGTGTTGCTAGTCACTATAGGGTGGAGTGCCAGGCCACTGAAGCTCTGGGTCAAGCTACCTTGACATCTAATAGCTGGAAAGGGGCATCAGGTGGGCACTCACCTGTCAGCCATCTGTGGGATGATGTAATGCCCATTCTTGTGATCTGAACAAAAATAAAAATGCCAAGTCACTGATGCCAGGTGGCGCCAGCATCCAGGAGCCTACCTCACTACCATGAGCAGGATTTGACACCTGCAAGTGTCAGAGGCAATGGAGGAGGGCAGGATACCCCAAGAGCATTGAAAGCTGGCTGCAAGTCAGGCCCACCCCCACTCCTTGGCCCCAACATGCTTGCAGCAACCCAGAGCCTGCAGCAATTTCACAGGAGCCAGTTGCCTAGCAACACAGTTCCCCAGCTGGCTTTGTCACTATGGCACCTGCCGCTGGGTGTGTCTAGATCCCACCTGCCTGGCCTAGTCAGGCCCAACTCATTCTCTGCTCACCGGGCTTGCGTCCACAGAGGTAGAAGGCCAACCGGTCAGTGAGCTCATACTGGCACTCAACTAGCCTTTCTGCCAGTTCATGGTGCCCCGCCTGCCTGTGGGGAGGTGACACGGCTCAGCCCTACAGCAAGAGTCCACTCCCTCCACCTGAGCCTCACCCTTTAGCTGATTCTCACCTGGCATAGTCGATT
Organism: Chionomys nivalis; assembly: GCF_950005125.1. Taxonomy (NCBI): domain Eukaryota; kingdom Metazoa; phylum Chordata; class Mammalia; order Rodentia; family Cricetidae; genus Chionomys; species Chionomys nivalis. The sequence goes on along the minus strand of NC_080092.1, from coordinate 58,309,555 downwards.
GGCGTGCGGCCATTGACATCAGGGGAGCCGGGGTCAGCTCCATATACCACCAGCAGCTCAGCCTGCAGGGTCTGCCCTGCCTTGGCAGCCACATGGAGAGGTGTAGTGCCCTTTTCTGGGTGAAAGAAGTTGGCCTGGGCGCCCAGGGAAAGCAGGCGCAGACATGTCTCCAAATTGCCTGTTCGCACACTCGAGTGCAGTTGCTGCAAGGAGCAGACAGACCGCGCTAAGTGGAGTGCGAGAGATGCACGTGTGCCCAAGCAGCCTCCCCCCGACACACCTGGCTGCTCCTGTCCTCCTACCAGCTCCAAGGGGCCTCGCCAAAACTGGGCCATGTCAGGCGGGCCAGAGGGCGTCCCGTTAGAGGATGATGACAGTGAGTAACAGCTGCGGTTGCTAGCCTCCGCCGTGTGCTCTGCTCGGAGCACATCAGCCGGAGGGGGGCGCTGTGACTCCTTTCCCATTTTACTGGTGAGGAAATGATGGCTCTGAACAGCTAAGCAAGTACCCCAAGGTTTCCTAGCTTTCAAGTGGCAGATGGAAGGCCCTGTGTGTCCACTTGGGCATAGAGGCCCCTTAGCTACCAGCAGCATGACGGAGCAAACTTCTCTGGCCCCCAGGGGTCTGCACTTACTGTTTTCCCTGGCCCTGGGCTGCCTCTGGTACCTAGGCCTCAGGGTGACATGGGTGTGGGAAGAGGGGCCCCTCACACCTTGCTGAGGTCTTTGGCAGTGACCCCATCGTCATCACGGCAGGGAAGCTTGTGCACAAACGCCAGCATCTGGTACTTTGCCCTGATGAACTCTGACTTGATGGGGCTGCACGGAACACACAGGAGGCTATGTGAGCAGAGCTCAGGAAAGCTACCTTCCAGGCCCCTGTCCCAGGAACACGGCCCGACCACCATCCCTACAGCCCCACGTACTGGACTTTGTCTTGGGGGTTGGCTTTGCGCCGGCCACTTTGCACTTGTGCAGGGTCCAGCAGGGAGTGCTCCCAGATGGAGTTGGCCCCGTTGCTGGCAAGCGTGTGCACCATCTGTGGAGAAGAGACGCCAAGCAAGAGAGTGCCCACTCCGTGCTGGGCATTGGGGGGGGGGACATTCCCAGAGTGCCTGCTGCAGCTGGAAATACCACCAAGGGTCCTACTGTGTGCCTGGTATAGCTGACCCCTATCCAGTCAGGCCACCCAAAGTCATGTGTTCTGTTTAGCACTTCATGCTGGCTCACCGTGGTGGGTTTGCCAAGGTTCAGAGAGTCTAAGTGACTTGCTCAATACACTAAGTCCAAGCTAATGAGTAGACACTATAGGGAACGGGGCTTGGTGGAAGGGCTCAGGGACAAACTGTTTTAGATGGCTGCAGTTCCTGGAAGGTGCAGATTATGGACAGGTATATGTGTGTCTGTGGGAGGATGGGAAGGGGGTTGGGGATACCTGGGCGCTACACACTGGGAAAGACAGTGTCTGGTTCAGTTCCCTACCTGTAGCAGTGTAGGAGGCCAGGCGCTGTGGCGAAGGTGCTTGACAATGGAGATGTGGCGTCCCAGGCTCCGATGCACACTGCAGCACTCGTCACAGACCAGCACACCTCTGCTGATAGATGCCCAGCCGGGGTCTGAGGGAGAGAGGAGGGAAGTCAGCTGCCGCCACAGGAGAGGTACCACTTCCCCAGCACCCGCTCTGGCCTGGCATACGCTCAGTGCTTCAGGTACTTCACTCAGTCTCCCCAGGAGCCCAGAAACTGGCCACTAGCCCTTTCCAATAAGACCTGTACCTCTGGGAATGCATGGTCCCCAGGGCTCCTCAGTGGGTACAGTGTCCTGTCCCACAGCCATAGCTACCAGCTTCACAGCCCCTCCTCAGTAATCAAGACTGTTTCCCAGCTATTCCCGAGGGAGGCAGGAGCCTCCTATGGGATATCACCCTGATGCCACACAGACCTCCTGCTGGACCCTGCCTGACAGCATGGCTCTTAACCCTACTCTGGCACAGCTGAGAGGCCCCAGCTTCATGCCACCATCACTGTGGGCTGCAGTCTTATGGACAGAGTGAGCAATGGAACTAATCTTGCCTGAATTTTCACTATTTACTGGCCAAGTAATTTTTGGCCCAAGATTCCTTTCATGAGTGCTAACTTGCTCTACTGATGGGGATTCAGTGGCTCAGAGAGGTCAAAGGGGTTGCTCAAGGTCACACAGCTACTGAGCAGAACTGCTGGGGATGCAGAGCCAGACACTTGCTGCCCTCGGCCCCTGCAGCCTCAGGACCAGCCTGGGGAGCCATTCCCCAATCCTTGGGGAGAAACAGGAATGGGGACAAATGGGTAAAAGCTTCTGGGTCCTCAAGGGTAGTAAGGTTACTACCACCCCAAGCCCCTCTAGAAGAGGAGGAGACAGCTGCACACAGCTCAGGCTACAGAAAGGAAAGGTCATGGGGGAGAAAGCGGCCATTGTGTGCTGTCCAGTGTGGGGGCAGGGAGCTGCTCTCCCAGGACACTCTGCTCTGCCCAGGCCCCCACCCAGGCTCAGGAAGCCTTGTTCTGGAGGTGGGGCTGGCTCTCTGTCTTGCCTTATTAGAATTCAGGATATTCAGCAGTGGGCACTCTTAAGGGCTGGGCAGGTCTGCGATGAAGGTAATCCTGAGAAACCAGAAGGCAATCCTCAGGCCCAGGAGCCAAGGTCCCCATCAAAGTTCCCAGAATCAGGAGCTGACTGAGTCAGGGCTTAATGTCTACCCATGTTGGAGCGGGGTTGTCCCTCAACACAGTGTGGAAACAGGAAGTAAAAGAGCGGTCTTTGGAGCCAGGCTTCTTTTGGAACCCTCAAAACAAGGCAATGAGGGATGTACAAAGTGACCACTACACGCCCCAGAGGAGAGGGGGTTGATTCTAAGAACTGGGAAACCAGCCACCTCTGCCAAGAGGGGGAGCCCTAGAGTCTTTTGTGTTGGTTTTATCCAAACAATGAGAACCGACCCCCCCCACGCATGGAAAACTCCCTTCCCCCACTTCCAAACACCACTGGGTCAGGGGGTCTGCCTGCCAGTCACCTCCTGCAGCCCAGGCAGGAAGCGGGAAGTGATGCAGCCTAAATTCCTCTTGCTGAAGAGGTAGGGTTTCCTGTGAGTTGGGAGACGCCCAGGCAAGGATCAGAAATGGGCAGCCCTGAGGTCTCCACCCCAGCCTGTGGCCCTGTGGAGGCACCAACCAGGCCTACAGGAACCAGCTCGATATCCAGGGCCAGTGGTCCCAGAGCCTCAAGTTTTAAGGCTTTGCTTGGCATGGTTTTCCTGCCTGAGGAGGGTCCTTCCTTTCTTCAGCTGTGATCTCAAACAGGAAGGGTGGGCAGGGGACATTGTTTTGGTCTGGGCCAGTTTTGGATGACACACATAGGAAGTCCACCCTAACAATTCTACCTGCACCCTAGGTCCAAATGACCTTGGCCCACCAAGCCAGATTCAAACCCCATCTCTGCCAGTTCTGAGGCGTAAGGGCCATGGAAGGTTTCTGCCTTAAGAAGCTCCTTGGCCAGGTATTAGAGAGGACACTGGTGCCAGCCACAGGAAGGCCTCTAAAGTTAGTTCACGCCACCTTCAAAAGCCACCAGTGGCTTCTAGGGCCAGCGGGTCTATATATAAAGACAGCTTCAGGCCTTCCTCCCTCTAAGCTAAGGGCTAAACCCTTGGAAAACAAGTAAGAAAATCTGCTATGCAGAAAGCAGGCAAGAGTAATCCAAGGGAACAGAGGTCAAAGTGGTGGTTACTGTTGGGGGTGTGGTCAGGTGACAGCTGTCAGGGTAATGGAAATGTTCTATACATTGAATAGCATAGTGACCACACAGGCTCACGCATGTCTGAAACCCACGAACAGCCAGGCATCGCAATGCACGCCGTTAATCCCAGTACTTGGGAGGAAGAGGCAGGCAGATCTCTATGTGTTCTTGGCCAGCCTGGTCTATAGTGAGACCCTGTCTCAAAATCAAAAAGGAAAGAAAGACAAAAGGCAGACAGACACTAAGCTGTACTTAGGTTATACCCTAATAAAAGAAGCAAAAGCTGCTGGGCAATGGTGGCGCACACCTTTAATCCCAGTACTTGGGAGGAAGAGGCATGCGAATCTTTGAGTTCCAGGCCAGTCTGGTCTACAGGGGGAGTTCCAGGACCTCCAGGGCTGCACAGAGAAAATTTTTCCTGTCTCAGAAAAAAAGACGCAGCGGGCGGTGGTGGCGCACGCCTTTAATCCCAGCACTTGGGAGGCAGAGGCAGGCGGATCTCTGTGAGTTCGAGACCAGCCTGGTCTACAAGAGCTAGTTCCAGGACAGGCTCCAAAACCACAGAGAAACCCTGTCTCGAAAAAACCAAAAAAAAAAAAAAAAAAAAAAGAAAAAAAAAAAGAAAAAAAGACACAAAGCCCACCACCTGTCCTGCACTTGTAAGAAGACAAATGAGCCTGCAGGTTGCCCTGTAACATCTCCCCAGCTGGTGGTCAGCTCTGGTCACTATAGGCTGGGTATCTGGAGCTCTTTACACCTATGTATCAAAGTGAAAGGCTTATAGGCTGTGTGTTGAGAAGGGGATGCTTGAGAGCCAGACCAACGTTATGGGAACCAAGGCAATGAGGTCGAGTGGGCAGAGGCAAAGGGGACAATCAACATTCTCAGTGCACCCTGACTCTGGCCTTTTCCTAGATTCCCAAGGCAGGCAGGGGCACAGCACCTGGTAAGGTGTCATGAACTACCACAGCAGCCACAGTGTCCAGATGCCTTGCAACATATTTACACCTGTCTCTGAGCATCTCACCGCTCGCCTTTATCACCCTCCAAGTTAATAAACTATAATAGGGCTATGACCCTACCTCATGGTCTCACTACACAGCCCTGGCTGGCTTGGAGAATTGCCTACCTCTGTCTCGTAAGTGTTGGGTTTAAAGGCATGAGCCAGCATACTCAGCCAACAGCAGAGTTCTATCACAGTGACTGTGACTTTGGGCTTGAGATATACTGGGATGTATGAGTGTACGGGATATGTGATATATAGACATGTGATATCTATCTATCTATCTATCTATCTATCTATCATCTATCACATATCTATATATACATATCTATATACGTGATAGAAGAGAATACTGGGCATGCTCAGGCTGTCTTGTCCAAGATGCTATAGGTCAGATCTAGAATGCCACTGTCTGGCAGGGCCAGTGTGGTGTAGGGCAGTTCTAACAAACACAACACTTGTACAGGGGAGTGGCTGCTGTGTGCCAATCACTAGGTACTAAGGTGGGATAACGAGTAAGACTGGCACCGTTCTGCACACATGCTTGGTCTGCATTCTGGACCAGGCCTGCCTCCCTCTGATGAGGCCGGGGGCTATGAGCTCAGCGGCCTAACATCTAACACACCCATTCCTCCTAGCACCACTGGGTCCCCAGAGGCTCCAGCCAGATAGTCACAGACAACACGGATAATACAGCTTTGCATGGAGACTGGGGAACGGGAGGGCCCTCAAAATCCATTTCTGTTCCACCCTCTTTGCTTTAGAGCCATAGGTCACAGGGTAAAGTTGGAAACAAAAGCAGCACCGGAACCCAGGCTCCCCTGATGGCACCCCCTAGGTGCCCTAGGCTCATCCCACAGCGGTGCACAACAGCCTGGAGAGACACCTAGCTCTTCCACTCCGACCAGGGGAAGGGAGTCACAGTCTCCAGGCGCCAGGACAGCTATCCATAACTAGATCCTCCAGGCCCTTACAGAACATTCATACCCTACGGAGGTCTCATGTTCATGCCCCCGCCAGCTATCCACAAGAACCAAGGGACCATCACTCCCCGCGGGGCTCACACTTGGGACTTCTAAGGGGTGACTGCGAGTCAGCACCCCACACTCTCAATCACATCTACAGTCCCCACGGAGTTCAGAAGGCCCCGGGCCCATCTGGGAAGCCAGCCTCTTTTACAGAGGATGGGCAAAGGCCAGCGCTTCCTTCCTCTGGTCAGCTGCTGGCCCCATCACTGGCTGTGTCTTCCCACTAAGGGACCAGCCTGCTAAGTTGCTGCCCTCCCTTCACTTCCTCAGCAAGCCAAGGGGCTTTCAAACAGTTCAGACCTAACTCTGCTGAGAGGAAGGGAGGAAGCAGCGTCTAAGTCCTGTCAGCCCAGGAGCCAGACGGATAAGTCTAGGCACCAATTACCACTTTCTCTTATCCAGAATGGGCTAGCGAGCAGGAGGAATCGGTGTCTGGACTGAGGCAATACCTAGCACACCTTCTTAAACAGGCCTACCCGGAACAGGAAAAGCTGAGTCTAGCTGTTCCCAGACACCAGCAGGCCTGGAGATGCTTCCGGGGAAGATGCCCATACTTAAGATCGTCCCTGAACGTAGGGCCGGCCCTACAAGGAGCCCCAGGCTTGGGAATCGGGCTGGGCGTCCTAGAGTAGCCACCCCCGTCAGGTGCTCCCGTGAAACCCGTATTCAGGCCCCTTGCCCTCCACCGATCCGGCGGGCACGCGGACCATGTGAGCAGCAGGTGCAAGACGCGGGGGTGGCAGAGATGACACAAACCATACTAGCGCCCACCTCCCACTGCCTGCCGGCCTCCGCCACGGCCCTCCTGCCACCCCAGGCGGGCGCTTCCGTCTGGATGCCGAGATGGAGGTGGGAGGCGGTTCCCTCCTGTCCACTGGCTCCAACGCACAGCGCCCCCCGCAGCCAGCCCTCCCGCCAAGGACGCCGCTCCGCAGTGGCCCCCGCCCCGCCCTCGGGCCCCGCACGGCGCTCCCGCCAGGCCCCGGCGCCCGCCCGGCGGCGGCCTGCGGTGCGGTCCCGCCCCCGGCCCGGTCCCCGCCGCTTACCCGGAGCGCTGCAGTCCGCACACACCTCCGCTCGCGGCCCCTTCCGGGACATCCTCAGCGGCGACGCGGCCGCAGCCCTTTGGGCCAGCGTGGGGGGCGCGGGCGGCGGGCCCGGGCGGCGGCGGCGGCCCTACGGCCCGGCTCCCGCAAGGCCCCGGCGAGGCTCCGCGCGCGCGGCCAACCGTCCGCCCCCGGGGCTGGCCCGGAACCTGCCGTGCCCGCCCGCTCGCCCTCGGGCGCCCTCCGCCCCGCGCCGCCCCGCGCCGCCCCGCCGCCGTTCGCCGCTCTCCCCGCCCCCTGCGCGGCCCGGGCCGCTCCTGCAGGAAGCAGCGCAGGCCCTGCCCACCGGGGGAGGGGCGCACGCACCCCGCCCCGCCGCTCCGAGGCCGCGCCTCTCGGAGAGAGGAAGCCTGCGCGCTGGCCGGAGTGGACGGGGGCTCTTAAAGGAGCCGCGGCCCTCTCCTGCCTGCTCTGCAACCCAGACACCCGTTGGCACTTTGACCTTCACTTTCAGATTGGGAAGTGGTCCAGGAGCTGAGAGACGGACGCGGTGGGGACTGGGGCAGACAGGAAGCATCGTCAGGCACGTTGCTCCTTGCGGTCAGAGGCTGGGATGGGGTGAGGTGTGTTTTCTAGTCCCCTCTGTGTCCATGTCAGTGTCCAGGTGGGTCTGTGGCCACATCCCCGCCAAGTACACCCGCTACCACCAATATGGAAGGCCAGGTGCCCGAGAGGTCACTCAAGTGTGACTCCCTGTCTGCGGGACTAAAACTACACCATCCTTGTTTCAAACAAGAAAGCAAAGAATCTGGTTAAGAGTGACCACAGTGTTGTGTGCACCAGCCCAAGCTTGCTCTCTGTTTTGTACGCATCAACGATGTTTCTGGGCCGCCCAACGGGTGTGTAGGTATTCAGAGCATACGCACATAACATGCAGGAACCAATTCTTGTAAGGACCTTTTTTTTGGGGGGGGGGACTTCTCATAGCCAGGAGGGGGAGAGGGAGGGGGGCTAGGAGTTGAAGAGCAGGCTGCACGTGGGTGCACCCCACACTGAGCATGCTCCCCCCACACGTGTGAGCCGTTTGCGCCCAGCCCCCATCCTTACAGTCGCAAAAGGGCTGTCAGAGCACTCAGCTGGTGGAGTGGGCAGAATGCACGAGGTGGGCGGGGGGACGACACAGAGGAGGGGGCAGGTCAGTGATGACACTAGTTACGGGAGAGTTTCCTAGATGTCAGGAATTCCTGCTCAGTTCTAGAACGGGGGTTTGGGGGAGTCCTTTGATAGGGGTGCCTGAGTGGGTCGATTTCTCCCAGCAGTGCCAGAGCAGCGGGGACTTGTGGGTGGGCAGGCTCCTTCCCTAGGGGAGACAAGCAATGCTTATGAGTCACACCACCCAAAATACACGCAAAGTTCCATCGCCTTTTGCTGTAACCCAGATTGACAAGTTTATTTGAAATTGCGATCCAGAGGATATATTTATAATCTCACCTTAAGAAAAAAAAATCTTGCAGACACCCCCTCAGCCAGCCAGCAGCTCAGCAGGTGGGGCTTCTGCCAGCAAAGATAACTGGAAGGTGGCGGTGATGCCACCCCATGCTTCACTCCTACCAAAGAGTCTGTAGGCTTGGTGGCCCCAGCACTGGAGGTGGGAAGCAGCCTGGCAGCTGAAACTGGGCGTGCAGCCCAGGAGCAGTGGCCGCCAGTTCACCCCAGATCGACCCCCATCTATGGAATTTCATTTATTAAATGTCGAGGCGGCTGCTGGCAGGCCTGTCGCTTGGCTGCCTTTGTTTCTTAGCTGTGTGGGTGCGTCTCGAGCACGTGGCAGCCAGGGCGCAGAGACCAAAGGGAAAGCGACCTGGGTTTAGTGTCGGTAGACGACCATCTGGCAAAAGGGGAACCTAGCTACCCAAAGAATAGTTCCTCCAAATGCATGCTGGCCTCGGTCCCTTCTTGTGCTACAGACTTGTTCAGGGGAAGAATGATTCACGGCCGCCTAACCCTGTCGCCCCATCTTCCTATTAGCTCAGGGACTGCCTGGGAGTGACCCTAATACTTACTCACGGTCCAAACTTTGTTCCAGAACCCCCAACCTCACCACAGCCAAGATTCAGTGCTTGAAAGTAGCGATAGAAGGGTTTCTGGGTTCTCCGGGGATGTCATCATCACAGGAAACAGCACAGCTCAAGTGGAATCACACACAAGGTTCTGAAAACGATTTAATGAGGTAGTGTACAAGCCTAGAGGCCTCTCCTAGAAGCTCCTCCTTTACTCTAGCCCCCTCCTCAACTCGGGCTGCAATCACGACACTCTGCTGGCCCCTAGCGGAGGTGGTGGGGCGCGGACCTGGGCTGTGGAGCCGCCTGCTGGCTCCTCCCAGGCTGCAGAAAGGGGCGAGGCAGTCAGCTCCTCCCTCAACCCTCCCGGGCCTGGCAACGCTGGCTGTGCAGGAGGCAGAAGAGGAGACCACACAAAGAAACCCGAGGGAGGCACCAGGAGTTTGCAAGCTTTTGCTGGCACCTCCCACACAAACACTCTTTAGATTGTTGTTCTGAGTCGGCTTGGCGAGGAATCCCTTACTTCTGCCTTGGTTAAGGTGGGCTCAAGAAAGGCATCATGTTCATTCCTACCACCTGTCTCAGCCTGGCTGAAGGAGAGAGACACAGTTTTCAGGCAGTTACTGTCCTTAGCTCACCCCCGCCCCCGGAGGTAGCATCCAATCCCATTTTAGAGGTGAGTGGACTGGGAAACTCAGAAATGTAAACAATTTGCTTACGATCAAGCTATTGATGCGGTGTTTAAACACAAGTCTCTTGACACCATGATCCATTTTCTCTTTTAGTCTATCTTGGTTCTTTTAACATTTGCAGTTGGCCACCACAGAGGCCATTTTCATTTTTTCCACACTCTCTGCAAGGGATCCTGTGGAAGGGCTCATCCACTCTGGTCATTCAGGAAGGAGGCAATCTGGACCCAGCCATTTCCCTTAGGCAGGGACCCACGTGGGATGGAGGTGGGGAGCTGCCACCTGCTGCTGTCTTTGCTCAACCTCATCCTGGTTCTTGCTGAGCAATGTAGGGGAAGGGCAGTCTTCTTCGCCCCATTGGACAATCTCTTTCCAATGCGATGTGTGAAGGATGGGGTTTAATTTTCTGAAAGAGCAAAAGACTTTAGAAACATTTCAAGTGTCAGATCCCTGGCTACTTCAATGACCCTTGGTACTGACGTCCTTAATCTCTCTTGGGAGCCACTCATTAGTTAATATCTTCTAAGAACCCAGATGCCTTCTCACCCTCCCTGGGACCCAAGCTTACTCCTGCAGGCCACACGTTCCCAGCCCCAACCCTTCAAGCCAGGCCTGTAAGCCTCTTCCATTTCTTTGCAAAAGGCAAAATTTGCCAGCGGGTGGAGGCGCGTCCCAACCCACCTGGCAGCAAAGTAAGGTCTCCCTTTCGACCAGGCCTGACTCTCAGTCCACCTTTTCAGGAAATCGGTTCCTGACCGGCTCTGGTCATCCGAAACACTCGTTTCCACCAAGCGGACTACAAGCCCCATGATGCTGCGGGGTCAAGCTGTAACCAGCCCAGCTCCGGGCACCCGGGGTCCCCTCCTCTCTCTCCCGCAGCCGCTCATCCCTCGCCGGCTGCTCGGGCTGAGGGCCGGGCTATGCGGTTTAGGGTAGCCGGAGGCTGCGGGCGCGCGTCCCTGCGGCGGCGGCGGCGTCCCCGGGGCCGGCGCCCCGTGCGCCCCCGCTGCGGGCCCCTGCTCTCTGTGCGGAGCGGCGTCTTTGTGTGCGGGGGTGTGGGAGGCGAGGCGCGAGGCCGCGTGCCGCTGAGTGCCCGCTCCCTCCCCGGGCGGGTGGGGGCTGCTCCGCGCCGCCCGCCGCCGCCTCCCGAGGACGCCTGCCGCCCGCACCACGCCGGGCGCGCCGCCCCCGCCCGCCGCCGCCGCCGCTCGCACATGCCCGAGCCGCAGCCCCGCGAGCAGACAGCGCCGGCCGCCCGCCCCGCGGCCCCGGGCCCCGGCTCCCGCGCCGTCCCTCCCCGCGGGCCGGGCGCCGCGGCCCCGGCATGAGGAGCGGGAGATGATCCCCGCCAACGCCTCCGCCAGGAAGGGGCCCGAGGGCAAGTACCCGCTGCACTTCCTCGTGTGGCACAACCGCCACCGCGAGCTGGAGAAGGAGGTCCGCGCCGGCCAGGTAGGAGCGCCGTCGGGGACCACGACCCGGCACGCCCGCGTGGCGTGGGGAGGGGGCGCGGCGCCGCCTGTCCCGCCTTCCCGGCTAGTTTGCAGCGCTTCTTTGTTTGCAGCCGCGGCTTTTGTGCTTGTTGACCTGACGAGGGTGATGGGAGCGGTCCCCGCATGCACCCCTGGTTCCAGGACTGGTGGTCCACACGTTCCGGGCCCTCTGAGACTGGTGTAGGGGGGACCCTGTGCTGTTCTCCGTCGGGGCTTTAAGGGACTGCAGGGAGGGGCTGTCGGTTCTATCCGTGCTCCATGTAGTGGGAGAGTCCACTCCACTCGGTCGAGGCACGACATCCCCGTGTGAGTGTGCAGAGATAAGAAAGGCCTGCGTGGGGAGGGGGCCCACACAAGATCGGGGAACAAGCGCTGTGGCACTCTCAGCCATCCCAGCCCCACCCAGTGCCCTCTCACTTCCTGGTGAACGAGGTCCCTGTTTGCTTAGAGTGGACGAAATCTACGGATGCCTCAGTTCCCGGCCTAGGCTCCGGAGCCAGAAGTGGGGGAAGACCCTGCGAGGAAAGGGTCTTGTCCAGGTGCTGAAAAAACACTCTCCTGTCTTTTGGTGCTAGAGCCTACCTTTTTACCTAGGAGGAAGGAGGGGGCCACAGGAAGGACTTGAGGGTCTGCACAGAATATAGGTTCCCTGCTTTCTGCTAATCAGAGAAACCTGTGGGTCAGCTTTGGGCTGGGCAGTGACCTCAAAGAAGACCGGGAGCCTGAAGTGGTGTTGCATGCTTATAGTCTCAGCAGTGGGGAGGCAGAGGCAGGAGGATTGCCACAAGTTTAAGGTCAGCCTGGTCTTATTTCATGTCTGAGAGCAACCTAGTTGCTCTACATAGTGAGATCCTGTATCCGAAAACCAAAACAAGCAGAAGGACCGGGGAGTGGTGCATTTCTCAGCCATTATTCAGGACCAAGGCAGGCATAGGACACTAATAGTCTTCAGTCCTGTCCTTGCCACTCAGGCAACTTGCAAAGCAGTCGTGATGCAACCCCTTTCCCCCGGGAAAGTGGTGGGCAGAGCTGGGCCCAGGCTGCCCTGGGTTCCTTAGGATTCAGGCCTTCCAGCTCATTAGGGTCTGAGACTTAGGGACTGTGACCCCACTTCCTCAGTCATGGAAGTTCAGTATGAGGCCCTAATTCCCAAGGGAAGAGGACAAGGCTGGACATCAGACTGTCTGGCATTCCCTCTGAGATCCGGATCAGTACAGCATTCAGCATTGCACTCCCATTTCAGAATCCAATGATCTGCAAGCCTCTGGGCTGGGCTGTCTGTTTCCACAAGCTGTCTCCAAGTTAGTTTATCTGTCATAAAAGCTTCATAAAGACAGAAGGTCAGAGAGCCTGGGAAGGAAATACAAGGTACCGATGCCTGGCCCAGAGAAGACTTAGTTCTGGGATTACAGTGTGCTGAACACAGGCCGTAAAGATCCAATCCCATCCTCTCTGGCTCCTCTCCACTTTCCTTGCCTGAGAAAGTGCCCCAAAGATCTAGGGATTGTTAGAAGGCTAGGAACTGAATCCCCAGAATGTCTCAGCTCTACTCCCTTAACTGAAGGGTGTGGGTGGTCCTCTTCCTAAAACTAGAAAGAAGTGGAATGTCTCGGAAGAGGACTTTTTCATCCAGGCCTTTGTTGACAGACCTCAAGTCAGCCATCTTGCTGGGGAGCCTCAGCTGCTGTAGGTCTGGTGGCCAGGGCTGTTGAGAATATTCTTCTCATACTCAGGATGCCATAGTGGCTAGGTACCCTGTTCAGCCCATTCTGAATCTGGTGAGTCAATGTCTCATTGAAATGGAAACCTGCCTGCCTGTTCTTGATTCAAGCCAGGAGAATATGGGGCACCAGTGACATTAACCCTTGTTCACCCAAGAGGAGTTCAAGCAGGTGTTCTCCTGAGTACCATTTAGCCTCGGCGAGAGTCCCTGGCTGTACCCAGCCCCAAGGCTGATACAGGGCGACACTTACATTCTGATGCTCGCTGTCTCATCTTTGGGGCATTAGGATATCTTCTCAGGAGACAGACGTGGGACTGAGCCACCAGACATCATGACAGCAATCCTGCAGACACTTAGCATCCCAGATGGTGTGTGCTGGGGGTCCCTGACCTCTAAGGCTCCTGGCACAAGCCACTGTAGAAAACCGCCAGGCTTTCCTTGGCAGCTGGGACTCCCTGGTCCTTGCTTGACATAGCTGCCTCTGCTTTGCTCCAACAAAAGCCTGCAGAGGCCTCCTGTGGGCAGGCCTGACGGTGCTGACTGGCTGAATCGGATGGAACAGAGAGCTTTCAGAGTGGCTCAGCCACTGGGGGGGGGGGGCTCTTCTGGGAATGGTGAACAGTTAAGAGGTGCAAGGAAGGAGCCTCGCTGGAGCCTGAAAGTGGTGTGGTTGTCAGGTGTCCTGCCAGGCAGGAGGGACGGTAGTGGAAAGCAATGTATATCACTTCTTTGCCTGGCACTGCCCAGGTTCTGGAATCATGTGTTCCCTCAGGGTGAGGGGGCGGGGATGGCCATGGACAGCAAGGACGCTGAAGGGGTCCTTGGGAAACATTGCTATTTCTTGGGGCTGCCTCTGCCTTGGTCCTCCTTTCCAGTTTTTTCCACTCAGCTTTCCCACCCAGAGCTTGGTGAGGCCGTTAGAAGTACCAGTTATATTGGGAACCTCGGGGGGGGGGCACCTAGTCCCTTCCCTCAGTCTGTAGTCCTGGGTGTGGGGGTAACACCATTTAGGAAGCTAGGAAGTTCAGCAGAGAGAACCACAAATCTCAAAAACACACAAACAAATCAATGAATTCTGGGGTGGAAGAAGGGCCACACAGGGATGAAAGGGTGGAGGAGAGTCAGCAGTGCTGCCCCATGTGGTCTGGGGAAACACCCTTCACCTTCCCACCCTCGAGAAAGCGCAGGCGGGCCTGACCATCGTCACCCTTGTTAGGTGGCAGCAGCTTTCTGAAGCAATGACTAACTCAGACTCCAGCCATCTTCCCTAGGCTGGGGAAGGAGGAGAGGGTGGCCAGGGAAGGAGAGGAGGCCAAGTGGCCAAGGCTCCGTGATCTCCCACCCTTCTTCAGTGCCCAGACTTACTGTATATCTGACAAGTGCTTTTAAGGCTTTACCTGACAAATAGTTCTGTCCATGATGAGAGAGTTTGAAAACCCCCTGCAGTGCGCCTGAACATTTAGACCGAGTGAGCCGCTACCAAACACACGGTACACAAGTGAACTCCTGCAGAGCCGGAGAGCAGCTAGGCACACCTGTGCCTGCGCAGGGACTACTGGGTAGGTCGGGTGGGCATGCTTTCTTCTGGAACCTGTGCACGCCAATGTGCAGGTGCACAGAGGGGAGGCAGGGAGGCTTCCGCCCCGGGAGCCCCAGCTCCCTAAAGACTTAAACCCTAAAGACTCCAGCTTTGATTCCCTCTGAGCCTGCGGAGGTTCAAGAGTCTCTACTCTCTCTGTGGGGAGGACCGGTGTTGGGTTTCATGGAAACCTTTTCATTGCAGCAATTAAACCAACAGCTGTGCCCTTTCGCTGAGGAAGTTAATGAATTCTCCCACCTGGGCCCAGGGCACTGCCACTCGCACTGTAGGTCCTGTTCTGGATGGGTGGGAAGGAACTCTCTGGGGGCCTGGACAGGCGCATGGGATCCACATGGGACTCAGGGTTGCCTGAGGGCAGATGCTGGGAGCAGTCTTGAGGAGCTGGGGTGGGAAAGGCATCCATCTTGCAGGAAGGCTAGCCTCTAGAGCTGGGAGCTGAGGCCCACAGGAGCTCTGGGGTCAGGCAGGGTGCCTACCAGTTCCCTAGGGCCTTGTTAGCTTCAGTAGCAGCATCAGCAGCGGTGGCATCAAGGGCGGAGCTGGGGACACTCAGCAGCTCACCTCAAACTCTGGGGGAAGGCTGCTTCTTTTTTTATTTAGCATATGTATTTATTGTGTATTGTGTGTGCATGTGCACACGCCATAGTGCAGGTGGTGTGGAGGCTAGGGTTGTTTCTCCCTTACGCCATGTGGAACCTGGCTATCAAACTCGATTCACTTTACCTGCTGGTCATCCACAGGCCTAAAGGCCACGCCCTGGCTTTCTCAGCCGGCTCAGGGTCTGTGGCTCTTTCATTTCTACCTCATGGCTCAGAACCCCACTTAGGTCAGGACCAGGGGGCATCCAGCCCACCCTGGACAGTAAATTCATTCCCCCTTCTCTGTAGGAGCTGGCACAAGGTGCTTTGGGACTCCTCAGAGCTCCAGATACAGCTCGGGGGCCCAGAGGGGCAAGGCCACTTGTTCTTGAGGCTCCCAATGCATTTAAAAGTAAAGAGCTGCCAGTACGTTTAAAAAACTGATCTAATAGGGTGTAGTAGCTCTCACTGTGACCCTGGCACAAGAGCCACGGCAGGAGGATCACCACACATTTGAGGCCAACCTAGGCTACATGAGAAATTGTCACAAAAACCATTATTTTAAAGATTTTCACTCCTTTGAAAAGCAGTTATTACTAAGCAGGAGAGATGGCTCTGTGACTGAGAACACTTGCTGCTCTTGCGGAGGACCTGGGTTCAGTTAGAGGAAAACCCACACGGCAGTGTATCACCATCAATAACTCAAGTTCCAGGGACCCAGTGCCCTTCTCTGGCTTTCTCAGGCACCAAGCATGTACTTGGTGCCCAGACATTCATGTAGGCAAAACACCCAGACACATAAAAATGAAAAAACAGAGAAAAAGAAAAAATGTTATTAACACTCCTTTGTGTGTGTGCAGAGTGCCCACATAGGCGAGTGCACATCACAGCACAGGTGTAAACTCCTGGCCGAGTTTGTGTTTTGAAGCAGTGTTGTGATGTGTGTCTGTGTTTTTGTATGCACCAGTGCCAGTATACCTGGTCTAAAACTGTACTAAAAAAAAAAAAAAAGGAAGAAAGAAAAAGATTTGTTTTTATTTGTGTGTGTATGTGCATCTGTGAGAAACCGGGAGACACATTAGATCCTCTGGAGCTGGAGTTACAGGCATTTGTGAGCCGCCTGACGTGGATGCTCGTCCTCGTGATGGAACAGCAGCACTAACCACTGAGCTGTCTCTCCAGCACCTGGATTTCTAAGGAAATGCCTCCCATTCTTCCCTACCCACCTCACTACCCTCATTGAGCTCTTCCCTGATACTAACCTCTATAATTATAAACCACTCCAAAAACTAGATCTCATGGTTTATACTTTTATACACTTTTTTCTAAAACCTTCTCCTGACCCTCAATGTAGTCATCTGTACCTTTATTTAACAAATGTGTAACCCCTGGTTACATGCCAGGTGCTGCCCAGGGTCTGGGAAGCCATTGGTGAACATAATAGGCCCGATCAGGGAAACTGAAAAAGTGAAGAAGTCTGGATGTTGGCAGAGATCTGAAACAGGATAAGGGACAGCTGTCACCTCAGGTTGGTTGTCAGAGCATCTAATATAAGGAGGTGACATTTGGGTGGCAACCCGAAGGCGGAAAGAAAGGTTCCATAGACACTCAGTTTGTGTTGCTGTAACAGATTTCCTGGTGGGCTGGGATGTGGCCCTGTGGTACAGCTGTTGCTTAGCAGACAGCAAGACACACCCTGGGCTTGATTCCCCATACCATTAAACCAAACAAAACCCTCCAGCATAACTGAAGACTACAAGAAAAAGAGGTTGAGGTAGCCCACAGTCGCCCACTCAAGGTCAGAGTGGAGAGAGTTCAAAGAGCACGAAGCAGCAGCAGCATCTGGCCAGGACCACCTACCTGGCTGTGTCACAGGGCAGTGAATAAATTAGCCCATCCAGAAGGAGCATGGGGTGGGGCAGGGCAAAGAGCCAGGACGTTGAACTCACTGTGGGAGCTGATCCAGTCCCCCCCACCCCCAGACCTGACCTGCTCTGGTACTGGCCTTGCCTCAGTCACCCCCTATGGGCCCCAGCTTCTATAGATCCACAGCCTTTCTATTCTGCTCTACCAGGAAGGACAGGCTTCCAGCACATGAACTTTTGGGGGTAAACATCACAGTGCTGGGTTATCCAAGGGATCATTTCTAAGGTGACAGACAGTGTAGGTAGGTGGAGTAAATGAGTTTCAAGATAAGTCCAGGGTAGGCTTCTAGATGAACACAATAAAAAACAAAAGACAAAGCAAACACAACAAAGAAAAAAACAAAAAACCTCTGGAGAGATTAGTGCCAAAGTGTATCAAGCCCTGAGTTCATTTATTTCTTTATTTTAGATCTATTTGTCTCATCTTATGTGTGTGAGTGTTTTGACTGCAGGCCTGTATGTGTATCGAATGCAGGCCTGGGGCCCTCAGAGGTCAGAAGAGTGCATCAGATCCCCAGAACTGGAGCTGTTGGGTTGTTGTGAGGCAGCATAGCATGTGGGTGCTGAGAAGTAAATGAGCTCTTAACCACTGAACCATCTCTCGCTCTCCCGAGTTCAGTTTAGCTTGGTCGTGTGGGGGCACGAGAGAGGTGCTGTGAGCTGTCAGGGGGACAGTCACACGTGGGTGACTGGGAGCAGCGTGGTAGCTTGAGGTGGGAACTTCCAGGGCCTCGAGGTCGGCTTTGAAGGTTGAGCCCACAGATCAGGGGCATAGGGTAGACGTGGAGGGTGAGGGAAAGAGGGGGAGCTACAGGGTGTTCTGGAGGCTCAGTGCTTTTCATGCACTAAGCCTTACCTGAATACTGGGGTAAGGGGCAGGCAAGGGATTTTGCTTTTAAAAGTTTAAGTTTTGTGTGTGTGTGTGTGTGTGTGTGTGTGTGTTGGGGGAGGCATGAGCACACCACTGTGCACATGTTGAGGTCAGAGGACAGTTTTGGAAGTCACTTCTCTCAGCCTTGGGTGACCAGGCCTGGTGGCAGGCAGGTGCCCTTACCTGCAGAGCGCCTCGCCACCTGCCAGTGCCATTTGTTTCAACCTTAAAGTGCAGTGAAGTGGGCGCTGTCCACTGTGAGGTGAGCCCCGGGCAGCTGTGCAGGAATGGAGCATGCCAGGAAAGGCAAGGAAGATACTCCTGGAAGATGCTTCTAGAGTGAGTGCCGGGGTGGGGAAAGGCACGGTGACAGGAGGCCAGGGTCTCAGGCTGAGAACTCAGTAAGCTTTTCATGTCCTCTGAGGATACAAATTGCTGCCCCACTCCTACCCCCAAGTTCCTTTCACTCCCCACAGAGACAGTTTCCTCCTGTTCATAATGTCCCATTGTCTCTTTGGTTGATTTCATGGTAGACACTTTGCCTCCAGTGTCCAGTTCCTTGTGGCTCTAGGAACATGTGGGGGAGTGTGGCTTGGAGCTCACTGACACATAGCACAACCGTAGAAGCTACAGATCCATCCTGGGAACCCCAGATATCTCTATCCAGAGATTGTTTCAGTTTTCACTTCCTCCAAGGAAGAAATATATACCCCACCTGGGTGGAGGGGACAAAGCACAACCGTGGGATCCAGTGCAAGGGATTGCTCGTGCTGGTCGCCAGGGTTGCACTCCGTAACCTCATCCTTGGAGACTCTAGCACACCCCATGCTGGTGATCTTGGGGTGAGCTGGCTGCTGCTCTGCCCCTCCCCCGCCGCCGAGTGGGTCCTGGCTTTCCCCGCTCCACTAAATCAGTAGCCTTCCTTGGGCTCTTTCCGTCCTCTGAAGACGTTGAAAATTTTCACCTGCTGACATCTCTTCTTATTCTTGTGGGTTTTAAATATTTTACTGACATTCTTATACTTGCAAATTTAACATTTTTGGCATTCTCGGTCTCTTTGTGTGGATCCGAGTCTCCATCTGCTGTCATTCTCTTCCCACCTGACCATTTTCCACCCGTCTTCTGGCGCTGCGTTCTCTTAGCTGTGGCTTACCACAGTCTCTGTGTCCCCTTCGTTTTGGAAGAGTCTTCTCACGAGGTGTAGAATTTTACACCGACTCTTCCTTCTCTGCACCCCAGCACCATAAGGGTTCATTATGCTGGCTCGAGGCTTGAATCAGCTGTCATGAGAAGTCAGGTGTTTTCTGTTTGTCCCACTGATACTGGCCTCCTTCCCTTCTGTGCTCCTAAGGCTTTCTTAGCACCTTCCTAGCGTCTCATGATGAGGGGCCTGGCATCGACTTTTTATGGGGTGTTGTGTTTCTTGGTTCTGTAGCCTTTCACTGTACTCATTTCCACAACAAATTGCCACAAAAATGGGTGAGTTAAGACAAAAATTTACTGCTGGGCATAGTAGAGCAAGCCTTTAATTCCAGACGTCAAGCTGGGTGTGGTAGCGCATACCCACAATCCCAGCACTTTGGGAGGCTGAGGTGAGGAAACAAGGATTCAGTGCCAGCCTCAGCTATCTCTGCGTTAAAGGCCAGCTAAGACCCTGTCCCTCCCACAACTCCTCCCTCCCACAATAACAACAGCCAACTGAGCAGGAGAGGGGGAGCCCTTTCAATGCCAGTTTGGGCTTCATATCGAGAGCTCGTTAAAAAACAACAAAAGACCAGATGTGGTGGCATATGCCTTTAATCCCAGCATTTGGGAGGCAGAGGCAGGCAGATTTCTGAGTCTGAGGCCAGCTTGGTCTACAGAGTGAGTTTCAGGACAGGCAGGACTGTTACACAGAGAAACCCTGTCTCGAAAAAACAAAACCAAAACCAAACCAAACAAACAAAAAAACCAATGGAAGAAATCTCCCAAAAATCTCAAACTTTGAGCGTATTGTATCACTCTTTTTCCCGAGACAGGGTTTCTCTGTAGCTTTGAAGCCTGTCCTGGAACTAGCTCTTGGAGACCAGGCTGGCCTTGAACTCACAGAGATCCGCTTGTCTGTCTGTTCACCCTTGGTGAGCTGTGAGGGCGGTCTGTCTATACACCCTTGGTGAAATGTGAGAGCTGTCTGTCTGTCCACCCTTGGTGACCTGTGAGGGCTGTCTGTCTATCCACCTTTGGTGAGCTGTGAGGGCTGTCTGTCTGTCCACTTCTCTGTTTTTCCCAATCGTGTTGAGTTTTATTGCACACACATGATGCCTGGTGATCAGTAAAGACCCCTGTGCAGAGGAGCAGCCCTCCCTTCCCCTCCTCTTCCTGCTCTGCTTTCCTCGTTCCGCCAGTCCCCACAACTCCAAGTCCGCTGATGGTTCCCCTCTCTGAATAGCAATCAGTGCGTTCCTCCAGGTGGAAGGCCTGGGAAACCACAGTCAGGGATACCAGTTGGAGACATCGGTTTAAGAACAATTGCTTCCTATATTTTGAAGTGATAGCAATCCCATCCATTTCAGTATAGTTTTTGTTACCTCATCTTACTTGGGAGAGACACTCTTTAATAGGGTTTGGAAAGGCATTAACATGTATATGGTAGAGTCACTGAGCTTAGCCAGAAGTTCAGACTCCTGAAATATGCTTAAATATTTATGTTTAACGCTTTTCACAACACAGTAAAATTGCATGTAGTGGAGTATTATTCCTGAAATCACAGGATTGATGCAAAAGTGTCGCTACCTGAGGGCTCTGAAGTTGGGCTGTGAGCATGCTCTTTCATCATAGCCAATGTATTTGGGCGGTGGGGCGGGGAAGAGGGGAGGACGACACACAGGACGGCGCTGCTCCCTGTGTAGCGCAGGTTAACCTTGGACTCACCACCATCCTCCTGCTTCAGCCTTCTCATTGCTGGGACTGACTGTGGGTGTGTGCACCACCTGCTATGTGGGTATTGTCAACAGTTACTCAGTGGTTGTGGCGCTTCTTGACACCACTTGACTGGCTTAGCCTTAGGCATCCTCCTTGGCTAACAGCCTCTTTGGATGGACCACCATTCAAACTCTGCCTTAGATTCCACAGGTGGCCCATGATGCCTTGAAGGACATAACTCTAGTTGGAGGCCTAGCAGACAGGAAGGAAGGCCCTTGCTTTCCCCTCCGAGAGTCCTTTCTCCCCTCTCTCCTATGCCCTCCTCCATTCACAGGGCCACATTCATCAATCTGGTCTCTGTCATGGCCTTGTGAGTTAGAACAGGTGACAGCCAGAGACTAGCTGCCGTTAGACCCGTGTCAGGTGCCTCCGAAGTGACCAGGGCTCCATCTCATCTTCTTCCACAGGTGGACATTGAACAACTGGATCCCCGTGGTCGGACTCCCCTGCACCTGGCCACCACGCTGGGGCACCTGGAATGTGCCCGTGTGCTCTTGGCACACGGCGCAGATGTGGGCAGGGAGAATCGCAGTGGTTGGACAGGTGGGCACCCTTGTTACCTTAGTCCTCCAGCCAGTGTCCTGGAGTGGGCCGGAGAGTCTCACCCTGTGACATGGCTTCTCCGTCCCCAGTGCTACAGGAGGCTGTGAGCACCAGGGACCTGGAGCTGGTGCAGCTGGTGCTGCGGTACCGAGACTACCAGCGGGTGGTGAAGCGACTGGCAGGCATCCCCATGCTCCTGGAGAAGCTCCGGAAGGTGAGATCCAGCTTTCTCCTGCCCATTGCAGCCCAGCATCCGATTCTAGTGCCCGCTCAGCCCTTTTCTTTGTCTTCCTCCAGGCCCAGGATTTCTACGTGGAGATGAAATGGGAGTTCACCAGCTGGGGTAAGAACTTTGAGTTCACTGTCCCCTGCCAGAGTGTGGCTCCATGCTCTTCATGGGGTTTCTTCTCACTTAACTCAGATCAATGCCAACTCCCAGCCAGGTCTTTGCAGACTGCCTCAGCTGCTATCTTGTTGCTGTTATCATCTCTATTCCTCTGTAATGATTTGCCTGTCATTTGCTCTAAGGTAAAGTCCAGCAGGCAAAAGTCTTACCTTGTGCGGTGTTGTACCTCCAGTGACTGGGACAGTGCCTGGCGTGGATGTGGTGTTCAGTAAATACCCGTTGAAAGCGTGGGTGAGAGGCTGAGTGGGTGAATGAATACACAGTGGGTATCAGAGGCAGAGGTGTGTGAGCCAACCCTGTGCCCAACCTCAGATCGCTCAACTCTCCATGGGGAGACGGGGCTGAAGGAAGGGCTTCTTCCTCCCTTGCAAGCTCCCTAGACTTTTTCTGGCTGTGCTATCAACTCAGTTCTGTGCCCTGGGCTGGCCCAGGGAACTGAAGCCCCTTCTGACCTTCACTTCTACCCAGTGCCCCTGGTATCCAAGATCTGCCCTAGTGACACCTACAAAGTGTGGAAGAGTGGGCAGAACCTGAGGGTAGACACCACACTTCTGGGCTTTGACCATATGACCTGGCAGAGAGGGAATCGCAGCTTTGTCTTCAGGGGTCAAGGTCAGTCTGGCAGTAAATAGGGCTGGGTGGGAGACAGCAGACAGCCCCGACCACCCTGACCTCTGCACTGTTCCCTGGCTGCAGACACAAGTGCCGTGGTCATGGAGATTGACCATGACCGCCGTGTGGTATACATGGAGACGCTGGCCCTGGCCGGGCAGGATCGGGAACTGCTGCTGGCTGCTGCCCAACCGACTGAGGAGCAAGTGCTGAGCCGGCTCACTGCACCGGTTGTCACTACACAGCTTGACACCAAGAACATCTCCTTTGAGAGGTGAGTTAGTGCAGCGTGGCTAGCCTGAAGATAGCCTGGTGGGCGGCCATTTCATCTGGACCACTCTACCTCCCCAGGAACAAGACTGGCATTCTGGGCTGGCGTAGTGAGAAGACAGAGATGGTGAATGGGTATGAAGCCAAGGTGAGGGTACAGCTCTGGGTTCTGGAGCTCGGCCGTGCTCAACAGAGCGCCCAACCCACTCTCTTTGGCATTGTGGGCACGGAGGCAATGCCGCATGGAGAAAGGCATGGGATCAATAGTCCCTCCTGCAGAGGGGCATTTTTGGGTGTTCTGTGTTGCATGAACCACTCAAAAACAGAGAGTCTCCCCAGAATGTATTTTTAGGTTCTCTGGCAGCCGGGAGCAACAGTTTCTGTGAACAGAACCTCGAACCTCCATTCAGAAGCAAATTTATTGATTGTACACAAAGGCTCTGTTTGGGATACAAGTTCCTGAAACCAAAGCCCCTTTGATCTACTTTATATTTTCTCTGAAGGAAACCATCACAGCCCTGCAACCTTTAGTGCTTATTGTGTGGTGTTTGCAGTGCCCAGTAATTCAAGTGTGCCTGGATGGTCTTATGACCAAAGTCATGCGTAGATAGATAATAATTCTATAAAGCATGGAAAACAATCGCTGTGCTCTACTGTGACCTCTTCAAGGTCTAGGTACCTTCACCAAACACTAATACATTCAGCTGTTGCCCTAGATACGGTGAGAAATAGCTGCTGTATTCTAATGTTTACCTTGCTGTGCGACTAGAGTTCCACTGTGGGCCTCTGTGGAGTCCTTAGGACAGTCACGGCCGGCGGTCCTCACAACGGGCAGGTGCTCTCACCCCACCTTACAGATGTTTACTGAGCCCCCCCATGGCACTCCTAGTACCCCACTAAGTAGGCTTGCTGGGCCATTTCTTCTGGCCTACAGATGAGGGTTGCGGTGTTCCACTGGTCTAGCAGAGACACTTACAGGAGCCGTGCGCATTTCTACATAGCAGAGCTGGGGGTCAAAACCAGGCCTCTGGAAAACTGCCGCTGTGGGGCCCCACCTCCCCAGCATTCAATGAATGAAGGTGCTGACGAAGACTTTAAGGCTCCGTACATGTTGTCTCCTTCGGGAAGCCCTCCCCGGTTCTAGATGCTCAGATAAGGGGCCTTGGGTGCCCCCACCAGGGCATGCATCTCTGTTTTATGACTGCACATTTTCTTGTCTTCTTGTCAGTTGAGAGTGTGACTCTCAAAGGAGCAGGGATGGTGTCAGGTTTGTTCATTGTGTCCCTGATGCCGACCTCAGTGGCTGGTCTCTGACTGCTCCTCCGAAAGTTTGCTCGCCTCGAGTGGGGCTGCAGCTGGGGGAGAACGCTTGCCCACGACAGGCCCTGAATTCAAATACCACTAAAAAGTTTGTTGAATGAATAAGTGAAATAATGAAATAATTGGCTATATTTACTTGCCCACGTGCCTAGAGACGGGGCAAAGATCCCCTCCAAGGTTTCTAGTGGAGGGAGTGCTTAGCATTCCCTTTAGCAGCGCCAGGCCGTCCCCACCCCTCCCTCTCTCTTCTCAGGTATATGGAGCCTCCAACGTGGAGCTCATCACCCGGACTCGGACAGAGCATCTTTCAGAACAACACAAAGGCAAGGCCAAAGGTAACGAGCTTGAGACAAATGGGGGGAAGATGGGCGGGACCACCGGTCACCAGTCGGAGGGAGGGTGCCCCCAGTAGCATTCTCTGGCCGCCCAGTGCCAGGACGGCTCAGTCAGGCAAATTGATTTCAACTCAGATAGGTGCCTGCCATACTGCAAAGGTTCCTAGGGCTCATTTGGGTTCAGTGATTGATTACTAATGTCTATGTTGCACTTAGGAGAAAAATGTCATACATGCCATTTATAGGTTCAACTAGGCATCTGATTCAAAGCCTTGCCACTGAGTCTGTGTGCTTGCTTATGTCACACACACACATTCACTGGGCACCATCTAACCTGTCTCAAGTGGAGACATGTAATTTCTACTTGTCTGAGAAGACAATGAAGTCATTAATGCAGGCATGCCTAAAGGAGGCACTCCCACAAATGCCCCAAAAGAAGACAGACGGTTTGCTATCCAAGGTCACCAGCCTGGAGAGGGGCACTTTGGGAAGTTTCCTCTGAGCTTTAAATGCTTTTATTTATTTTATTTATTAATTTAGGGAGACAGAGTGTCACTCGTAGCCCTGGCCCCAAATTCTCGATGTAGACCAGGCTAGCCTCCAACTCACAGATACCCACTTGCCTTTTTGCCTCCTAAGTGCTGGTATCAAAGGGCCACCCACCACATCTGGTTTAGGGGCCCTTTCATTTCACCCAAGCTTGCAGTGGGTCCTGGGCCATGCTCCTAAGAGTCCTCATCACTTTAGGTGGCAGTAGCTAGGAACGTGGGGTGCGAGAGCTGCCCACACTCTTGCCTTAGGCACGAGGCACCCATGTGTATGTGACTGCAGTGTCCTGAGACCCCATATATCTTCTAGGTTGTAAAACACCTCTGCAGTCTTTCTTGGGAATTGCCGAGCAGCACGGGGGCCCCCAAAATGGGGTGAGTGTGTGTCAGAGGCGTTACTGTTTTGAAGGGTGTGGGTGTGGCTTAAGAGGTTCTGGTGGCAACCGTGTACTTGACCTACGTGGGCTTCCTACTCCCAAGCCAGTGTCAGCTCCATGCTGGAGGGGGGAGGGATGAGGGACTGTGCCGCCAACCCCTGGCCTGGAATCGGGCTAAAGCCTCCCTCCATGCGGTACAGACCCTGATCACTCAGACCCTGAGCCAAGCCAACCCCACTGCCATCACTGCGGAGGAATACTTCAACCCCAACTTTGAGCTTGGCAACCGGGACATGGGTCGTCCCATGGAACTGACCACCAAGACACAGAAGTGAGCCCCCCTGCTCTTCTGGGGAGGGATGGGCAGGGTAGGGGGTCTAAGAGGTGCTAGGAGGCCATGGCTTCCTACAGCTTCCCTTACCTCTTGGGATCTGGGGGACCAGGTTCAAGGCCAAGCTGTGGCTGTGTGAGGAGCATCCCCTGTCCCTGTGTGAGCAGGTGGCTCCCATCATTGACCTCATGGCTGTCAGCAATGCACTTTTCGCCAAGCTCCGGGACTTTATCACATTGCGCCTGCCTCCTGGCTTCCCAGTCAAGATTGGTGAGCGCCCCTTCCCCCAATTTCTCCTCAGTCACTTTGGGAGGGTGAGGTTTAGAGGAAATCTGGGCAGTGGGTCTGAGGTATGAGGGGCTGGTGCTTAATGGCTTCCTTGTCCTCAGAAATCCCTGTCTTTCACATTCTCAACGCCCGCATCACCTTCGGGAACCTCAACGGCTGTGATGAGCCAGTGCCCTCAGTGCGAGGCAGCCCCAGCAGCGAGACGCCGTCCCCTGGCAGCGACTCCTCCAGCGTCAGCAGCTCCAGCTCCACCAGTGAGACTCTCCACTCCCCACAGGGCCCCACCTTCTCACAGCTTGGCTGTTTTCCTCCCTGACACCCAGGGGTGAGCCCAGCCCACACCTGACCCCTGGCCCACGCCCCCAGCCTCCTGCCGCAGCTGTGAGATCTCCCCTGCGTTGTTCGAGGCCCCCCGTGGCTACAGCGTGCTGGGTGGCCAGAGAGAGGCTGCGACTCGTGATGAAGATGATGACCTGCTGCAATTTGCCATCCAGCAGAGCCTGCTTGAGGCGGGCAGTGAGTATGACCAGGTGTGTTCCTGATGCCACTCCAAGCCATTCCAAGTGCAGGCGAGCACAGCTAACAGTCCGCTCCCTCCAGGTCACCATTTGGGAGGCGCTAACCAACAGCAAGCCAGGCACCCACCCCATGTCCTGTGAAGGCCGCCGACAGGACAGGTCAGTGCCCATGAGGTCGAAGAGAACTCAGAGGTGCCTGTTCCCTCTCCTACCCCCAACACACATGCACAGAGACTAACCTGTCAGACTGCACAGTGACTCCGGAACCCTGCTAGGCCCAGAGAACCCTTAGTGCCTACAGCAGGGCTCCATCTGGTATCAAAAACCCGTTATCAATATGGCTTCTGCCAAACCCCTTTCCTGGCACAGGGTGGGTGGCCAGTGTTCCAGGCATGTGCAGAAAGCAGGGACCTAACTCCCAGGACGTTCAGACCCTCAACAGACAGGTTGGCGGGACCTGGGATCTTCCATCACCGGGTGGGGCCAGGACAGCCCAGTGAGACTCATGGCCTCCCCTAGAAGGGTGGCAAGTCTGCCCAGCCCTGGGGCCTCCACGATGTCTCCTGCCCCACTTACGAGCAGGTGTCCCAGGTGTGCCGGGAGCGGGGAGCGCTCGACAAATCCTCCCCACCCCCAGGAGCGCCCCACCCATGCCGCAGCGCCAGCCCGTGCCCCCGGCACCAGTGCCCAGCCCTCGGGCCAGCCCGGGTCCCAGCTCCAGCAGCCACGTGTTTCGGAGCTACGACGAGCAGCTGCGGCTGGCTATGGAGTTGTCTGCTCAGGAGCAGGAGGAGAGACGGAGGCGAGCACGCCAGGAGGAGGAAGAGTTGGAGCGCATCCTGCGGCTCTCGCTGACCGAACAGTAGCGCCCTCTGCTGGGACCCTCGCTCACTCCACGCAGGACCCGGGTCCGCGCACCTGCCGTGCTGCCGCAGGAGTTTGGAGCCATCACATCGGGGGTGTAGGGGTGCACCAGGCTTGAGGTGCCAGGGGTTTGATACAGGTGTGGAGTAACTCTCTAAGCCAGAGTCCTAGAGGCATGGCTGTTCTCCCCGCTTTGCTGTGCGGTGACCCCTAATCCTCTTCTCTGGACTTGGGTCTGTCCAGGGGCGGAGACAGGTGGTATTGAAAAGGAAATGAATCCTTGAGAGGAGCATTGTCCCTGTCCCGTGCTCCTTCTGGCTGGTCCTCCTTCTTGCTCATTGACCCCTCTCCAGGACACTGCCCCTGAAGCCTTCGCATCTCAGCTCTTCACCCCTGGGAGGCAGCTGATTGCCCTGTGTGCTGTGTTGCTGCTTTGTCCCAGACACAAACCAGCACATCAAGGGCCCAGCCTCTCCTCACCCCGGCATTTCAGCGTCAAGTGCACTTAGCGGGGTGCCCAGCTCCCCCAGCTCCCACACAAGCTCCCATACCTGTCCTGTGTCTCAGGGTGGTCCCAGCTTCTCCTTAGGCAGCCAGAAATTGGAGTCCCCATGCCCGCAGCACGTTTTTTATTGTGATCAGGGAGTGTGTCTAAGGTGCCCCCTAGTCTGGACAAGGCCTGATTCCCTCATGGTGCCTTGGGGAGTGGGGGCAGCATATTGGCTTGGGGGCAAGCACTAGACCCGACCCAAAGGCATTGATCAGGGCCCTGGCACCAATATCACCACCCACCCGTTCCTACCAGCTGCTGCTAGCCCTCTGTGGTTGTGCACCCCTCTTGCCCCCATGCAGGGGCTGAATAACACCCTTTATCCAATGGTGCTAACCCCGGCTCTCCCTGTTCCGCCCTACCCACCTAAAGAAGCACAGTCCCCCCTCCCTGGGCAGGGGCCAATGCACACCCTTGTCTTGGGGCCACCTTCTTGCTGGCTTCTATGCCAGGGGCTCAGAAGGGGCACAAAAGGGGGGCGAGGAAAGAGCAACAAAGTGAATCTGTTCTTCCTAGTCCCTTCCCTGATGCCAGGGGCACCAGACTGATTCTGAGGCACAAATAAAGAGGTTTCAAACCAGATATTTTCCTACCTAATTTTATTGGGGGAGGAGTGCCTGCGGTGGGTGGGGTCTTTGGAACCTCAATGCAAAGATGGCTGACCTAGGGTAAGAGGCTGCCTGGCGGGTCCTCAGCCCAGCTTGCATTTGCTGGGTTCCCTAGGATTCCAAAAGAGGGAATGGGGCGGGGGAGCCGTCCATGCAGGAGGCACAGACTTGTACTTAGTAAATCATTTCATCAATTATGCCTCAGTATTTTTATAGACTCAGTAGAGTGCTGGAGGCAGTGTGTGTGTGTGTGTGTGTGTGTGTGAGAGAGAGAGAGAGAGAGAGAGAGAGAGAGAGAGAGAGAGAGAGAGAGAGAGAGAGAGAGAGAGAGACCTTATGCCAGTTCTCCTGAGATTTCTCTGGTGGGGTATGTTTGTCTCCAAGAAGCTGCCATCTTTGGAAGTGGGAAAAAGAGGGGAGCCTTGTACCATGGATGGGATGGATGAAACCAGTGGGTCAGGCTTTGCCAGCAATAGAAATGGGGTGCTGCCCATCTGCCCCCACATACTGTGGAGGAAATCAAGTGAGCTTATTAGGAGAAATGAGGGGATTTTCCTGAGACTCTGGGGATACATGTTGAGAGCCATGTGAGGTCAGCCCCAGGCAGCTCACTAACGCTAAGCATTTCCCCTGCCCAGGGCTAGGGACAGAGGGACACCACCTCACCACTAGGCACCGTTACTAAGGCCGGCATTATCCCAGGCTCCCTCTAGGCCTAATCCTGTAAAGTCTAAAGTCGGGGCCTAGTACAGAGCTCAGTCCTTGCCACTTAAGATCCCCGTGTCCAGGCCTCCTGCGAGGGATGGAGTTTCTTTTCTGGTCTCACCCCTAACCCCAAGCCCAGGAAGCAGGGTACGGAGTTCCAGACCAAAGGTTGGCGATGCCAGTCTGTGCGCCCTGCTCCATCGGATCTGCAGCGTGCAGAGCTTCGCAGCAAATACGCCAGGCTAGTCCGTGCCTTCCACCAGCTCACACAGCATGTTTTCCAAAGCAGTAATGCGCTCCTCCTGGGCTTGCACTCGCTCGCGAAGGGCCTTCATCTCCTCCTGCAGTGTTTCCAGGGTGTGCTGCTGCTGATACACGGAGTGCGGAGGAGACCATGGCAGAGAGCAGGAGGCAGCGGGCAGAGCTAGGGTAGAGCGGGTCAGATCTGAGAGCTTACCGACAAGGGGGAGTCACTGGCTGACTGGCTGCGCCGGGGACCAGCTGGCGGACGCGCATCTAGGATGTTGCGCTTGGTGATCCGGAGCTCGCGGTGTTTGGGGGGTACATATCCTTCTTTCAGCGAAATGAGTACAGGTTCTGCATCCTGACCCGATAGCCACTCATCTGCTTCCAGGGCTGGCTCAGGGCCGGGCGTATCTGGGTATAGGTCGTCCTGGAACAGGTCCGACTGAGGGGTAGAGTGGACAAGAGGGCCGGTGTGAGCTGGGCACCGGATGGCTGCCTTTTGATGCTTTCCAACCAACCCCCTTGCCGAACTCCTCTCCTTCCTCACCTTTCGAGGTACGGTCATGACGATGGGTTCACACTTTCGTTCATGTAACTTGTAGAACCTATGAGGAAGGGGAATTCAACACTCTTGCTGTCTCCCTGTTCTTTTTAAAGCCCCATGCCAGGGACTAAGGCATTGGAGGCCAATACGCTGAGTAACTACCCGAGTAACTACCGTGTACATTGAACTTTGCACACATTATCAGTTTTGGGGTAAAACACCTTGGGTGGAATGCCAGGCTAGTGGGTGCCAGGACAGTCACTGAAAAAGTTCAGTGTGGCTCCCTTCTCTTTTCCAAAGGGCAGCTCAGTTAGGGGAAGACCTGGAGAGCAAGAGCTGACATGAGGAAGAGGGGCAGGAAGATATAAAGGACTGAAGTGCTGACCTGGCAATTTCACACTTGCTGACATCCAGTCCCCTCTTGGGCATGAAACCCATGCCCCGCTGCGGCTCTTTGCTGCTGAAAGTGTTCAGATAATGCACAAAGGGTGGTTCGTCCGTAATTTCAAAGTACCGAATGCTACTGTCACCCTGCAAAACCAGTCAATTGAGAGGCACGGACAGACAGGGCCCTCATCTCCATCCCAGCCGTGGTCCTTCCCACCCAGCCTCCAACACCTTGCCACACAAGTAGACAATGCTGGAGTCGGGGTCATAGAACGGCAGGAGCACTCCATTGCTTGTGTCCATCTCCTGCAGGGCCACCGGTTCTTCAAAGTTGTTCTGCCGAGCACAGAAAGAGTGACCAGCCCTGTTCACCCTCCCGGGCTGCTTCAGACTTCACTTTATGCCCACTCCCAATCCCATGCATTCCCAAGGCAGATCTGGTGAGACCCACAGGCTCTCTTCTAGACTTTCTCATTCCGTTTCCCTGGCACAAGTATACCCTGCGCGGTTGCATGCAGTCACAGCAAACCACCCCCAGGGACTAGGCATCACCAGGAGGGGGCGCCAGCGCGAGCTCCTTCAGGCGACGCAAAAAAACTGGACAGTGTCGGGTGTGAGGTGGCAGCAACCTTCAGCCCTGTCAGAATGGGTATACCCTGCGGGCGCGGGGCGTCTGGCCCCTCGCCCGTGATGCCAGCCCCCGGGGCACACACCCCAAGCCTCCAACTGTGTTACCGGGTCCCACAGGCCTAGCTCTCGCTGGCTCATGCGGGTGAATCCCGTGGTGAAGATATGACCCAGCCGCGTGAAGACAGCCCGCATGGGCCTCATCCCCTCGTGGGCTGCAAACCTCTCCTGGGGAGGGGGGGGGGAGAAGGGAGGCGCATCACCCTACTGCCTGCCTTGGGGAAGATGGAGATCTGAGCAACCACCTTGCCAACCTGAGTGTGGGGTGGGCGGGGGAAGGGTCCTAAGAATGAAGTTTCACAGAGGTCTGTGGCAGGACCCTGGCCTGGAGACTTATCAGGGCGGGGACCGAGCAGGAGGTGCGGAGCTCTCAGCAGGTCCCAGACCTTAGGCACTCTCAAGGGCTGATCGATCCCTGGGGTAGGCGATGTCTGCTGGCTCCCTGGGGTTGCAGTGGGGCTTTACACACAAGGGAGCCCTGTGCTCCGCCTGGGCCTCTTGGGCCGGGCCACCGCTTGGGAGGGTGCTCCTGGCTGATCCTGCAAAGCGAGCCATTGCGCCGGCTCGGCCTGGCCTACCGGGTCCCAGAGTGCGAGTTGCCGCTCACTCATCCTGCTGAAGCCGGTGCTGAGCAGCTTCCCGTCTGCGGTGAAGACGGCCCGCAGCGGGCGGGCGCCCTCGTGAGGCCGGGCTCGCTCCTGCTCGCAGGGTTAGTGGGTTAGAGTACCCGCCCACCCAACCGCCCCTCGCCGCTCCCAGCCGCGCCACGCCTGTGCTCCACGCAAACATGCACATCCCCAACCCCAACACCCCAGGTTAGACAGAGACTGGCCAGGACAGGGGGACAGGGCCATTGCCCTCCCAGGGCACCAGCTGGGACATGCAAAGCTTGAGGATTGTTTTATCCCCACCCAGTGGGTCAATGGGTGCGAAGGGGGTCAGTCCGAGTTCAGGTCCCTGATCCTGGAAGATGGCGTTGGCTATCTGAGAGGAGAGGGTCCCGGAGCTCAGGTTTCATGCAGGTTCTGGTTGGAGGATGCGGTTTCCAGCTTCTCCCCTCAATCTAAAGGCAAGGAGCTCTCCTCGGGAGCTCGAGATGCATGGGAGAGGAACGAAGAGGGGCAGGCAGAGGCTTGCAGTCTGGGGGCTTACTCAGGGCAGGGGTTGAGACTGTAAAGCCTTCAGGGGGTGCGGGGGTCATGACTAATCTCTGGAGTAGGGATAGGACAGGTAAGAGCTGGGCCCAGAGGCTCTGATGACAGTGGGTATCAGATGCTACCAGCTGGTGTCGAGCAAGGGGTGCTAGGGAGTAGTCAGGCCAGGCACTCACCGCAACCACCTGACTCTTCCGGGGGTCAATGATTCGCAGGGTCTTGTCCTTGCAGGTAGTGGCTAGCAGGCTACCATTGCTGTTCCAACACACACTGTGGATGACGTCAGGGTGTATGTCGTCCAGGCTCAGCAGGGCCTCCCCAGTGCCCACATTCCAGATGATGATGACATTATCACCACCTGTCCAGAGTGTCCAGGCCTGGTCATCCGGGCCCCCCGCCTTCCTCACTCCCACCCTCATCTATAGTCGGGACCCTTCTTAAATGTCCCCAGACCTGCGCTGAGCAGGACATTCCTGGCAGTGGGGTGCCAAGAGAGGATGCCCACACGCTTGGAGTGGCCCTCGAGTGTGATGACAGGTTCGGTGATGTTGCGCACGGGGGTGTAGTCTGGAATCTGCCACACCTAGGTAGGAAGAAAAGGCAACAAGTAGATGGGATACAGGGATAGCTCCGCCCCCTCAGGGCTGTTGGCCCTCTTGAGTGCTAAGTGTCAAGTACAGGATAGTGTAGTGGTGGGGTGGTGCCCCGGGGAACAGAAGCAGCAGTTCAGAACCAGGGAGCATTGCCAGCTCTCCAGAGACCTCCCCATTCACTCTGTCAGGAAAAAGTCCAGAGTGCTGTACCCCTTCTCTTAGGGCCCCAAGTTGACCACGGTAATAATTAGTTCTAGGCAGTGCATTCTGGGAGGGAGAGGGTATTTAACTAAAAATAATCTGGGAACCAACAGGGTAGGGTAGGGTAGGTGCCCTTCCCCAGCACAGGTGAGTCACCCCTCTGTTCCCCTACCCAGCTGGCAGCATCCACCTGGCTCCTACCATGACAGTGGTGTCGTCTGAAGCACTGGCAATGACGTTGTCATTGTGTGGGCACCAGTCAATGTCCAGCACAGGGCCAGTGTGCCCAGTGACCAGTGGGTAGTTCTTATCCACACGTCCTGTCTGGAGGGGTCAGAGAAGGAGATGTGGGACCACTTTTGTATGTGTGTATGTGTGTGCGTGTACGCACACATGTGCACACACTGGGACTTGGCACTTGCTAAGCAACCGCTAAACTACTGAGCTGCATGCCCAGCCCTCCTGGATGTGGTTTTGGAGTGGTCACTGCATTTGCTGACCCGTAGATTCCGTATCATTAGTTTTCTTTGTGCAGACATCTCAGCCTCTTACCCAGTTTGCTCTCTGAACTCTGCTGAACAGCACGGAGTGAAATCATTTGTACCAGGGAATCTGATTCAGAGAGGCATGGCGACTTAACAAAGCACCCCCAGCAAGACACTAGAACACAGACTTGAATTAAACCCAGTGTTCTCCAAAAGACACCTACTTGGAGAAGGACTTCCGTTTTTAAATATAAGGTCTCATTATGTTTATTAGCCTACGTTGGTCTTGCCTTGGTCTGCTCAATGTTGGGCTCACAGGCATGGACCCCTACACCCTGTGAGGAAGCTGTACTTAAGCCTGTTCCCCAAGCTGGGATCTGTGGGAAGCTCCTAAACAGACTGAAGTGAGCAACCTGAGTGCAGTGTCCTGGTTCCTGCAGCAGGTCCTTCCCTCCCTTGGTTACACCTGGAACCACAAGCAGGCAATCCTGGTGCCTAATGCCCCTTAGCCAGGGCTGGGGGCCCACTTTATCTCCATCAATTGATTTTGGGAGCTGTGAAGACTCTGCAGGGTTGGCACTGGCCCAGACCATGCAGCCTGGGAGAGGGGGTGGTTAAATGGCATTGGAATGGCAGTCACACTGGGGAGGAGGTGGCTCTGGCTGGTGTCTGCATTGTCCAGGGTGAGTCAGGGCTATTGTCAGGCCTCTTCCTGACCCTGCCACTTGCAGGGCCTCCTCTAGCAAGGTCTAGGGGTCAGTATCTAGATCAAGGCTATGTCTGCTTTGGGGATCTCCACCCCGGGATGGAGATGGCCAAGTGTCTGCGAAGGTGACAGTCACTGCCTGGCCCCTTTTCCTAGTGTGCAGAGGAGGACTCTGGCTCTATGTATTTTTTTCTTTTCATTTAATTTTCATTCTACCCCAGTACCAGAACCAGAATCTAACACATTCTCTCTCTCGTACTGGTGAAAACTAAGGTCAGAATCTGACGACTTGGCTCTGCACCTGACCAGCTCCATCACTAGGTCTCATCTTGGTCCCTGCTGGGAACAGGGGCTGCATGGCCTAGAGGGTGAGCATAGGCCACTCCGATATTGCTGCTCAGGGAGGGGGAGGGGAGAGCGGCCAATTCACAGAGACTGCCCTTCTGATGGAGGACTGGATTCCAGCGAGCCAGCCCAGGGGTCCCAGCCAACCGGTTCCCTTCCCTCACCCCTCACCTTGGCCAGAGGCAGGACAATGAAGGCACCCCCACCTCCAGCCTCTACAATAATGGCTAGAAATTTGGGGTTGACGGCACAGAAGGCGCTGTCCCATGTGACCTTGGATACCCGGATGTCCTCATAGGCCTGGTCGGCCTTTGCTGCCTGACCAAACACATGGCGGAACTTGCTTTGCCGAACCACTCTCCGGCTCATAGCTGGAGCAAAGATCGGGGATGCAGAGCCTAGAGGCGCGTTGGTCCTTGATCCTGCCAACTGCAAGAGGGAGGAGGAAGTGAGCATTATCTGGTAAGGAGCAGGGGGTTTTCTTCAAAGTGATCAAGGTAGGAGCCTGTCAAATGTTTGAGAGGCTAGGATGGGGAGTCTGGCCACTTAGACACACAGGTTAGGGGGTAATGGAGGCTGACATGGGACTGAAACTTGCCGTGGGACAGAATGTTTGAGGAGCAGTGTCAGTGGGTCTCCTGCTGCTGGTGGTCGTGGATGAGCACCTTTTTTGCAAGTGTTTATCCCTCCTAGAGACACACTACTCAACATACTCTCTGGTAGTCACTGGACATTAGTTCAAGGTTAGTTGTGGAGCTAGGATTCCCGCCCTCAAGATCCTAAATTCTCATCTCTGGCAGAGGTCAAGCACATGTGTCTTTTTCTACAAATTTGCCAAGAGAAACGTTCGTTCCTCTGGTCAGCCTGTTTCAGCTACTGTTTCCTCCCGTGGTGGGGGGTGGGGATGTGCGGGAGTGGGCAGAATAAGGTGGCTCTCCCTTCGGTCCATTTCACCATGCACAGGCTTCTCTGAGAAGCCCGATTATGGTCAAGTGACAGGAGTATCATACTTTAGCTTGGCTTTTTTGAGTGTGTTGCCTGTGCCTGCGCTGGGGCTTCTAGTAGGTTCTCCTGAGAGTGGCGGTCCTTGACCCCATCGGCAAGGACCTCAAGGACCAGATGTGTACCAGAGAGCCAGGCTCCTTTTTCTGGAGCCAGGACCTTAGTTATGCCACTTTTCCCAAGGGGACACACCAGGCTCTCCCAGAGGCCAACTGTTTCCTGGCCCTCCCCAGCCCGGGCATCCCTGTGCCCTTCAAACTGCTCCTGCAGCCCCAGGCCTAAAGCCCGGCCTACCCGCACCCTCCTCTAGTCTCCTGCTCTGGCAGTGAGTTCTTGTGAGACTAGGTGTCTCCTCGCTAGCCGCTGTCCGGCCAAATATAGACACCAAGTCCGCCCTGCCGGACCGAATTTAGCGGCGGGGAAGGGGGGGCGCAGACCTCTGCCCCCTCCAGAGACCCCGCCCGCTCCGTTGGCTGCGGGGGCGGAGGCGGGGAGGAGGGTACCTGGTCCTAAGCCGGGCGGGGGTGCTCTCGCGGCGACTCCTCTGTGGAGTGGGCCGGGGTACGCGGGGGGCCGAGGGAGGCGTCGGCGGCGCGTCCGGGGCCGGGCACTGGGTCGCGCGTTCCGGCCGCTGCCTGCGGCTCTCAGCTGCCTGCGGGCTCCGCGGCTGTCCCAGCTGCTGCTGCCATCAACCTGGGGGGGCGGGGCCGAACGGGGGGGGGCAGGGCCAGGCCAATGCGGCCACGCCCTGTCCAGCGCGGGAAAGTCCTGCGTCTCAACTCCGCCTGCCCGGGTAAAATGGGAAAAGTAAGTGTGCGTGCGCTTGAGGGGTGTGCGTGCCCCGTGTCTCCCTCCGCCCCTCGTATGTAGGTTCGGGTGGCCCAGGCGCTCTGTCCAAAGCGGGACACCGAGACTGGGAGCCACCGCGAGTGATCAGGTGCCTGAGCGCCGCATTCTTGCCGCAATCGCGCAGCTAATTTAGTCGTTCCCAGCGGGCGGGGCTGTGGGGCTGTACAGCCAGGAACGGCTGGGAAGAGGCCCTAGAAGATGCTCTGGGGAAATCATCTCAGTCGCTTGATGAAGGTCTAGGCTGGCCCAGGATAACTGCGAGGCTATGGCTTTTATTAATAGCGATAGCAATCGTTTGAGAACTTAAAACACTGGCACCGGTATAGGTGAATCACCCTATTCTAATAAGTGGAACCTTCTAAGGTTCCACGGAGCACGGCATGAAGCAGGAAAGTTCAGAGACCAGGCAGAGAAAACAACTAATCCCAGCATCAGGTTCAAGGGGAAAAGGCTGGCAGATGTTTGGCCACATTTTAGAGGTCAGAGAGACCAACTCTGAAGATGAGGGCCTTTGTTTGAGCCGGTTCCTCTTTTCTAGGACAGAATTCCCTCACTCCCAAGACCTAAGGGTCTGAAGTACTTACTGTTCAAGGTCAAGGAGATAAAATCCAGCCTGTGAAGAGCAGCCAGTTCCTGGAGTTGCTGTTTACCCAATGCCTGCCTGTGGTTTCATTTCTTCCCTCCCAGGGCAGTATGGGGTCACTTTCAGGCTGCACATAGAATCCGTCTTCTGCATGGCAGGGAAGAGAGGAAAGAGAGGAAAGGAAAGGGAAGGGAGGGGAGAGAGGAGAGAGAGAGAGAGAAGAGGAGGGAGAGGGGAGAGGGCAGGGAGGGGAGATAGGAAAGGGGAGAGAGGAGAGAGAGGAGAAAAGATAAGAGGGAAGAGAGGGGAGAGAGGGAGAGGGGAGAGAGAGTGTGAGGGTGCCTACAGGTGGCTTTGTTTTTCAGGAGAGGTCTAGGTGTTCAGTGGCTTGTAGAGAAACAGAACCAGAAATTGTTGGTGCTACAGAAATGATTGATGGCTTCTATGTGTGTTTGTGTAGCCATGAGGATGGATAGAGTCTTTTACCTTAAGATTTTCCAGGTTCATGGTTAGGCAGACTAGACTCAAATGACTAGCTGCTTCTTTATGACACTAATAACTCACGTTGTTCTGGGAGAACATTCTGGTAATCCAAGTTTGGTTCCCAGAACCCACACGGCAGCTCACAGCTATGTATAACTTCAGGTTTTGGGGATCCAACACCCTCTTCTTGCTTCCACAGGTACCAGACACACATTTGTTGCACCAACATAAATGCAGGCAAAACATCCACACATATAAAGCTAAAAACAAAACAGCAGTCAGGGGAAGAAGCCACCTGGGCTTGGTACTCCACAGAGCTGTCAGTGGGCTCTGAGCTGCAATCCTTGAGGCCAACAGGGATTTCATTTCATGATCTCATTTCCTGAAAGAGACCTAACAACAGAGACATGATTTGGTCCATCTGCTTTGGCTACAAAGCCAAGACAACATATTTTGGTTAGTCAGAAGCCCGAGCACTCCTGGAATGTTTTGAGAAGTGACCCTACCTTCACCGTCATGGACACCCTCTAGAGAACAGTGGTGTGTCACGCTCCTGACTTGCCTGATTCAGAAAGAGGTAGGTTGAGTTTTCTTTGGAAACATAAGCAAGTTTGGTTGGCAGTTGGGCAAGTAATACCCGAGCTTTCCCTGGACAGCAGTGCTGCACCTAGCATATCATCATGTGTTTGTTGAAAGGGCAGAAGTGGGGACCTAGCCAGATATACCCATTGGCTCTGTCTCTCTTGCACCATGGATGTATATTAAAAATTTATTTTTGATTATGTGTATGTGGGGGGTACACATAAGCATGGGTGTCTGTGGAGGAGAGTGGCTTTAGATCCCTTGAAGCTGGACTTGTGAGCTGTTTTATGTGGGTGCTGAAAACTGAACTCAGGGCCTCTGGAAGAATCCTTCCATCATCTCTGCAGCCCAGTGTGGATTTCACCGTGGTGGAAACTTGTTCTGCATTGATGTCCGGTGAGGTCACTCACCCGGCATATCCGGTCCCTGCTGGTCACTCTGCACCACAGATGGGGGAAGAATTTTGCTTATTCATTATAGCACTCAGGTGACTGCTTTGGTGAGCACCTCTCTGACTGGCCAAGTCCTCAGCCTGGCACCACACTGGAGTCTCCTTGGCTGCAATTTTTGGTAGCCCTATTTCCTAATCAATCTTTTGTGTAAGGTAAGTTACATACATGCACACACACACAAATACACACATGTGTATTTATCCCTACTCTATACAGAGTTCTTCAATGCATGCCTGACTGAACTGTGAGTGCTATTTTGTTTGTGTCAGTGCTTTCTTCTAACCTGTCCACCTTCCCCAGCACCCTCCTCCTTTGTTGCATTTGAAGTACACATTTTGTCTTCAAAATAAAAATTTATTCAATCTGTAACAAGAACATTGAATCTGCACATCTGCGCACAAGTTCACATTTAAAAACGGCGGAGCACATCAGTAATAATAAAACAGCTATGGTACAAGTGGGACATCCCAACCACCAGGAAGATTAAGGAAGGAGATGAGACCACTCTTTATATTCTGCTTTAAATGCCTCAAAAAGGTCCCAGAGATTCCAGGGAGCACCTGCTTTTATTTAATAAAATGAGAGCATAGAAGTTTGGGGGTAGCCTGGGCAAAGGTAACAGTCAGTGCGAGTCTTTTGGACTTGTTTGCGTTTTGAACAAGTCTTACAAAACAAAGTCTGAAAAAAAGGTGGGGGGAGGTGGGGAAGGCACCTTTAGCTATGCCAAACAAATCACAATCAAATAAAACATAAAACCAAACAATTCCCAATGGGTGTATTGACTAGGAAACATTAGGTCAGTTCCTCAGTTTTCCATTTGGGGCATCAGCTCTCTGTGGGCAGGGCACTGCCACTAGCATCGCTGTGAAGACAGATTGGTGGCACCAACCATATACCTCTTGGTGGTAGGGGAAGGGGCTCTTCAAGCTAAGGGGCGATTCCAGTTTAGATCCCCCATCCTGGATCTCTGGGACACCGAGATGAGGCTGGTTCTCTTCATAGCAGAAGCCAGGCCTAGTCCCCTCTGCTTCAGGCTGGAGTACAGAAGCACCGTGCAGTAGCTCTCCATGGCATCATCGAGAAATCCCAACGCCCGGGAGAAGGAGTGTGCAGCTTCCTGCTTTGGTGGAAGGCCTCTTCCTAATATGGGTGCCAGATGAGTTGAGGCAACACATACACTTATGTCCAGTACATGCTTTCTTTTTAGTTTGGAAGGAATAACAATGTCCATGATGTTTTAAGTTGGATTGGTGCTGAAACAGTGAAAATGTCACCTTGTCTACCACCGAAAACTGAAAATGAAACCACCATACTAGCCATTCACCATCACGACCATCACTATGGAGATACACCAGTGCAGAGGAGAAAAAGACTGCTGGATGCAGTGCCGGACACAGACGGAGATCAGCCACATCTGACCCATTTATCCACAGGGGCTGACGATAATATGGCATTTCTCTGGGGAAGGACTCACAGGACAGCCATGGCTTCAGTGCCTGAATGGCCACCAAGATGATGCATATTTTAATACTTACAAAGTAAACAAAGTATCCACAAATAGTTTGAAAAAGCCCCCAAAATGGCTTTTCTTTAAAATGCCCTTAAAATTTTTTGCATAATGCTTTCTTAGAAAACAAAAACCCAACTCCCATAGAACATCTTTACTAAGTGAAACCCTCGGGTGAAGACTCTTGTGAGCTGTGGTGCCAGAGGCTTCTTAGATGAGGCATCTGGGCTCAGGAGCAGGAGGCCTTAGAGCCTGGGATGTATTCCCAGGCTGTCCCTGGAGCTCTTGCTAGTTCTCAAAATGAGAAAGAAGAAAAGAGTGGCAGAGACAAAGGCACAGAACAGGAAAACACTTAAGATCCAGAAGAGGTGGCATGCAGGAAGAAATGTGTTAAAAAGACCAAGAGGAAACCAAATGGGATGCAAGTGCTCCCTACTGTGCTGGGTCCTCTCCCACTCCCCAGCCTGGTGAGGTGCTCACGTGTGTGCTCACGCTCTTCCAGGACCACTGAGGACTGCAGTAAAGATAGAGAGGCATTGAGCAGGAGCTGAAGTACTAGTTAAGAGGTCAAAGCTTTTCCTGCTCAGCTGCTCATCAGTCAGGTCTGGGCTTTCAATGAACAGAAAAGGCAAACAGGCAATCAAATTATCAAAAGTTGAAGTTAAAAAAAAAAGTCCTCAACAGCTTATTATGTACCTGCCTTAGCCATGAACATGACTTAAGAACACCCAAATGTGGGGGTTTGGGAGGGCTGGCAAGACCCTTTGGCATAGCTGACTTATATACCCTGTGTGAGATATCTGGGCAGGTGAGTGAAATGGTAAGAAATGTCATTAAGAAGGAAGACAGCACAAGACGGTTTCTCCCATTCTTTGAAACAGAAACAGGTATCCCCTCCCCCCACGGCCACCCCAAGCATCAGAGGGTTTTCTCTTAGTTTCTGCCATGAGAAATGCTTTCTATATTGGCAAATGAGAGGATAGTGGCCATTGTTGATAATGTGTGGCATATAGATGTCACTTTTTTGAGACAGGGTCTCACTCTGTAGCTTAAGCTGGCCTCCAACTCACAGAGATCCTTCTGCCTCAGTCTCTCAAGTGCTGAGGTTAACGATGTGCACCACTATACCCAGCTCTCATTACTTTTGGTGACGCCACCCCCCACCTCCACGCAAACACTCCTCACTCTGCCATAATCTCCTGTCCTCCCGTCATGTCGGTGGATGGGGCTCTTTAGCACGTGAGCCCTGCGGTCCACCATCTTGCCTCCCAAGCCACTCTCACGCTGGTACCTACCATGTAGTGAGACAACACATAAACACCCAGGGCTCACAAAACTGAGATTTAAAGGAACCCAAGACAGCACAGGTATACGCAACTTCAACACCATACGTTTTCAGCAGCAGGCCTCTAATTGCCTCCTGGCAGTGACATTATACCCAACCATGGCTTTAGCATGGCAACTGGATCCACAACTCTGGACAACTTGAAAATGGCCCCAGTTTCCTTCTGATGAGCTGTGGTGGGTTACTGGGTTCTTTCATTTCAGGATGGACATCTTTTTGTAGAACTCAGAGGCTTATTTACAGCAGGCCCTCCAGTGTGAAGATCAGCACATTAGCAACAAAGCAATGGCGTCCTAAATGGAAGCTGCACCCTTGGCTGAGCTGCCCCCAAGCATCAGCCCTACTAAGAGGCTACTTTGAGCAATGCACACATTGCCTGGCTGTGCAAACACTGTTCCTGGACTTTAGCATTCAGGGTACTCTAATGGGGGCCTGTAGGGGTTTCTGAAGAGGAAGTGCATAATTTGGCAGGAGCTGGCAATTAGAAGTTTCCACTTAAAACAATCAAAGTCAACATCAATATACTACCAACAACTGTCTGCTCACTTCTGGTGTCTCTCTGTTTCCAGTTGCAACTCTACTCCTTAAAAAAGAATAAATCAGAAAAGATCCCACAATATTAACAATAAAACATTAAAAAAGTGACATTATGTACATAAATACTGTGTATGAACTATAGAGAAAAAACAAATCTTCCAGGAAAATGAGGAAAAAAACCAACTTGTGTCAAGAGTTAACAGGGATAACATAGAAAACTGTGTTCAATAGGTTATAGGTATGTAATGTAACAATTAAAATATAATCTGTGAAATTAAGAAAGAGGCAGATAGGGAAAACAGCAAGAGAGAAGAAAGTGAATTGGAAAGCTATGGCCATTAAACTCTGAAGGCCCACAGAATATTCAAGTAATGGAAGGGTTAAACCCCACATATGTATTCATTTTACAAGAACACACTGACTTTGCTGTTTTTCAAACCTGTTTCCAGGTCTTTAGTTTGGAGGCTGTGGCAGAGCCCGTCACCTCGTAGAGGCGCCAGGCCCCACCTGTGTGGATTACACTAACCTAGAAGTCACTCAGTGGCTGCTTTTCCACCTTTGCTTCAACCTTCTCTCTTAATGTGTCTCTCTACAGATGACCTTGAGTTTTGCTTAGGGTCCCCCTTAGATTTTCAGATTGTTTTCTTGGGGAAAATTATTTACTTTGTAGAATTCTATCACCAGGCCAATTGCTAATCCCTTTATCGCAATGATTGATATACTTTGGGATACCAAGAG
Source organism: Chionomys nivalis (assembly GCF_950005125.1). Lineage (NCBI taxonomy): Eukaryota > Metazoa > Chordata > Mammalia > Rodentia > Cricetidae > Chionomys > Chionomys nivalis. Next base: position 58,267,107 of record NC_080092.1, on the reverse strand, counting down.
AAATGGAGTCTCAACTGCCTCTTAGAGCACAGCAGAACCTGCAACTTCATGAACTCCAAAGGAAGCAGCAACTTCCCTCTGCCCTCAGTGGGCAGGCTGTCTCAGGCCTGGTGAGCCACTTCCGAGCCTCGGTGCCACCTACCCTGTTTCTTTCCCTCAGCCAAGCAGGCAGGTCTTTCTCAGAGGGCAAAATAAGGAGACAGATGGCAGTTGATTGAAAAACAGCAATTTGCCTTTGATAAAGGTGCTCTTTGAAAAAAAGTTTTTGAGGTTTGAATTTTTTAAAAATAAAAAATGCTAAAATGATCTTGCCATTCAAACCAGTACACACGCATGTGTGCACAAACACACATGCACGCACGTACACACACACACACACACACACACACACACACACAGACACGAAAAACCCAAACCCTGCATGAGTCAGGAGCAGTAAAATGACCAAAATATTATAAAATTAACCAATAAAGTGCATGTTCCTTACATATTCCACCGCCCTTCACAGACGCCGTGTGCAGGCTCAGGATCACATGGTATTATAGAAGGGGTTGGTTGTCCGTTTTTTATCATTTGCTCTTTTCAGTCTCCTAAGGGGGTGAGTTCTGCCATGTTGCTGGCGGGGTGCCACAGCCAGCCCTGGAGCGGGGCCTGTACACTGCAGGCCCTGTGTCTGTAGCAAAGGAAAGCCTACTTCAGAACTAGTCAATTCTGGTCTTGCCTTGGGGAGCAAACACTGCTGGCTGTACCCAAATTCTTTGGCATACTGCACAAGGGGCCTCTCCACTGGCTTGCTCTGTGCAATACACTCTGTTGTTTTGAGTTGCTCTACAAAATACTTGGTGGGCTGTGGGTTCTGGTGGGCACCTGGGCTTTCTAAGGGCTCCTGCGCCATCAAGGCATGCATGCCCGAGTCTGTTCTGATGAAGGGCTGAAGCAATTTGAGATGAGGGGATTCCGAGGAGACAAGCTCTCTCTCTGCTAAGTAGTCTTTACAAAGGTCCAGGTAACCCAACTTGGCAAGAGAAGCTGAGCGCCTCATTTGTGATGTTTTGGTGAGCCCTGCCTGGAAGGTCACTCGAGTCTCAATTTCTTTAGCGCGCTCCTTCACCACGCCAGGGCTCTGGCTGAGATTTCTTATATTTTCACTACTAGTGCTGTGTGGGATTCTACAGGCTTCAGGTGACGGGTCCAGTTTTTTCTGTAACACCCCAGCACTGTCACCAAGTTTGTTAATTAAATTTAGGTCTTCATTGCTTAACTGAGATAACTTGTGTGCCACTCCACCGCCACCTGAAAGGAAGCCCTCCTGGCTGTCTTCCCGGCTGACCTGCTCTGTAGACGGCTCGCTGTCTGTGGTGCTGCTCTGCTCTGTGCAGCCTTCCAGGTGAACAACAGACTGGGGATGCAGGTAATCCAAGTTGATGGATGCTATGTGGGTACTGCCACTTACCAAAGGTGCTGCTTTCTCCAAGGGTGTTGAAGGGCCATTTCCCTTGTCTTCAGGGCTACTTAGCATGGGGGCTGGGTCAGTGAGCTTCTCATACTCAGAGGAAGAGTGAGGCAGAGGTAGCACTTGGGGATGCAGAGGAACCTGGCTGGGGTCCAGAGTCCTGTTCAGGTTTTCATCCAGTGCACAAAACATAGTGACAGATCTCTCCATCTTCATCTTCCTCAGTCCTGGTTTTTCACCCTCTTTGCTGGGTGCTGCTTCACCTCCTGGCTCAGTGTGATCAAGTGCTGTAACTGTTTGTGTGCACTCAATAATTTCTATTCTCTTGGGAAGGGGAAGAGGGATGGCCTGTGTCTCACATTCCTGGTTTGGAATCACAGGTCTCTGTTTCTTCAAGTCTCCTTCCTGCTTCTTAGTTCCAGTATCCAACCCTAGGTAGTTCTGAGGTGTTTGCAAGGAATGACTCTCCCGCTCGGGGGCTGGAGCAGTGGCATCATGTTCACAGTGGGAGAGTGGTCCAGCTTCAGACCCACTGCATTTTCCTTTCCCCTTGCTCATCTCTGCTTCTCTGGGGGGAAACGAATGTTCTGGAGTGGTTTCATCACTTTTCCATTTTGGCATAAGGTCTGCCACAGAAGAGTCGTTCTTAGAGTTTTTGCGACTGGATAATGTGGCACCTGCAGAGGCGGTACCATGGTGCTCCTGCTCCTGTCGCAGGCGCTCTTCAAACTCCAGGGTGGCTCGCTTCACAGACCCAGGGTACCACTTGGCACCAGGGTGCACCCCTGGGCCCCAGTCATGTTCTTCCTCAACTGGCCCCTCTTCTTCCAAGTCTACTGTGGACGGGTGTGCGGTTAGACAGCCTTCTGGGTTGTGCTTCCCTGAATCTTCGGCTAGCTCAGGCTGGACTGTATAGAAACTCTCATCCTGTTCCAAATGCCCAGGTTTGTTCTCAGGGGCATGTGCTCTTTCCAGGGGTAGCTCATGGACGGTGTTCTTCTTTGGTGTATGGCATGGGTTAGAGAGCATATCTCCTTTTAACTGAACCTGCCCAGCACCTTGACTAATGGATTCAATTTCAGTGACAATTTCTTTGACTGAAATTACATTTTCTGAGTGAGATTGCATGATGATGTCTGGGCTGACAAGTTCTGAGACTGCCTAAGAAGAGAAAATAGTGAGATGGTTATGGCAAATTGTGGCTAATACTTCACTTAGTAATCCTCTGACCCAAGAGAACCTGTCTGTCTCTGAGGACATAAGTTATGGGTCCCGGGGGCATAGATTCACTGTTTTCAGACCATGGAAACAAACAAGGAGTCATCATTAAAGGCTAGAGAGAGGAAACTCATTATAAGGTATAACACTGTCTACTAAACTTTGTTCTGTTTACTCAAGCAACATCTTGATCCAGGACCTTGCTTTAAAATGTTCAAATAGTCATGGGAGCTTTCATGATCCATATTTTCATAGTCCCGTGAGCCTCTAGAACTTAGACCACAAAGAAGTAAACGAAACCTTTCCTAGTTGGCTTATTAACTTCTTTTTTTTTTTTAAAGATTTACTTAATTTTGTGTGCATTGGTATTTTTGTCTGTACACATGTCTATGAAGGTGCCAAATCCCTTGGACCTGGAGCTACAGACAGTCGTGAGCTGACACGTGGGTGCTGGGAGTTGAACCTGGGTCCAGCAGAAGAGCAGCCAGGGCTCTTTGCCACTGAGCCATCTCTCCAGCCCTTTGGCTCATTAACTTCTAATGTGAAAGGAACTTGTTCAGGTTCTTTCAAATGCGTGGTAGCCACCTTCAGTATGCCCAGTGTAGATGGGGCAAGACAGCTGTGGCTGTAACCTGATGTCTGATGTGGAAGATTTCTGCTGTTTTATCTCACTAATTCTTACCACATCACTGTTCCTCCTGGCTGTGAGAATCTGCTTTATGTCTGACCTCACAGTCTCTTCTAAATTTCTATTTTTAAAGATTTTTTGTTTTTTGTTTTTAGAGACAGGCTTTCTCTGTGTAGCCCTGGCTGTCCTAGAACTTACTCTGTAGACCAGGCTGGTCTAGAACTCAGAGATCTGCCTGCTCTATCTCCCTAGTGCTGGGATTAAAGGCACTAGTGCACCACGACTAGCTTCTTTTAAGATTTTTTTAAAAAAATATTTTATTTTTAAGTTTTATTTGTTCTATGTATAGGATGTTCTATTTGCATGTACACCTGCAGGCCAGAAGAGGACATCAGATCTCAGTACAGATGGCTGTGAGTCACCACGTGGTTGCTGGGAATTGAACTCAGGACCTCTGGAAGAGCAGCAGCCGGTGCTCTTAACAGCCCCTCTTTTAAGATTTTTAAGTCTTCTGTGTAGTGTATGACTGTTTTTCCTGCATACATGTGTACCATGTGCATATCTAGTGTTTATAAAGGTCAGAAGAGGGTATCAGGTCCCCTGAAAATCGAATGGTGAATTGCTGTGTGCTACCACATGGATGCTAGGAATCGAACCCAGGACTTCTTCAGGAACAAGCGCTCTAAACTGAGAAGTCATCTCTCCAGTCCTGTTCCAGACAGAACTCTCTACATAGACCAGGCCTTGGACTCTAAGGTCTGCCTGTCTCTGCCTCTCCAGTACTGAGATTAAAAGCATGTACCTGGCAACAATCCTTAAATTTCATGTGGCTCCTTCTGGGAACAGTATCCTTGGCTTGTCAGCCATGTCCCCCAGCAACCTTCGAAACCTTACTCTCAGGTATTTCCTTCCTTTACAAGGTAACAATTCCCGTGGGTTTAGAACAGACACCCCAAACCCAGAAAAAAAATCAGGTTCAACTGCAAAAACATTAAGTTCAAAAACTAGAAATGGCCCTCCTTAAAGTCAGAGCATTATCACTGTCAGCCTGTTTTGCTGACATTTTATGTAAGACTCCAAAATACACCATTTCCTCAGGAATTGTGCTGGTCTTTCTCCTTTAAAAGCATCTCAGCTGGCATAAATAACAAGGTCAGTCTTGCCTTTGGAGGAAATCTGCCAGGACATCAAGCAGAGGTGATCTTGGCAGACCTGGTAAGCCTGGTATGTGCACGGGCCATGGAAGGAGGACTCATATGACCAAGGACTCAGTTGGGAGGCTATTTCTGTCAGTGCTACTACACTGACTGGTCCATAAAGAGAGCTTACACATTCTGACTTCCCATAGAAACACAATAAAGGCAGAAGACAGAAGTAAAGGCAGGAGTTGTTTTGGGTAATTGAGGAGAAGAAATAAAAGATGAAATATGGCAGAAATCATGAGATCTCAAGTATCTCATTAGGGCTGTTAGTACCAACCTCAGTTGGTAAAACACTTGCCTGGTATGCACAGGGCCCTGTGGTTAATCCTCAGTACTGCAAAATAAATACATCACAAAAATACAATCAAGTCCATTAAGATTATCAGGGGACATTTTGTATGTTAATCTAAGACTTTGTCTCAGACAAAACAAAACAAAGCAACCTTTTTGATCATCTATGGTATTTCCTCCTACTTCTGAGATGGTTCACAAGAAATCATATATTGCCAGGTACAGTGGTGCATGGTTTTAATCCCAGCATTTGAGAGGTAGAGAGGCAGGTTGATATCTGAGTTCGAGGTCAGCCTGGTCTACAGAATGAGTTCTAAGGAAAGACAAGGCTACATGGAGAAATGCTGCTTTGAAAAACAAAACAAAACAAATCATATGCCACTTAGGAATCTTAGGATACTGTCTGCTCCCAAACCATCTCTTGGTTCTTGAGTACCAAAGGGCTGGAGATGAAGTCACAAATGTTATTAGCAGCATCACTCAACTCAGCATGGGCATCTCCAGCAGCTATCTGCATGTGTCTAGCTCGTAAATCTTCTGGGATGAAATGTTTCTCAAATATATCATTTTCTCAGGGGTAGGTCTCACTGAGGCAGCACTGTGACATTTCATCATTACTGAGATTTGATCTGAGCCCAAGGTATCCCTTTGCTTAGTCAGGACATTTGTTTTGGCTAAGTCTCTCCTTTTTCATCCCCTTTCAGAAATGCTCCAACAGGGGATAGAGAGATGGCTCAGCAGTTAAGGGCGCTTGCTGCTTTTGGAGATGACCTGGGTTTGATTCCCAGCACCCACATAGTGGCTCACAACCATCTGTAACTCCAGTTCTAAGGAAGCTGAAGTCCTCTTCCGACTTCTGTAGGCATGTGGTACACACATATACATGCAGGCAAAATATTTATACACATAAAATAAATCTAAAATGACACCAAAGCCTGAAAAGATAAAATCCTTAAAAAGAGCATGCTACGTTTTAAAGGATGCTCTCAGCCCAACTGTCCCACTATCTACTGGTGAAATCTTTACTAACATCAATATGAGCCAAGGCACTGAAGAAATGGCTCAGTGGTTAAGAGCATGTACAGGGGATGATGGCTAAGTTCCTGGCATCTGTGGTAGGTAGCTCACAACCCCAGGGGTAGCTCAAGCTCCAGGGGGAATCTGATCACTCTGACCCCTTGGGTACCTCCAACTCATATGAATATGCCAACATGTATACATATAATAATAAAAAAGTTAGGGCCAGTGGTAAAGCTCAGTGGTACAGTGCTGGCTTAGCAAGAATGAGTCGGACCCCTCCAAAGAAGTGAACAGAGCAGTCTCCAGTGGTTTCTTTGGTGAGAATTTCATTAAACAGACTATAAGGTAGCTTTACCTTTGACTGGTCCTCATCCACTGAAGAGTCTTCAGATGCATGGGGAGTGTTACTCAAAGAGCTGCTTCTCTGGCCATCAGCTGCCATTTCCGAAGGCACCACGTCTACCACTGACAGGCGACAACCCTCACTCCTTCCTCCACCTGGTTCTTCTGTCCTTGAGTGGGACAAAGATCGAGACCGGGTTTCTTGAGAAAGCTCTACAAATTTCTCTAGGGCACTAAAAAAATCAATACGATCTGTACTAAAATCAGAGATGGCAGCTTGGCAACTGGGTTGGGGGCTTGGCGACTCTGGATCAGGAGACATGGGGACGTCTTTCAGTCGAGATGTCAACTCTTCCATTGGCAGTAAGTGGACATTCATGTCTACTTTTAGTGCATCTGTCTCTAGATCTTCCACTGCTAAGTCTGGGAACTTGTTGGCCATTCCTGAGGCCTGTCCAGGTTGGATTAAGGCTTTAGAAGCAGGGCAGTTGTCAAGAGGGAATTTTGATTCACTGAGACAACACCCTGACGAGCATCCATTGATGTCATTTAAGTTTAGTTCATCTTCAATCTGTCCGGTATGAAATTCCTGTGAAGAAAACCCCAAGCAGATGACTCTTTCTTTGGTATGAAGCCCTTTCTGATTTGCATCTTGTGGAACCACATGCTCTACAAAGACGGGAGGCATGGCTGCGAGGTTCTCCACAGTCTTCACCTCAGCGATCTGGTCTGCTGAAGTGGTCATCTCCTTCTTGTTGAGCTCAAGCCCAGGTTTGCAGATGGGTTCATGGTGGTCTGAGAGGTCACTGTCTGAATGAGATCTCCAGAGTTTGTTATGCCGCTGCTTGCTGTGGAGGACACATATGGGAAATACCTTACTTTGGTTGGTGAAAAAAGTCAACATCCTTCTAGGAAACCACATCCAGAGAAACCTCAATCACCTGCAAAATGCCTTCTTACTATTCCATGGACCAAGACAATAAACACTTAAATGTACATAACTTAATAGAATCAAAATAACAAATTGCTGAGATCTGACTTTTTTTTTAAAATTGTTGTCCTTTTGAGACAGAGTCTCACTACATAGCCCTGGCTGACTTGGAACTCCTATATAGATCATAGAGATCCCCTTGCTTATGCCTTGGAGTGTTGAGGTTTTTCTTTTTTTTTTTTTTTTTAATCAGATTTATGGGAGCCAAAATTGTTAACAGTCATTGTTGATAAGTTCTTTCATGGTATTAGTAGGAATGTGAATTATAGGCATTATTAGTATTATTATTTTCAATCACATTTCCTGTTTGTGCCATACCATGGCACACAAGTGAAGGTTCAGAGGACAACTTGGGATCGCGGATTCCTCCTTCCACCACCTGGGTCCCGGGGATTGAACTCGGGTTAGCAGACTTAGTAGCAGACACTTTCCCTGATGGGCCCTTTTATTGGCCCTGCAGATTTTAAAAGTCAAATGTGGCAACAGCTGTCCAGATTTAACCCTTAAATAATCAGTTCTTCCTGTCAGAAACACTTTAAGGACGTACATTTATATGTATGGATATTTATTACAGCACTGTCTGTGGTACTGAAAAATGAGACAACAAAAAGAAAAGTGGATTTATTTAAATATAAGGCCAGGGCTGGGGAAATAGTTCAGCTGGTAAAGTACTTGCCATACAACCTGAACTGGCAAGCTCCAGGGTCAGTGAGAGACCGTGTCTCAGCAGGGTGAAGAAGTGCCTGAAGAAGACACGCTGCATTGACTTCTGGCCTCTGTATGCACACGAACACACATACCTGCACACACACAAACATACGCACACATATCTGCACACAAACAAACACAAGCACACATAAAATAAAAATATAAAAGTCAATTACAGGCTGTATAAGTATATTGTATAAGGCATAAAGTTGTTAAAACTGTCAGACATTGGGGGGCTGGAGAGATGGCTTAGTGGTTAGGAGGGCTTTCCACTCTGCCAGAGGACCCAAGTTCTGTTCCCAGCACCCACCATCATGGGTTCACAACTGTCTATAACTCTAGCACCAGGGAAATCAGATAAATATGACCTCTTTGGGAATCTGCTCACATCATATACTCTCACGCAGACACACATGCATATACATAATTAAAAATAATAAAAATGGGGCTAGAGAAATAGGTCAGTAGTTAAGAGTACTGGATTCTCTTCCAGAGGATCTGGGTTTGACTCACAACTGCCTGATAAGAGGATCTGACGTCCCCTTCTGGCACCCACAAGCACCAAGAATGTACATGTAGGTAAAACACCCATATACATAAAGTAGTAATAAAAATAAAATAATGGGAGCTGGAGAGATGTCTCAGCGGTTAAGAGCACTGACTGCTCTTCTAGAGGACCCGGGTTCAACTCCCAGCACTCATATGGCAGCTCATACCTGTCTGTAACTCCAGGATCCAGCACCTCACACATTTATACATATAGGCTAAAACACCAATAAAATAAATATTTAAAAAACATTAGCAAAAAAATAATGTATTTTTGTTACTTTTAATTATGGGTGTATGGGGGGTCTGTGACTGTGAGTGCAGGTGCCCACAGGGGTCAGAGACATTAGATCCCTATAACTGAGTTACAGGTTGTTGTGAGCTATTTAATATGGGTGCTGGGAACCAAACTCTGGACTTCTGGAAGATCAATAAGCGCTCTTAATCACTGAGCCATCTCCCCAGCTCTCCAAATACAATATATAAAAAACCAATTTTTCGTTAGGCATTTTAGTGGACTGATATCTGAGGTATACTGCTAGGTGAAAAAGCAAGTTTAATACTTAGAATGGTCAGCTTACATGCTAGAGCTGAGAAGCAGAAAAGTCTGGAGGAGTGTCATTTGGTATGCTATTCTTTCAAGAAGGGTAGAAACCATTCTAGGAAAGTTATTACTTTCTGCTTCATTATTTGTCTAAATTTTAAATTAAAAAATGAGAATGTTGGGTTTGGCTTTAAGAGCTCTTACAGAGAATTGGGGTTCAGTTCCTAGCACCCACGTGGTAGTTCCAGGAGATCTGATATCTTCTTCTGGCCTCCAAAGGCACATGGGCACTAGAGATGTTTATGGTGCCCAGACATACACGCAAGCAAAACATCATACACAAAAAATAAGATAAAAAAGTCTACTCCCTTCAAGGCTCAGGGATCTACGTGGAAAAGGAGAGAGAAAGATTATAAGAGCCAGAGGTGGTAGATGTTGTGAAGGAAACATATCATAGACACACAGGGCTAATACACATATCAACTCACAGAAACCGTGACAGTACATACAAGACCTGCAAAAGTTCAAACCGGACCCAACCTCAGCACAAGGAAGGGGAAGTGGATGCAGACTCCTACTTCTAACCAAGAAGCTGTTTGTTACTTTTTCTCCCTGCACTAGTAAGTGCTCTTAATCACTGAGACATCTCTGCAGCCCCAAGGTGATCAATTTTCTTCTTTCTTTTGGTGGGTGGGGTGGTGTTTGAGACAGGATCTTTCTATGTGGTCCTGGCTGTCTTGGAATTCACTATGTAGCCCAGGTTGGCCTTGGACTCACAGAGATTCACCTGCCTCTGTCTCCTGAGTGCTGGGATTAAAGGTGTGCGCCACCATACCTGGCTAAATTATAAAATTAAGGCAGACTAGTAAATCTGGAGAGAATGATCCAGTACAGAATGAAGAGGATGGACATAAAGGTCAGGCCTTTCCCAAAGATCTCGGAAGCTGAGACAATACTTGGAAAAACACGTGGGCCAGAGCGGGCTCTTCACCAACCTCAAAGACCACTACACAGCCATTCTCTGGTGACGCCATGAAGTGAAGTCTGAGGTGGTGATGAGATTCACTTCAAACTACATGCTTATAGGAAGCACGATTCCCAAAGCCCCAGCCAAGATTTCTCAGCTGCTTGTATAGCTGGTCAGGATCACCTGCCCAGGGATTAGATCTTTAAGACTGATGCTTGACAGTCCCCATGATTTATAAGGAGACAAAGGGTTACCTAACTCCTGGGTGGAAGGGAAACTCAGCCTCAAACAACTTGCCCTGGGCTTGGGGCCACACACGGGTTCTGCTGAGTCATAAGCCTACACTGATGTGACCCTGTTTCTTCTCAGCTCCCTCTACAGTCTGCTGCTTGGGTGGGGCGCTCTGACTCAGGCCTTCATAGCAGAGGGGTGCTTTTCCTTGTAGGGAACAGCTCAAGTCTACTTATGAAGACAAGGTATAATCAGTTTGCTGGGTATACAGTGGAGTTTTTACTTTTACCCTTTTCAAGCTGTATGACCTCCAGCCACCCCTAGGAGGAGACAACATATCACACATCTCAAATAAGTGAGCAGTTGTCAGGAGCTGCAAGCTGACTAATTTGGGTAAGTGTGGACTCAACTATATTACTACCAACCAAGGCCAGTTTGCTTCCTATGAAAGCTTCTTTTCTTAGATCCGGGCGTCTTAGTTTCCAGGCATAAATACAACTGTGTTTTCTGACTTCTACACTGTCACCTATGGTGAGGTAGGGTAGATAACTCCTGTGATGTATGTGATGGGGGCAGCTCTGAGGGCAATTGTTCTTAGCCATCTAACAGCATAAAACAGAGCTGATTTTATTAGCCAACAAACTTTCCATGAACTCAAGAATTTGAGTATAATTTAAAAAAATACTTGCAAATTACTTATCAGTCAGGACTACAGAGATGACTAAGAAGACTTGTTGCTCTCAGAGGGTCCAGCTTTGATTCCCAGCACCCACATGGTGGTTCACAACCATCCATAACTCCAGTTCCAGGGAATCAGATGTCCTTCTGACCTCCATCGGTGCCAAGCATGAATGTGGTACACATACACATGTAGGCAAAATACTCATACATAAAATGAATAAATCTAATGCATTAAAAAATCATCAGGAGGAAATATAAGATGGAAGCTATGCTAATGATTGTTATAGCAAACGGTTCTGAGGAAATGGCTAATGTCACAGTCTGATGCCCAGAAGGGACTTCCTTCTGTTCCTGGAGGAGATGACATCAGAAAATACTTCACTGGGGCTTGGGAATACAACTGACTGGTCTGCAATGGAGAGAAGCAGCTCTTTAAACTCCACATGTTCCCTGACGTCTGGTCGGCACTCCCCACCTCTCCAGGAGGCAGCCTCCCTCTTGAAGTCTATGTGTATCATTCTCTTTCGTTTATTTTATTTTTTTTTTAAAAATTTATTTATTTATTATGTATACAGTATTCTGTCTGTGTGTATGCCTGCAGGCCAGAAGAGGGCACCAGACCCCATTACAGATGGTTGTGAGCCACCACGTGGTTGCTGGCAATTGAACTCAGGACCTTTGGAAGAGCAGGCAATGCTCTTAACCTCTGAGCCATCTCTCCAGCCCTCCCTTTCGTTTCTTTAAAATGCTACTGCAGGTGTTTTCTTTTCCTGTTTTCTTTCGTTTAAGTGAGTCTTGCTACATAGTCCAGGTTGTCATGAAACTCACTATGAAGACCAGACTGGCCTTGAACTCAGAGATTTGCCTGCCTCTAGTGAGATTAAAGGTATGCCCACCACACCCGAACCTAAAACATTATTTTGGCTAACATGTTTTCAAGCTCTATCACTGTATGTAAATGTATTTTCATAAAGTGAAATAAATGTGTCAAAATTAATTTATCCATATGGTTGACAAACAGTGTTGGCTACTATAAACAATATGCCATGGACCTTCTTGTGGCTGGTACACTTCAGTTTCTCAAAGTTGCTATAAAACAGGAGTAGAATACATTGGCCATGGAGCAAGTGTACATCACTGGTTTTACTGGCCACACTAGACTGTTTTCCAGTGAGGCTCTGGAGCCAGTGTGTTCTAACGCTTTCACACTGACAGGGCTCGATGGACAATATTAGATCATATCTATTATTTTAAACTGTTAACTTTGAATCCAACTGACCCCCACTCTATTCTAGGTAGGCCAAGTAAATAAACAAGTTGCTAAAAAAGAACTTCAGAGCTGGCCTGTGGCCTAGATGATGCAACCATGTCTCTGATCTCCCCTCCCTTGAGTGGCCTCTGACCTGAATTTGGATTCATGTAAACACAGGCACACATATGACTACTCTGGGCAGCAGTTTGGTTTTTTTATTTATTAGATGAGTAGAAAAGAAATGTAAATGACAAGATGTATAAGCCATTCCATACTCTTGCTTCTACTTTCTGTTATATGTTAGGTAAAAGCATCAACTCTCAGAAATTTATACAGAAGAAAATATTGCTAGAGGTATCTGGCCAGGACAATGAGAATCGTTGTGATTACTTTCTAGGGCACTGGGCATTTCTGTGGGCTGTGCATGGTCCTGAATAGTTTTGATTATTTAACTGGAAAGCTATTAAGAAAAAAATACTTTAAAGACACAACTAGACTTGGCTGTCATGGGGTCAGAAAGCCATGTCCTTTCATTTCAGGATCCTTGCTGCTGGCTGACTACTGTCTCCCTACACTGTTCTTCCCCAGTAGCAGGGTAAAGAGAAATTCTGCCTCCTCTGGCCCTCATGACCAGGTTCTGCAAAGTGGACATGTCTAGGCCATGAGACACAGCTCTCCCTAGCTGTCACTTAGTTTTCCTCCGTTCCCCCACACACTGGAACCTCATACCTTAGACACATGGCCCAGCTTACAAACTGTAGGGTTGATGAAACTTGAACCCGTCTGATAGAACACAAACCTGGCAGACACATGTATGATCAGCATACAGAACACCAAAGAGAGCTGCTGGCAGCTCAATGGCGCTTCAGCACTCATCTTGCCTGTTAAGACCCAACAACTATAAAAATGGGAATAAATAAATCCAGTATGAAAAATACCAATAGTTTAATGATGCTGTCCTAAAATTTTTAGGTCTCTGAGGGGAAGAGTGAAGAGTAAGTCATAAATCAGTCTTTTCTAAGCTACCAATGGTATTTTGAAGGCTATAAGAAGTCCTTTGAATTTCAGAGGGCTGACATGTGGCCTGTGCCCTCATGCTCTCATTAAGACTGTAATCAATTCAGATGTTACTACAGAAATGGATAACTAAGAGGCCATCACACCAAGCTCTCTCCAATAGACAGGTGCCACTTCCAAATAAGAACCCAGTGCTGCTTGGAGTAAGTACAGCTACAGGATGCTAGACCACAACTCTAACTCTCTGAGAGCCACCTGTGTGTCCTAGGATATGAAGCACAAGGTCCAATAAAACAAAACAACTGCTAAGAAATATAATCTCTTAGAAACTGAGTGGGATTTCCTGAGGATGCTGGTCTTCTGGTTTCCTAGGTTATACAGTCTGCTAGAGCTTTGGATGGCCACAGTAATCTGGGGACTCCATTTTCTTTGTTGCTACTTTATTTATTGAGACAGGATTTCACGTAGTTCAGGGTGGCCTCACACTTACTATGTAGCCAACTTCTGATCCTGTAATCCTCCCCAGTGTTTAGATTACAGCCACTCTCTACCATGCCAGGCTCTTCTTTGCTCTTCTCAATAGGTAGTTCCCAGTATAGGACTTTGGGGTCAGCAAGAATCTCCTGAACAAGCTGGGTGGTGACACACACCTTTAATCCCAGCACTTGGGAGGCAGAGGCAGGCGGATGTCTGTGAGTTCGAGGCCAGCCTGGTCTACAAGAGCTAGTTAGCTCCAGGACAGGCTCCAAAGCTACAGGGAAACCCTGACTCAAATAACAAAAAAAAAAAAAAAAAAAAAAAAAAAAAAAAAAAAAGAAAGAAAAGAAAAGAAAAGAATCTCCTAGACCCAATTCACTTGCAGTTACCTTCCAGCAACCAAAACTCCTATGATTATATCATGGACTAAGACTTTAAGAAACAGGCTGAAGGCAAGATTTTTATATCTCTAGCTTTCCCTTTCTACAAAGTCCCCTCAGGCTGTGTCCCTCTGACAAGGTCATTGCTTGTCTTTGAAGGTATCTCTCCACAGAAGTCTCAACCTTCAGGCTATGGTAAATGTTCCCTCTCTTGGAATTTAGGAACTATCCAACAAGCAGCCTAGTCATGGAAGGTCCAGTTTTGTAAATAATTCACCTCTAAAACCCTCTTTAAATAACCCTAACCCGAGCAAGCTGTTTCTTGTTGACTTCAGTAATGAAGGTATTCCATTACTGGTAGCCAGAAGCAGCCTAAGTGATAATATCCCTGCCTGGACAACACAAGAAATGCCAGGAGCACTTCCCACCCACTTTCAGGGCAGTTAGTGTGCTTGTGATGTTGGAAGGCAGACCGATGTCAATGAAGACGGAATACATAACATATATTAACATTTGAATTTTGGGTAACCACAGAGAAGGAGATGAGAGACAGCCCTTAATACACCGTGGTATAAAAGAAATGAAAAGAATCAAGCACTTGGGAGATAAGGCAGGAGGACTAGGTGCTCAAAGCTAGCCTTGGCTACATAGTAACTTCAGGGCTAGCCTGTGGTATGTGATAGCCTGTCTTAAGAAAGAAAAAGTGTTATTTTGTGAAAAAAAAATACAGCGCTAACTCTTTTTTTTTTTTTTTTTGGTTTTTCAGGGATGGAACTTAGGTTATCAGCCTTGAGCAACAAGTACTTTACCTGCTGAGCCATCTCACCTTCCTGTATTAGTTCTTTTCTTTTTGGTTTTTCTGAGACAGGGTTTCTGTGTATTCCTGGCTGTCCTGTCCTAGAACTTGCTTTGTAGACCAGGTTGGCCTCAAACCCAGAAATCTGCCTGTCTCTGCCTCCCAAATGCTGGGATTAAAGGCATGCGCCACCACCTTCTGGCTCTCAGAGTGAACATTTTTTATCATTTTTATTCCAAAGTCTACAAGGGAGACAGGCATCTTGGCTTTTTTTTTTTTTTTTTTTTTTTTTTTTTTTTTTTTAAGACAGGGTCTCTCTCTCTGTAGCCCTGGCTGTTCTGCTGTTCTGGAGCTTGCTATGTAAACCAGGTTGGCCTTGAATCTACAGAGCCTGCTTCCAAGTGCTGCAATTGAAGGCTTGTACCAGCTCTTTCAACTTTATCTTGCTGTTTTATTTTCACAGATGGGACCAGGTGAAGACTAGAAACATGAAGTAACTTCTGCAGGTTGCAGCAAAGAGGTGACTCAGGAGTAGAAAATAGATCTAATGATGCAAATTCTGTGTTTTCTCTTTCTAGAGTTTGCGCCCCCCCCCCCTTTCTGAATCAAGCTCAGGAAGTCGGGATGGAACAGGAAAAGAAAGGAAGAGGGAAGAGAAAATGTGGTTTTCTGGTTTATGCTGCCCTTCAAATCCTCATTTAAGATTTTTCTGAAATTCTTTTAACATCTAAGGAAAACCACACACGGGGGGGGGGGTACTGGGGGAGGGGAACCAACCCAACAGCTTGCAGTAGCCTGGGATTCCAGAATAAATACTGAAGTTGGCAGAACATGTAGTATCCTTCCTCTCAGTAGGTCACATGAGGACATTGCCTAATATCCGTTATGTGTGCTGTGTGTCTGGGAACATAGAATATTTATGTTCTTCTCAAACGTTTAGGAACCGTTTTCTTGTGACAAAAAGATTTTCTGTGTCCTACCTTCTGATTTAATCTAAAAGTGTCATTGAAAACTGGTCCTAAAGACCTAGAATGTCTCAGAAACAGAGGAGGATTGAGCATTCTCCCAGACAAAGGTTCAGATGAAATCATTCCAAATGCTGAGTAAATGGGAGGGGTTTTAGTGGAAACCAGAATGCTATGTTGTGGTCACATTTTCACAATTCTTTGGGGGCTGGGAGGGCGGCCCCTCTGCCTGGACAGGCTGGAAGGCTATTAACATTCTCTTCTGTGGAAACACAGCCCAGATTTGAGAGTCAAGATCAAGTCATGAGACCCGCTGGAGTCAAACCCTGGCACCAGCTGCAAGTGCTTTTAGACAGCTGTGCCTTTACCCTAAAAACACAGCCTAGAACATTCTCACAGGGAAAACAACCACATCTACCAAGTCAGAGGATTTTAGCATCTGACAGCTCAATGAAGTGATCCTCAAGTCATTCACTATCTGATGCAAGAGTAGATGAAGGTGAATTTTAACCCTCAAAGGTAGTGAAACTACTCATTTTCATAATCAACTACCAAATTATTATTAAAAACAGATGTCTTTCATTGATATAGGAAATGACTGAAGACAGCAGTGGGTAGAAAGGCAAGCTGAAAAACTGATTTTGGTGGAAAAGTATCTATCAAAATGATTGATAAAGCAAAGTCTTGAGAAACAGGTAAGGCAGTCTTGACTATTATCTGTGGCGTCTGACCTAAGACGTTTTTCCCTTTGTAGCTTTTTTTTTCAGTCTCACACAGCACATAAATAAAATCTGATTAAAGATTTGTATTTTTTGGGCTGGAGAGATGGCTCGGCGGTTAAGAGCACTGCTGCTCTTGCAGAGGATCTGGGTTTGATTACCACCATCTACATGGCAGCTCATACCTGTCTATAACTCCATTCCCAGAGGATCTGACATTTTCTCTCAGATATTAATGCAGGCAAAACACCAATGCACATAAAATAAAAATAAATAAATTTAAAAAATTTGTATTTTTTTTTAAAAAGAGTG
This sequence comes from Chionomys nivalis, assembly GCF_950005125.1. Classification (NCBI taxonomy): domain Eukaryota; kingdom Metazoa; phylum Chordata; class Mammalia; order Rodentia; family Cricetidae; genus Chionomys; species Chionomys nivalis. The sequence goes on along the minus strand of NC_080092.1, from coordinate 58,250,367 downwards.
GGCTATTTCTGGGCATAATCCTCAAATAGGAGAGTATACAGTTGGTATATGACCAAAATTACTAGAGAGTGCAATAAAACTAAATGCTGAAAAAAAAAAAATCACAGCAGGTATTTTCTTGTTTAAGAATTTTAGGGAACACCAGCAGCACCTTAGGAGTTAACTTTAGGGCATCCATAAGTATCCATCTTGAATAGGCTGTAGTCAGCATCATAAGATATTGACAGGTGTTAAATTAAATGTGCACTTAATTGAAAACTGAAATGTGGTTCTAATATTTCTTTAGTCTATATCTATCAAATACCTGAAAGATTACCTGTCTAATCTTCCATGCTAATCTTAAATTCACATTTTGAAAAAAACTTGATTCAGAAATAAATTCAAGTTAAAAAATACCACATCCGAGTTAGGCTAAGAACTGGCTGCAGAAAATGGCTCTTCAGCTTGCCTTATGGAAGTGTAAAGGAATGAGAGTCAGAGAAAGCCACTTAAGGACTCACCTTGCCAGCAAGATCCCTTGGTATTCTTCCAGTTGTCTCATGAAGCTGGGGTTAGGCTTGGTCACTGTTCGTCTTTCCTTCACATAGTCATAGGCTCGATCCAGATTCCAGCCATACTCCTTCATTGCATAGGCAATCACAGTGGAGGCGGAGCGACTCACCCCCATTTTGCAGTGCACAAGGCATTTAGATCCATGTTTCCTGGTTGGGAGATCGAGGTGAAAAAGACAGGACAACAGATAGTGCAGTTTAAGGTTTTAGGTTCCTGTATTTTCCTCCTTTTTTTTTTTTTTCTGTTATGCAATGCTTTCTTCTTAGTACATCCATGTGCCTCTATGATCAAATATGAGGGTAAAGTAAGCAGCTTTAACTGTACTTTTAAATAATATTTGTTTGTTTTCCAAAGACAAGGTTTCTCTGTGTAGTCCTAGCTATCCTGGATGGAACTCTGTAGACCAGGCTGGCCTTAAACTCAGAGATCCATCTCTCTCAGCCTCCCCAGTGCTGGGATTAAAGGAGTAAAGGAGTGTACCTCTACCACCCAGCTCCTTTTCTTTTTTCAATTTTAATATAAAGTCTCTCAATCTACTCAGTAAAGATTTGTCAAGTATTTACCATATACAAGATAATACGTACAAGGTGCTAACACAAACTTAAGTAACACAGTTTTATCCTAAAGGTAGGATTTAGTTCCAGAAACAGATCATTAAAATTAATGTGTACTGAAGGTCACAAAGTGGAGATGGGAATTTAGCTTTGGGAGCTGGAGCTCATTTCTTGTATGGCGGAGCCCAGTTCACTCACAGCCCTCAGGCATGGCTCCTGGGCTGGCAGGCTCCTTTGTTACAGGTGTGGTAATGTCATCTGATTTATTCTAATAGAGTTGTTTCTAGAAGGGATCTGTCCCTGGAGGAAAGCAGACATGAAGCTGACTTTTCTTGTCTATTCAGACACAACTGTAGATAGCACTTTCCACACACCACCACAATCCCAGAGAGAACAGTGTGTGATATATCACATGGCTTTCTCAGTGATGAAGTTGGAATGAATGAGAGCTGCCTGTTTGTTTTTTGCATGCTTTGAACTAAATTCAGGATTCCACACATACTAAGGACATGCTCTATCACTGATCTGTGCCCAGTTCCTGTGTGTTTTTAATGAAAAGGAAGGAAGAGAAAACAAAGCTGCCACAAAACAAACAAATTACATCAGCCTGAAGAGGTCAAAACTAATTATCTTGGATATGAACATTATTCAGTTACGATTCTAGCAAGGTAGTGTTACAGCACATAGTAGAATCAAGGGGCTGTTAAATAAATGGATAAATGTGGAATTGCTGACCACATCCTCCAGCTGTTGAAGAAGGAACACTTTAAAACAGAGAAAAAGATCTGCTACTCTTATGGCTACTGCTCAGATTCCAGAATCCTTTCAAGTAACCGTTCCTACAAATCAATACACGTATATGTGCGCATAAGAGGACAAGCTATTCCTTTGCTTACTGACAAGCTTTCTTCCAGAAGTTTAGAGTTTTGCTTCTCTGGGGACATGAGCTACGCATGAGCGAGGGATCACCAGTGCAAGTGAGCTTGAGGTAACCTGCCCAAACATGTGAACAGAGAAGCTACAAGAATGCAAAGTATGGAATAGAATAATTTCCCTTAATTTTAAAAACTGCATTTATTTATTTATTTGAGTATGTGTGGGCGGGCAGGCATGTGAGTGTGGTGGTGCCCACGTGGGGACCATAGGATGACTCGGAGGAGTCGGTTCTCTCAACTTCTACCTTATGTGTTCTGGGATTAAATTTAGGTCATCAGGCTTGGCAGCAAGTACTGAGCCATCTTGCTGGTTTTTACTACAGAGTTTTTATTAGACTACAGTTTGGAAGCCAATGCACAGTGACTCAGATGAAAATCTAGACGTGTGCTCTACATTTTCCAATTGAACTCCGACAACTTAAACAAATCAAATTTTAGGCCCTGGTCTGTACGCATGGAATGTGCTTAAACTTGGACAATTCCCACCGAAAGCAATCTACAGATTCAACTCAACATCCCAGCAAATTCTTCAAAGACCTCGAAAGACCGGTACTCAACTTCATTTGGAAAAGCAAAAAACCCAGGATAGCCAAAACAACCTTGTACAATAAAAGAACTTCTGGAAGCATCACAATCCCTGACTTCAAACTCTACTACAGAGCTACAGTACTGAAAACAGCCTGGTATTGGCATAAGAACAGACAGGAGGACTAATGGATCTGAATAGAAGACCTGGATATCAATCCACACATCTTCGAACACCTGATTTTTAATAAAAAAGCAAAAAAAAATCAAATGGAAAAAAGAAAGCATATTTAACAAGTGGTGCTGGCATAAATGGATATCAACATGTAGAAAAATGAGAATAAACCCATATCTATCACCATGCACAAAACTCAAGTCCAGATGAATCAAAGATCTCAATATAAAGCCAGCCACACTGAACCTTATAGAAGAGAAAGTGGGAAGTACACTTGAATGCATTGGCACAGGGAACCACTTCCTAAATAGAACCCCAGCAGCACAGACACTGAGAGAGAAACAATTAATAAATGGACCTCCTGAAACTGAAAACCTTCTGTAAAGCAAAGGACACGGTCAACAAGACAAAACGACAGCCTACGAAATGGGAAAAGATCTTCACTAACCCCACATCAGACAGAGGTCTGATCTCCAAAATATACAAAGAACTCAAGAAATTGGACACCAAAAGAACACATAATCCAATTAAAAAAAAAAAAAAAAAAAAAAAAAAAAGGAGTACAGACCTAAACAGAGAACTCTCAATAGAGGAATCTAAAATGGCTGAAAGACACTTAAGGAAATATTCAACATCCTTAGTCATCAGAGAAATGCAAATCAAAACAACTCTGAGATTCTGTCTTATACCTTTAAGAATGGCCAAGATCGGGGGCTGGAGAGATGGCTCAATGGTTAAGAGCATTGCCTGTTCAGAGTTCAATTCCCAGCAACCACATGGTGGCTCACAACCATCTGTAATGAGATCTGGTGCCCTCTTCTGGCATACACACAGACAGAATATTGTATACATAATAAATAAATAAATATTAAAAAAAGAGTTATTTAAAAAAAAAAAAGAATGGCCGGGCGGTGGTGGCGCACGCCTTTAATCCCAGCACTCGGGAGGCAGAGGCAGGCGGATCGCTGTGAGTTCGAGACCAGCCTGGTCTACAAGAGCTAGTTCCAGGACAGGCTCCAAAGCCACAGAGAAACCCTGTCTCGAAAAACCAAAAAAAAAAAAAGAATGGCCAAGATCAAAAACACTGATGACAACTTATGCTGGAGAGGTTGTGGGGAAAAGGGAACACTCTACATTGCTGGTGGGAATGCAAGCTGGTACAACCCCTTTGCATGTCAGTGTGGCGATTTCTCAGAAAATTAGGAAACAACCTTCCTCAAGACCCAGTAATACCACTTTTGGGTATACATCCAAAGGACACTCAATCGCGCCACAAGGACATGTGCTTAACTATGTTCATAGCAGCTTTGTTTGTCATAGCCAGAACCTGGAAACAACCTAAATACCCCTCCACTGAAGAATGGATAAGGAAAATGAGGTATATTTACACAATGGAGTACTACACAGCAGAAAAAAATAACATCTTGAATTTTGCAGGAAAATGGATGGAGCTAGAAAACATTATTTTGAGTGAGGTAACCCAGACACAGAAAGACAATTATCACATGTACTCACTCATAGGTGGTTTTTAAACATAAAGCAAAGAAAGTCAGCCTACAAACCACAATCCCAGAGAATTTAGACAACAATGCGGACACTAAAAGAGATTTACATAGATCTAATCTACATGGGAAATAGAAAGTAGAAAAAGACAAGATCTTCGGAGTAAACTGGGAGTATGGGGCCCTTGGGGGAGGGTTAAAGTGGGGAGAGGAGAGGCAGGGAGGGGAGCAGAGAAAAATGTAGAGCTCAATAAATATCAATTAAAAAACAAAACAAAACAACAACAAAACTTGGACAATTCCCTATGAAAGCACCTCTCTGTGTAGCCCTGGCTGTGCTGGAACTCACTCTGTAGACCAGGCTGTCCTTGACCTCAAGAGACTGGCCTACCTCTGCATACCAAGCATTGGAAATAAAGGTATGTGCTACCGTACCCAGCTTCTTTGGAATTTTTCAACTAGGCTTCTTAAGTGTACAGCTTCTAACTTATTTAAGAAGGCTCTAAGTTAGTTTTCATTGAACCCACACTTCAATTTCACCCCTTAATCCCTGTATAGGATGGTCTAGATTAAGTCTGGCGTCATCACAGTAGGAGTAGGGCCTTGTAGAAAGTGATACAGAAGGAGGAGTTCCCTCTCAGACTGAGCCAAACCCGAGAAATTTATGAACAACTGAATCCATTTATAACCTTGGTGCTTGTGATAGCTATTTTGTTTGTCAATTTGGCTACACCTGGAATTATCAAAACTTAAAAATGGCTGAGCACAGCTATGAGAGATTTTTGCTTAATTAAATCATTTGAAGTTGGATGATTCACTTCTAATCTGGATCTTTGAAATGGGAAGCCAAACCTTTAATCCAAATCTTTTGAGGCGGGAGACCCACCTCTAATCTGGGCCTGCCTTCTGCTGGCAGCTTGCTTGTTCCTGCCTTCGTTATCAGTCCATTCCTTCACTGGCATTAGAGTTTGCTTCTTTGGGATTCCAGTGTATCCTGAAGACCAGCTGAGACATCTAGCCTCATGGACTGAACAACTATTAGATTCTTGGACTTTCTGTTCATAGGCAGTCACTGTTAGGTAGCTGGACTGCAGCATATAAGTCATTAGAATATATATATATATATACACATATATTATATTCATTCTATATGTTCTGTTAATCTAGAGAATTCTCAATAATACAGATTTTGGTGCCTAAAGTGGTCCTAGAGCAACAGAAGTGTAAGGATAAAGCTTTTAAACTCCTGGAATAGGCTTTCCACTTTGCCAGCCCTAAAGTCCTGTTACTGAAGTCTTTCCTGGGAGCTTGCAGAATATTTGAAATCCCATTGTGTGAACTATTTTACAAAATTAAGGAGACAAATGGCATTTAATTATTCTGATTCACCAATTATGAGAGGTGATGGATTTTGTGACTGTTCTGTCTATGAAGACTGTTAAGGGGAGTGTAGAGTAATTTCTGGTGGAAGTTAATAAAAAGAGGTGTTTCTCATCTGCTAAAGATGGTTTGAATGCTGTCCTTTCTCAAGAGGAATGTGGCCAAGTAGCTCACTTATGATTCATTCTTCCTAGTGAAAGGATGATTAAAATTGGGAAAGGAAGCTCTCAGAGCTTTAGGAGTCAATTGATTTGAAGATGACAACAACAAAATGCAAGAGAAAAACCTTACCATTTAGAGTATCTACAGTAAAGCCTATAACTGGGAAGATTTCCAAAGCTTACTGTCTCTTTCCTTGTATTCAAAAAAGGCCTGGTATTTTATGTGTTCACAGTAGTTTTCGCTATACAACTTAAAAATATCTCCAGTGCCAATTTAAGAACTTAATTCAGAGCCAGCCATGGTGGATAGTGTATGCTTCTGAGTTTAGCACTTGGGAAGCAAAAGCAGGCAGATTTCTGTGAGTTCGAGGCCAGCCTGGTCTTCCTAGAGTTCCAGTCCATTTAGGACTACACAATGAGATCTTGTCTCAGAAATTTTTTTCACCCATTTCTCATTTTTATCTATCTATCTATCTATCTATCTATCTATCTATCTATCTATCTATCTATCTACCTACCTACCTATCTTGGTTTTTTTGAGGCAGGGTTTCTCTGTAGCTTTGGAGCCTGTCCTGGAAACTAGCTCTTGTAGGCCAGACTGGTCTTGAATTCACAGAGATCTGCCTGCCTCTGCCTCCCGAGTGCTGGGATTAAAGGTGTGCGCCACCACCGCCCAGCTTTATTTATTTTTCTTTTAAGCTTTCTTTAATATATGTGTGTGTGTGTGTGTGTGTGTGTATGTGTGCTTGTGTGTGTTCTAGCTACATGTACAAAGAGGGCATCAGATGCCATTATAGATGGTTGTTACCCACCAGGTGGTTGCTGGGAATTGAACTCAGGACCTTTGGAAGAGCAGGGAATGCTCTTAACCACTGAGCCATCTCTCCAGCCCCTCATTTTTATTTCTTTAGCTGCAGCATAATTCCATTTTCTTTAATTTTGTGTGTAGTGGAAAACGGGGCAATATGAGGTTATCTTATTCTAAGGGATTTCATTTGCTTAAAGGGAAAGTGTTAGGTCACTGATCTTTTGTCTAGGATTATAAAAACTCAGTGCCTTTTCTACATCTTTTTCTCTAAGTACTATCAGTAAATTATCTTAGCCACTTATCCCCATTCAAACCATGAAGAGGGATCAGAATGTTGTGTGGGACAATACTCACTTTGCTTTAGAGATGAACTTGTAAGTGTCATTCCAGTAAGCCAGGAGATCCGTCGCCTCTTCATCATATACACGGATGTTATGATACTCAAAGACTCCGGGGAAGAAATTGTCTATCTCTCGAGTGACATTTAAGATGTACCGCACCCTGTGAAGAAACCAAGGCAGGGCATGTATTCTGTTTCTCAAGCTAAAATGAATTCCCAGCACCATATCTGCAGGTTCAATACCTAAATTCCACTTCACCTTATGTATGGTTACACAGTCTCATCTTTGATAGTATTTTGGAAAGAGTACCCATATCTATATTAACTAAAAACCAACAACCTAACACCCACCACAACCTAGCAATTTCTGTTGCTAAAATTACAAACAGTAAAATTTTATTTGGAAGCTGTTTGTATAAAACCAGATGACTGATAAACTCCAAGAAAGAAAGAGAAAAGGAAATTTTTCTTACTTTTCTGAATGCCAGATTATTAGGCAAGAAACTGAGGGTCCATGGAAAGCTGAACCTAAAGCTCCCTCCAGTCTATCTGGCTACATTCCGGCCAAGCGCCCACACATGTGGAGCTGCTAGCAGGACAGGGTTCTATATTAACGTTTCCACCATTTCTCTCCCTGCACTATCTTAACCAATGTGTGGGCTTCATTGACCCAAGGCTCTTCTTTTCTTCATTGTTGTATAGAATTAAACATCACTGGAGTTTACTCGAGTGAAACAGGCTCAGCTCTTTCTACAAAACTGTTTCCTTCAAATAACCACATGTGGGGCTCCGCAAACGAAAAAAGAAGGAGGAGGAGGAAGAGGAAGAAGAAGAAGAGGAAGAGGAAGAAGAAGAGGAGGAGGAGGAGGAGGAGGAGGAGGAGGAGGAGGAAGAAGAAGAAGAAGAAGAAGAAGAAGAAGAAGAAGAAGAAGAAGAAGAAGAAGAAGAAGAAGAAGAAGAAGAAGAAGAAAAAAAGACTACAGGAAGAGATATAATCATTCTGTAGCCATGGTCGAAAAGGATAAAATTTCTGAGACATGAACTGAATTCGTTTTAATGTAGCACTAAAATCTACTAATAGAAATGATTTTTTTTTTAAATTTAAAAAGTGGAGCACACCGTAGGAACGTGAAATGGTGCAACTGCTGTGGAAAATAGCTTAGCAGTCACCAACAGGGCTAAACAGAGTTACCCAGCCCCACTCAACAACTTGCATACAGATGGTCACAGCACTATCATTCTTGACAGTCAAAAAGTGGCTGCTAGTTGATGACATTAGTGACTTCTAGAGATAGGGAAGAAGATGATCTCTTTCTGTTTTGAAAAAAATATTCTTAATTAACTAGGTAGTTTGCGTAACTCAGAAACATTTACCAAAACCCACAGAATTGTGCATTTTAACTGTTAACTATATTGCATATAAATTATATTCAATAAAGCAATTAGAAGAAAAAGCAAGAACACTTTTTTATTTTTTCTGAGATGAGATCTCTATGTGTAGCCTGGGCTTCCCTGCAACTCTGTATAGACCAGGCCGGCCACAAATTAAGATGTGAGTCACCATGCCTGGCTCACTGATCTTACTTAAAATAAAAATGAGGGATTGGAGAGATGGTCCAGCGGGTTAGAGGGCTTGCTGCTTGCTCTTCAGATGACCAGAGCTCAGTTCTCCTCACCCATGTGGAGACGTTCACGACTTCCTAGCGCCAGTGGGTTAGATGCTCTCTTCTGCCTCCTCACAAAACCCAATCAATCTCCTACTTCTAATCCTATACTTCAGTAATGGATTATGGCATCATCTCTATAGAGACAGGACAAAACTTCCTAATTCTTTTCATTCCAGAATTGAAAATTCCTACTGCCAACTGGTACTTAACTCCTTAAGGTTTCTTTGCTTTATCAGCAATTCTGTGACTTTATGTGGAGTAACTCTTAGAGTTAGTTTCTAGAGTCAGTAGATTCTCTGGAAATGATCTTACTATTAAAATTGCCTTTTTGAGCCAGGCAGTGGCACATGCCTTTAATCCCAACACTTGGGAGGCCGGCAGATCTCTGAGTTCCAGGTCAGCCTGGTCTACAGAGTAAGTTCCAGGACAGCCAGGACTACACAGAGAAACCCTGTCTCGGAAATCAAAAAACAAACAAAAAATTACACTTTGAAATACCATCAATCACCGGCAGGAAACAGTACCTACAGTTTTGTGACACACTAAAGTTTAAGACCCATTAAATTTAAGAAATAAGTCCCAAGTAGATGTCTGTTCATCCAATCATTCTGTTGTAAAGACAGAGTCAGGAGCACTTTGCAGTTTAGCCCTGTAGGAGTGAATGATGGTTGTCACTCCACAGCAGGGTGAGTATGGATAACTACATATTGTACACTTCAAAAAGCAAAAAGAAAAGATTTTGAAGGTTTTCACCATAAAGAATTGATAAATGGGGGTGAAAGAGATGGTTTAACAGTTAAGAGCACTGGGTGCTCTTCCAGAGGACTCAGGTTTGATTCCCAGCACAGCAGCTCAGAACCATCTGTAACTTCAGTTCTAGGGTATCTGATGTCCCCTTCTGGTCTCCAGGGCATCAAGCATGCATGCAATACAAAGACATACATGCAGGCAAAATACCCATACACATAACAAACAAAGTAAAACTTATTAAAAAAACTAAAAAATGTTCCAGATGACAAACCCGGTTTAAAAACATTAAATATATGTTCTTGAATATCAAATGGTACACATTAATGTATACAATTTTAGTATTTTATAAATTATTTTAATAAAAGCAGCATATGAGACAGAGATTCTCATCTCCAGCTAGTATTATATAGCCTACTGTATGCATATTCAATGTGGTTACAATGTATTTGGCAAGCAGTGCCATGTCAAACTTCAGATTTCATATTAAATATCATTATCTAAATTTTCTACAATGATAGAACTTTTAAACTTTACAGAATTATTGCTGGCTGTCAAAAACTGTGTTCCACTCTCAAGGAAGTTTAAATGAACGTTCGCAGATAAAGCAGAGTCAGTGCTGTTTTTATTTTGGGGGGGGGGTTTGAGACAGGGTTTCTCTGTAGCTTTTGGAGCCTGTCCTGGAACTATCTTTTGTAGACCAGGCTGGCCTTGAACTTACAAGAGGTCTGCCTGCCTCTGCCTCCCAAGTGCTGGGATAAAGGCATGTGCCACCATCGCCCAGCTGATTAGGTTTTTTGGGAGGGGTTGGTCAGTGCTATTTTTTTTAAGTCCAAACAGGGCCTTGTCCAGAAACCTACCAGTGAACAACAACAATTTAGTTTTTAATTTTTAAAAATCAATCAATCTATCTATCTATCTATCTATCTATCTATCTATCTATCTATCTATCTATCTCTATCTCTCTCTCTATCATCTATCTATCTATCTATCTATCTATCTATCTATCTATCTATCTATCTATCATCTATCTATCTCTATCTCTCTCTATCATCTATCTATCTATCTATCTATCTATCTATCTATCTATCTATCTATCTACCTACCTACCTACCTACCACCTATTTATCCTTTTGTGTTTCTAGACAGGGTTCCTGTGTAGTCCTGTTATCCTAGAACTCTCTGTAGACCAGGTTGACCTCAAACTCACAGAGATTTGCCTGCCTCTGCTTTCCGAGTGCTGGGACAAAAGGTGTGTGCCAACACTGCCTGGCAAATTTGTCTAGTATTAAGAGGGCAAATGAAAGACACAGGATGAAAGTTGAGGTCTTTGAATTCTCAGCCCAGCTTATTAGCTGATTTCCTCCCTTCATCTGTCATTGGGCAAATGGCAGTTCTCACATGTGTATGAGTTTTTTTAACATTCGTTTACACTGAATATCATCTTAGTGTGATGCTTTGAGCTAGGATGATATAAATTCAAAAGAGGAGAATATAGTCTCTAACTTAAAAAGCTCCAGATCAATCCTTACTTATTAAAACTTTCCAAGTTATACTTATTTTTATATCTTCAACTAAGCAACTAGATTTTCTTTTTAAGATTTATTTTTATTATGTCTACAGTGTTCTGTCTGCATGTATATCTGTAGGCCAGAAGAGGGCACCAGATCTCATTACAGATGGTTGTGAGCCACCATGTGGTGCTGGGAATTGAACTCAGGACCTCTCTCTGGAAGAGCAGTCAGTACTCTTAACTGCTAAGCCATCTCTTCAGCCCTGCAACTAGATTTTCATACCTGGGATTTTCTTTTTTGGTTCATTTTAGCAATTATAAAATACCTTTCATGTCAGGAGAGAGGAAAGTAGGGAGTGTGTACGGCACCCATCAGTAAGTACCCCAGACTCTCAGTCTATCATGGCAATTCTCTTCCTCCTCTGGCGTAGGCAAGCCCTATCCCTTAACTACATTCCTAGCAACTACATTGTTTTTTAAGGAGTACCAAACACTTGGGAATTTGTTTTTCAAAGCCATTCCATCAGTACAATTGATCTTTCTTGGAAGGGAAGGGGATCAAATGGTTGAGAGAATAACTGCTTTGATTTTTTTTTTTTCTAAGATTATAGCTGAGAATTGAAAGCAACTCTAAGGATTAAAGTTTACCCATCGATATTTTTTTGACAGGAAAACATAAAGAGTAAAACAGGGACTTCTGCCATACAGAGGAGTAGGCAATTGCTCTGTGTGCTCACCCTCGGTTCTGTAAATCCTCTAAGTTCGAGGCATTCCATTCTGAGCCCTATGGAGCCAAAAAGACAAGGTTAATGAGCATTATCAAGTCAACTAAACAGGGTATTTGGAAAGGAGCCCTGCGGGGAAACAGTTTCTGAAAAGTGACTCAACAACATGTACTTAATGCCTCTAAATACCAGGGTCTTTATGTTATCACACCTAGTTTTATTAATGATAGTGCAAAAATTACCCCCCCCCCCCCCCCGCAGAATGAGAGCGGTGAGTGTATGTTCACATGAGAATAGAAGAGTGCCACAGTATGTATGTAGGGGTCAAATTCAGATTTTCAGCTTGGGGGCAAGTGTCTTCATCCAATGGAGCCGCCTTGCTGACCCAATGATTGTGAACTTCAAAGCCTACAATTTTCATCTCCTATGCATGGGATTACAAGGGTATACCAGTATACCCAGTTTATAAGGTGCTGGGGACTGAGACCAGTGCTGTGTTCAGGCTAGGCAAGTACACTACCAACTGAGGTACATCTCTAGCCCTATTTGTATTTTTTTTTTTTTTTCTGAGACAGGATTTCTCTGGTTGTTCTGGACCTCGCTCTGTAGACCAGGCTAGCCTCGAACTCACAGAGATCCACCTGTCTCTTACTTCTGAGTGTTGGGATTAAAGGTGTGCGCCACCACCACCTGGCCCTATTTGCTTTTTAAATTATATTTTATTACGTGCGTGTACACCAAACTATGTTGGTGTGGGTGCACTCATGCCATGGCACACATGTGGGGGTTAGAGGAAAATCCGAAAGAGCCTTTTCTCTCCCTCTACCATGTGGGTTTTAGCGACTGACCTCAGGTCATCAGGTATGGGGGCAAGTGCCTTTACGTGATGTGCCATCTTGCCGGCTCCCGGCTTTTCCTTTAAGAGAAGTTTACGGCACATGCTTCCAGTTCAGATGGAAAGCATGGCAGCCACAAGAGTGACACTTAGCGACGTCTCAGCAGTACTCTCTGTACCACCACAAGGGTAACCGGCCTGGGGCTGCATTTCTATTTGAAAACACTCTTCTAGAAAGGATCTGTAATGTCAAATCTTGAAAAAGATAGTCAGCCAGTTTATTCATAAGCAAAATTACGGTGTCCAATACTCTCATGTTTCCCTTACTAAGCTAAAAAACCTTGCTTTCCTACAAACGGTCTCTCTTCACAGTAGGCTTTTCTCAGTCAAATCAGACAGCCTCCAGGACAGCTGCTGATACTAAAATCTGGCTGGGCAAATGCTTCCTCCAGCTCAGAGCAATTGCACAATCTTATGAGGACTTAGATGAATCCTTTTTCCTAATAACTTGGCTTCCCACCAATCAATCTTTCCTTCCCACTGCAGATTTCTTTAAACTATGTTCTAAACATTCCATATCAGCTGATAGTGCCCTGAGTAAACAAACCTCTGTGTAGTATAATGCAGAGCTGAGCATTCTTGCGGAAGGAGGGGAACTGCTGCCTCTCCTCTCACAATCTGCTTGAGCTCCAGGCATGGCAACTATGCATGAAATGAGATGACTTTGAGAAAAGTAACACTGCAACTTCAAACTAGGACAAACCTCTCTTCCTGTGTCAACTGCGGGAAAGGGTAGACTCCCTGGAGAGGAGGAAGGGGTTTGGACACAGGGCCTGTGGTACACGACCAAGGGGACCCACCAAAGCAAAAATAAAATGTTTAGGTAATATCTGCAAGCATTTATTTTGCATTTTGAATTAAGAGGTAAATTTTATAATTTTCCTATTTGGAACTTATTTTCTTAAATAAGAAAATCATTCACATCTTTAAAGCCAACACTCAGGAAGCAGAGGCAGGAGGACCTCTGAGTTTGAGGCCAGACTGGTCTATAGAGTTTCACAACAGCTGGGGCTACACAGAGAAACCCTGTCGAAATAAAATGAGAAACAGAACAAAAACCACGAAGAGTAAGAACTCTCACCCTCTAACAGCAGACACACGCCATAGATATGTCCAAATTCATACAGTGTGCAAACATTCTGTGTAAACCACGGACTCAGCTGATGATGATGTGCTAATCAATGCAGGTTCATTAACTCTAACAAATGTACCCCTTATTTATTTATTTGTTTGTTTGTTTGTTTGAGACAGAGTTTCTGTGTAGCCTTGGCTCTCCTGGAACTTGCTTCATAGACCAGACTAGGCTTGAACTCCCAGAGTCCACCTGACTCCTGTCTAGAATTAAAGGTGTGCACCAGCACACCCAGTCCAAATGGACCACTCTTGACAGGGTATGCTGATTATGTGGCAGGCTATACATTCATGGCAGCTGAGGGTACATGGGAAAATTTTAATCTTCTGCTTAATTTTCCTATGAATCTAAAATATCTCTAAAATTAAAATCCACATACTAGAAGTATTATGTAGATATATGTAGTACTAAAATAAAAATATGACTAAGAAGCAATAACAAAAGACAACAATGAAACCTTCTTGGGTAATGATTAAAAGTGATTTTCTTCTAAAATTGAAAAAAATTCTACAATGAACTTTAAGCATATTACTTCTTCTTCTTCTTCTTCTTCTTCTTCTTCTTCTTCTTCTTCTTCTTCTTCTTCTTCTTCTTCTTCTTCTTCTTCTTCTTCTTCTTCTTCTTCTTCTTCTTCTTCTTCTTCTTCTTCTTCGGCTTTTTCGAGACAGGGTTTCTCTGTAGCTTTGGAGCCTGTTCTGGAACAAGCTCTTGTAGGCCAGGCTGGCCTAGAACTGACGGAGATCTGCCTGTCTCTGCCTCCTGAGTGCTGTGATTAAAGGCGTGTCACCGCTCGGCAAGCATCTTACTTCTTATGTGTATTAATGTGTTGCCTGTAGGGCATGTGTGCTCCACCTGTGTGTCTGGTGGCCTTAGAAGTCAGAAAAGGGCTTCAGATGCCCTGGAACTGGAGTTCTGGATGGCTGTGATAACCAAGTCAGTGCTTGGACTATGTAATTCGGATTAACTTTGGCTTCTGCAGTACTGGGATTACAGACATGAACTACCGTGCTTAGAGAACATAAATTATCTTTGTAATAAGAAAAAACTCAAGAAAGAATTATGAACTCCTAAGAGGAATCTGTTGGTGGAAATACTCAAACACATTTGTGGTGATTAGGGAAACATAATTTGGGGGAAATTAGACTATTATTTCTGTTTTCAGTATTATTATTATTATTATTATTATTATTATTTTTTTTTGGTTTTTCGAGACAGGGTTTCTCTGTGGTTTTGGAGCCTGTCCTGGAACTAGCTCTTGTAGACCAGGCTGGTCTCGAACTCACAGAGATCCGCCTGCCTCTGCCTCCTGAGTGCTGGGATTAAAGGCATGCGCCACCACCGCCTGGCCGTTTTCAGTATTATTAAAAATTGCTTATATACCATAAAATAAACCAGTTGAAGAAAGGGTAAAGAGGAGGCAGCTCTGAATTCTAGATGGAAGCAAGTGACGCTAGAGACATTAGGAAACATGCCTGCCTGGAACAAGACAGGTTGGCAGTTAGAAAATGGCTATATTGGATATTTATCATGTCTGTATCTATCTATGTATTTATTTATTTATTTGAGACAGGATTTCACTACCTAGCTCCTGCTGGCCTAGAACACACTCTATAGAGCAGGCTAGCCTCCATCTCTCCACCTGCCTCTGCCTCCTGAGTGTTGGAATTGTAGGTGTGTACCATCATGCTAGGCAACGTGTCTGTATTCTTTGTGTGCATGGTGCTGGCGATCCAACTCTGGGCCCAGCACATAAGAGAAAAGTTCCACATTTTTTTTTTTTTTTTTTTTTTTTTGGTTTTTTGAGACAGGGTTTCTCTGTGGTTTTGGAGCCTGTCCTGGAACTAGCTCTTGTAGACCAGGCTGGTCTCGAACTCACAGAGATTCGCCTGTCTCTGCCTCCCGAGTGCTGGGATTAAAGGCGTGTGCCACCACCGCCCGGCCTCCACATTTTTTAAAAAGTTTTAAAATCCATATTTAGGGCTGGAAATGTGGTTCAGTGGTAGAGTCCTTATCTACACAGGTATCTATACTCGATTTTCAGTATCAAAAAAACAAAAAACAAACAAGCAATGCTTGATGGTAAAGTGACTTTAGTTTGCTCCCGACCACCTACTTTCTAGATCTCATGGTTCCCAGGCTGAATCCAAACTCTATGCAGCTGAGGATGACCCTGTCATGAGTACTGGAGTGTCACTACACCCAGCTTCCAAGGTGCTGGGGACCAAACTCAGGAGCTCTTTTTGGCTACCAACATTTTTTTCTTCACAAAAATTCAGTCATACTTTATGGAGTCTGGGCAAAGAATATCTGAGTGAGTGGCTCCTAAGATTTCTACAGATAACACAAGAATTCCAACAAAGTTAGAGTACGATATTTTTGAGACCTCATGAAAATACACACTAGAGACAACAAATTCAGTCTCCTTATCCATAGAAAGGACAGTACAATCTACACCCAGAAATAGTAACACAGCCAGGTGGTGGTGGCACACACCTTTTATCCCTGCATTCAAGAGGCAGAGGCAGGTGGATCTCTGTGAGTCTGAGGTCAGCCTGATTTAGACTGAGTTTAAGGACAGCGAGGGATGTGTAAGAGAAATCCTGTCTCACCCCCACTTCCTGACAAAAAGTACCAGAAAAGAAGATCCCTTGTCAGTTCACAGCTTTGCACAGTGATTTCACAGCTATGGGCCATATAAATCAAACTAGAGACAAATATACTCTAAAATTTCAAACATCCAATGGTACCAAGTCTGACTGCATGGTAAAATAAACTCTTATAATGTTCAGTATGAGGTAATGCATTTAGTCAGTCTCTGTGTGCTGTGGGATGCTCTTTCTGTATGTTGTGAATATGTTTTGCTCTCATTGGTTGATAAATAAAGCTCCTTTGGCTTATAGCAAGGCAGAATGGAGCCAGGTAGGAAATTCAAGCAGAGATAGAGGAGAAGAAGGGTGGAGTCTAGGAGATGCCAGCCAGCTACCAAGGCTGACAAGAACAAGACATGTAAAAAGTGAGGTAACAAGCCAGAAACCACATGGCAAAGTGTAGATAAAAATACGGGTTAATTTAAATGCAAGAGCTAGCTAATAATAAGCTTGAGCCATAAGTCAAGCATTTATAAGTAATATTAAGCCTCTGAGCTGTTATTTGAGAATTGCCAGGTGGGAAAGAAACCTCCAATTACATCTGTATATCTGTTCCTCTTCTATCTGTATTCCTGGCTTCTAACCAGTTCAGTTCACATATGTGCTTATCAGAAAACGGAAATGCCACATTTCTGGATGTAGAGGGTACTAGCCCCTCTATAAGGATAAGAAGCTTCCGTAATGTAAATTTGGCCAAAATGTACAAAAAGTAGAAACAAAATGATGTCTTAGCATCCTTCTTTGCTTTGATGTAGTCTTGTTAATCTTGTTCCTGCTACCATGTACACATGAAACTAGAATTATTTGACCTTAGAGACTTCCTATCTAGTCTCTCTGTATCTTCCTTAGGGCAATTTCAGGTGACTGAAAAAATGAAGAAAAATTTTTAGTCATTGACATTTTGGTAATAATGAAAAGTACTTTGGAGGCCTCAAAATGCTGTGACATAGTTTCATTATGTTTAAAGGTTGAGGGCTGAGGATGTATGGTAGAGCAAATGCTTAACATGTGCAAGGATCAGACTTTGACCCTTAGGGCCCCAGAAAACAACTAAGCAAATAAAGTTCTGTTATAAGTAGTACCATCTGCTTAGATGAAATATGCCAGGTATAAATATTGCCACTATACTCAGTTTTAATCCACATAAAAATCTACTGAAAGAGGAACTGGGAAGAAATAAACAGCAGTAAGCCATTACGTAACATTTCCAGCATACAACACATGCAATTAATCTTAAATAGCACAGATAATATTAGCAGTGTTAGTAAAATAATGTGGCAAAAATATTAGAAAGCAATGAGGCTTGAGTAATATTGCCTATCCTTTTAATTCAGTTACAATAAACCTTTTTTAGATTTATTTCAAGTGTATGAGTTTTTGTCCTGCATGTATGTGTGTGCACCAGGTGGATGCCTGGTGCCTGCAGAGGTCAGAAGGGAGCTTTGGATCCATAGGAACCAGAGTTATGGATGTTTGGAGTCATCGTGTGAGTGCTGGGAACTGAACCCAGGTCCTCTGCAAGAACAGTAAGTGCCCTTAACCACTCAGCCATCTCTTCAGCCCAGTTACATTTTATTTAAATATAGTAAACAACAATTGTCTTGAGTCCAAAGCTAGTTTCAAAATACCACTTACAGTGGCTTTAAAACTTACCAGGAACACATGCTCAAATATCTGTGTGGGACTATCCATCTGACCAAGGATCACTATCATTTCATTATCTATGAATTCCTTGAATTCTCGCAAGTTGCACACCATCTGCATTTCCAACTCCGTGCGTATCTGAAACAGAGGTGATGTACCATGTTAATCTCTGTAAAGTTCTTCTGTGTTTTCAATACCATTTTTAGCCCATTCCTATTGTTACTCTACTCTTAGCTTCGGAACAATGAGGACTCAATGTTGCTTACCTCTTTGGATGTGATATTTTCCAAATCCTTTTGCATCATAATCTCCCTTAATTTGGTTTTAATAAGCCTTTCTGTTCGTTCACGTTCAGTTGGTCTGAGGATAGACAAGTAGTGGTTTTTCTTAAACAAGAATTTAATCAAAACAATGAATTCACCATTTGATTATGTTTCCAAATTACTTCTCTTATTCTCATATTTATATTGCAGAAGCATAGCAAATGAAAACTGTACGCAATTACACAGTGAGTTTCAGGCCAATGTGGGTACTACATAATCAGACAATGTCTAAACCAAAACCAAAACCAAATTAACATCAAGAATACCTTCCTGCCAGGCAGTGGTGGTGCATGCCTTTAATCCCAGCACTTGGGAAGCAGAGACAGACAGATTTCAGTGAGTTAGAGGCCAGCCTAGTCTACAGAGTGAGTTCCAGGATAACCAGGGCTGTAACACAGAGAAACCCTGTCTCGAAAAGACAAAAAAAAAAAACAAAAAAAAAAAACAAAAACAAACCCAAACCCAAATCCAAAATTAAAAACAAACAAAACCAAAACACCTTCTCAACCTAAACCAACTAAGAAACAAAACAAAACAACCCCATATAGAACATAAATAAACATGTAAAAATTAACTTGAATAGGACCCATGTGTCTTTAAATACATCAAGAATATACAGATCTATGAAGAAGCAACGATAAGCTGGGCATATCAAGAATCTTTCATGCCGGGCGGTGGTGGCGCACGCCTTTAATCCCAGCACTTGGGAGGCAGAGGCAGGAGGATCTCTGTGAGTTCGAGACCAGCCTGGTCTACAAGAGCTAGTTCCAGGACAGGCTCCAAAACCACAGAGAAACCCTGTCTCGAAAAAACCAAAAAAAAAAACCAAAAAAAAAAAAAAAAAAAAAATCTTTCATGTCCCTATCAAGAACCCCTGGATAGCAATACCTGCTGAGCTAGAATACCAATCTGGGCAGGACACTGGTGTAACTCAATAGTGCCAGACCCTAGAATGCCACCATCTGCAGGATTGTGTGGTTTTCTAGTTTTTGGTCTCTTTAAAATTACTCAAGGTCAGGTGTGGTGGCACATGCCTTTAATCCTAGCATGCTGAGTTAGAGGCCAGCCTGGTCTACAAAGTGATTTCCAGGACAGCCAGGGCTACATAGTGAGACCCTGTCTCAAAATAAATAATAACAAATCTACTCAGCCAGGCAGTAGTGGTGAACGCCTTTAATCCCAGCACTCGGGAGGCAGAGGCAGGTGGATCTCTATGAGTTTGAGGCCAGCCTGGCCTACAGCCTACAGAGCTAG
Source organism: Chionomys nivalis (assembly GCF_950005125.1). Taxonomy (NCBI): domain Eukaryota; kingdom Metazoa; phylum Chordata; class Mammalia; order Rodentia; family Cricetidae; genus Chionomys; species Chionomys nivalis. Next base: position 58,230,887 of record NC_080092.1, on the reverse strand, counting down.
TTCCAAGATAGCCAAGGCTACACAAAGAAACCCCATCTTGAAAGACTAACTACTCCCTCTACCCCTTTTTCCCCCTCAAAAAAGAAAAGCATCAGTTCAGTGTAACTGGATGCTTCTCTCTAGTGGCATGGTTCATATTATGGAGAATTTGAGTACTTTCTGTCCCATCTTTGCTCCTACCTACTCAAGAAAGGTATCTGCTTTGGATCTCCTTATTTGGATATGGACATGGCTTAAACCTTCAGGCATCTTGCCTGTTCCTGCTGCTTGCAGCCTTATCACTGGCTGCAAAAATAGCCTCTGTAATCTCCAATTCTGTACGCTGCATCTCCACACACTTGGGGCACCACATTGCGCAGCCACTCAGCTTCTCATGAACTATGCAGAACACAGCTGATACCTGTGCTGTTCTGCTAAGGTGTTTGTCTTGAATAGAAGGGCAATTCTTATCTAGGTAATGTGGGAGGAAATGCAGAATGACAGTCTTCTACTGAAAAGATGTATTGATCAAAACAGATTTTAGCACTTGTGTGCATGCATGGGTTTCCTGAGAAAAACTCAAAAGCAGTTTTTCTTTGAGTCCTTCACATTCTGAGCTGGAGCAGTTCAGGAGCAGACAGACCTAGGTTTAATCACAGCCCTACTGCTTACAGTTAATGTGACCTCGAACAAGGTTCCTTCCCTTTTCAGAGTCAGGCATAACATTAGATATACATTGGGGCACCACACAGTACATGACCTTCTTGGATTACAAGAACAAACTGTTCACAACAGAATTTTGTAAATGCATTTTGGCTCACATTTTTCCTATATTCTCACTATCCTTTCTTAGGCCTTTTAAGTTAAATTGGGTAGGAAGAGGGCACAGAAAAAGCACTTAGCATGCAAACATACTTTCCCCTCTTTGATATCACTGGAAAAAAATGCAAAACACAGAGAAAAACAAGAACTAAAAACCACTCTATCCAGATATAATCATGTCCTAGTTAGGGTTACTATTGCTTTGATGAAATACCATGAGCAACTGTGAGCTGCAGAGAAAAGGGCTTATTTGGCTTATACTTCCACATTGTAGTCTGTCACTGAAAGAAGTCAGGACAGGAACCCAAACAGCAGGAATCCGATGAAGAGGCCATGGAGAAGTGCTGCTTACTGGCCTGTTCCCCATGGTTTGCTCAGTCTGCTTTTTTATAGAACTCAGGACCACCATCAGGGACATAGCCCCTCCACCAATAGGCTGGGCCCTCACGCATCAATCACTAATTAAGAAAATGCCCTACAGGTTTGCCTATGGGCTGATCGTATGGAGGCATTTTCTCAATCGAGGTTTCACCCTCTCCAACAACTCTGTGTCAAGTTGACATAAAACTAGCCTGCACATCAGCTTCGATATTCTGGCCTACAGTTTCTATTTATTCATTTTCTACAAAGATAATGTAATAAATGTATCTTAAAACTAAGAACTAATGTTCAGTGAGTGTCTACTATCTGCCAGGATCTTTCACCCTTTTTGGGGGAGTTGTTTTTGCTTAGGGATGTAAAGCAATTCTTTCTACTGTGCTAGAGAGCCAAAATCTTCTCAAATCAAATCAAAATTAGGAAGGAAAAAAATAGTTTACTGATTTTAAGATATTTGTTATTTATTTTGAGATGTGGTTGGCGCAATGATATGCAGCACAAGGTTGGAGCATGGATCCCATGGTGTGTGTGTCTAAGGGACAACATGCCATCAGACAGAGGTTACATGTGAAGGAAATTTATTGGAGAAAGGAAGGGAGAAGAGAGACACACAGAGAGAGAGAGAGAGAGAGAGAGAGAGACAGAGACAGAGACAGAGACAGAGAGACAGAGAGCTGCCTTCTCAGAGAAATGGCAGGGGGTGGGATGGGCAGAGCTAGTCTCTTAAAGGGACCTTGGTACCTGTGTATAGACTAAGTAGTGACATAGCAGTCATAGAAACCCTGGGCTGGCCAGAGTACAGCCTGGGTTCATCCTGTCAGGTGACAGGGGCCAGCATAATGCCTGAATCCTAACAGTTGATCCTACTATTTGTAGTCCAGGCTGGCTTAGAACTTGAAACCCTCCTATCTCAGTCTACCAAGTGTGCGATGGCTGTGATGAATTTTCTTCTCTAAGTATGGTTTAGGATAAGCTTTTTTTTTTTTAGCTAGATGAAACAATAATTCCTCTGAAACCCACCAACCAGCTTTACAATATAAAATCATGAAGATCATTTCCATAGATGTGTTTTTTTGGTTACTAAGAGACCTTGAAAGAACTAGGCCTACTGGAAAGGCTCTGGAACCAACAACTCCCTGAGAAAAAAGATTGATGATGTTTTGACTGCTTCTTCAACTAAAATAAAACCACAACTCAGCAGAAATAAATTTAACCCAGTATTCTTTTCAATGGATTGGAAACATCTTTCTCTCCTTGTTCCTTTCTGAGACAGGGCCTCACTATGCAGCTCTGCATGGCTGAGAATTCACTGTGTGGATCAGGCTAACCTTGAGCTCAAGGGATTCACTTGCTTCTGCTTCCCGAGTGCTGGGATTAAAGGTGAGTAACACCCCAGCTTTAAAGAATACAAACAGTTTCTATTGGCTACAACAGTAAATGAAAAAAGAGAACACATCACCTATTGCTCCTGGGGACTGTGTTTATAGGAGTGATTGCTACCCTTGGAAAGACACTTTAACTTCTCAGGTATGGCAAACATCCCTCCAAAAGCCTCTTGCTGTTAATTGTTATCAAATGCTCCTTTTCATAGTCATTTCTCTAAATTCAAATTTCAAGTTAGTGGAATCTGAGTAATAGGTTGTTTTTTTTTTTTTTTGTGAGACATGTCATGTGCCCCGCCCTGCCCCCCCCCCCCCCCCGCCCTGCCACTGGGTTTCTCTGTGTAGCCCTGGATGTCCTGGAACTCTCTCTGTAGACCAGGCTGGCCTCAAACTCACAGAGATCCACCTGGATCCGCCAAGTGCTGAAATTAAAGGTGTATGCCACCACCTGGCTTTTAAATTTTTATTTTATGTGTATTGGTGTTTTGCCTGCATTATGTCTGTGTGGGGGTCTCGGATCCCCTGGAAAAGTAGTTAGACAGTTGTGAGCTGCCAAGTTGGTGTTGGAATTGAATCCGGGAAGTAGCCAATGCTCTTAACCACTGAGCCATCTCTTAGATTTTTATAGCATTACATTCTTGATTACAGACACTCTGTTGTGCCCAGGAGTAAAATTCCTCAGGCCTTTGAAGGAAATAGAGGATCTTCATGTATGACAGAAGTATAATCTACATTGTAACTATTGCCAATGGGGCAGGGTTAGTTCCTAAGGAATATGCTGCCTAACACACAAGAGAGTGTCACAGTCCTTAGCAAGCCAACTTACATGTCTGTGAAGAGAGCCGGAGAGTCAGGTCGATGAGACTGCACATCCTGCATAGCATTCCATTCATTGACTGAGGACTGATCCGAGTTGATATGGCTCTCATAATAACTCACCCAAGTGAGAAAAAGGCTTCCTGGATAGTAGTTATGCATTCTGGCCACTTCACAAGCCTTGTGCAAGCTCTGTAGTGCAGACCTGAAAGATAGGCTCAGAAATGAGCACTATAGAATTATGGGATACCAAAAGGATAAAACCTAGGTCCATCTCAAACTCCTCTAAGCTTTTAATTCTACAGAGTATTATTCTCTGTAGAATTTTCTCCCTCCCTGGAAGTCAATATTCTTTGGTCTTGATGCATATTCAGGGCAGGGAGAGGGGACAAGAACTGACAACTGACTCCTCAGTGAAAAAAAGAGCCTAGGAACCTAAGGCCTCATGACCTAATCCTTGGACTCATGAGACTGTGTCATTAGCAAACAAAAATCTCAACAATTAACTATTCAAAATTTGTTTCCCTTTGGCACAGAATCATGTGATAGCTTATTCTCTAGCATCCTCACAGGCTCCACAGAGATCTGATAGGCAGATGCCCCTAAAGCCATGAGTCTACGTCCTTTGATGTACAGGAAGTACTGACCTAATGGCATTTACCATTCTTGCTACCTTAGTCTCCTAGTTCTTTAAACCATTTATTCATTCACACGAGTTACTTTCTCAGAATAGCTTCTAGCTCTACCCTAAGACTAAATTAAACCTCTGACTCTGAGCTCAGAAACCCAAAAAGGGTAAACAAAACTAAAAACTATGTTTTTTTCTATTTACCTAAGCTAAATCTAAAAACGCTAGAAAGTAAACAAAGACAGAAAAAGAAATACTAGGAAGTAACTTACACAAGACAAGGATCATTCTACATTTTGTTTATTAGTCTATCTCCGGTGCTTAACAAGGCCTAGATCATAACTGGAGCTCAAATAAATGTCATATTAGCTACAAACTAACATTTATCTTGTTTTTTTTATTCTGTAGCACTGTGAATAAGGATTCAGTGCCTCCTGTATGCTACAAGCAATATACAACTTGTTATGTTTTTGTTTTGGTTTTTGAGACAGGGTCTCTCTACATAGCTCTGACTGTTCTGGAACTCACTTTGTAGACCAGGCTGGACTCAAACTCAGAGATCTGCTTGCCTCTGCCTTTTGAGTGCTGACATTAAAGGCAGGTGCCACCATGCCTGGCCAACTGTAGAACTTTTTCAAAATGAGCAAGGATTATTTTTCTTAGGAGGCAGGACAGATAAAAGATATTCTTAACAAAAAATATATAAGATCATTTAAAACAGCTTAGTAGTTAAAGGCACTGACCAGCAAGACTGAAAGCCTGAGTCTAATCTCCAGGATACACTTGGTGGAAGAAAGCACTAATGCCCCCATCACCTACCTCTGCCCCCATATGTTTGCTACTGTGGCATACAAACCCACTCACACACAAATAAATACATTTTTTAAAAATGATAGGTGCTGGAATGTTGGCTCAGCAGTTAAAAATACTTGTTTTTGCAGAGGTCCCAAGTTCAATTTCCAACTCCAGTTCCAGGGGATCTTTCATCTTCTAACCTCCTGGGCACCAGGTACACATATGGTGCACAGACATGCATGCAGTCAAAACATTCATACACATAAAATAATTAAAAAATAAATGTTATAAAGAAAAGTATGTAAATGAATGGCTATATAATTCTCTTACACTTTCTTTTCCTTCAAGAGAAAAACATTAGTTTGTAGCTAACTCCCTGCAACACTGGGGTACAGATGAGCACTGCTGGTTTTTTACATGGGCATTAGGGATCTGAATTCAGACCCTTATGGTGGCATGACACTGTACTGATTGAATTATTTCAGTCCCCAGAGGCTAAAGACTACTGAGCAGAAAGCCTCATTATTCCTTGGTTTTATTAGATCATTTTCTAGATAAATGAATAAGATTCTATTCTATCTAAATAAGATACTCTCGGGCCAGATATGTAACCCTTGAAATGCCTTAGTTCTTTCATCCACAATAAGGTGCTAACAACACTACTGTGTGGCACCAGTGTAATGGTTAAATATAAGCCATGTAAAGCATCCAGAACACAGTGAATAACTTAAAAGTGTCAGTATATGGATGGTTATTAACAATGATTTCTTTAGGCTTTATTTGCATTACACAAACAATCACCAGTACTTTAAAAGGAAATGTATCGATCTATACTATAACTCTGTCAAATAAGATAATCTCTGATTATCTTAGGAAACTAAAAGTTAGTGCATAGCAGTAAAATGTACAGACTTGGCTCTCACACTAAGCATGGTCAGTGTGAAACACAGTTCTAACAGACTCCCTAACCCATTAGCATCTCTTCTAGAGCCCAATATTACCTCTGAATTTCACTTGTTCACCAATGCACCAAGTTTTCCACTGTGACAATTGAAAAACTACATTTCTAGGTCACCTTTAATCATGGTTACCATGCAAACAGATCACACACACACATACACAAATCCTCTACAATACAGGATGCATGTCAATAGTGAATTGCATCACTTCAAATTATACTTATCTCACAAAATATTATTTTAATAACATTAAAGAACTTTTTTGTAGGACCTCTTAAAAAACACGGTATTATAGAGATATCAAAAGTCATCTTACCACATTGCTTGCACAGATACAGGTTTGAATATGTGAACTCTGTTATCTGTTGATACGCTGAACCCACTAAGAGCAAAAGAGAACAGACAAAAGTCCACAAATAAGGGATTTTTCAGGTATTTCAAGTTTGCTAGATCAACTGATGGACTAAATAGAAGAAATAATCAGTATGTCATCTAGAAGTTAACTAGAAGTAAGATGTGATTGAAAAGTTCCAACATGGCAGCTGAGAGAAAGACAATTGGTCTTCTCCAGGGACAAGGATTACATGCTAGGTAATCAAATTCCAAGTGGTCATTACTAAACACATGCACATATGAGCAATACTAAATAAACTCAGTAAGCTGTATTTATGTATACCTATGAATAAATATGAAATAATAATAATTAAACATGAAGTAGTCATGATTTTGAGAGGAAGTGGGGGAACATAAGAGGAGTTGGGAGAGGGTGGAAATTATATAAATACAGTACTCATGATCAAATCCTCAAAAGTAAATTTAAACAAAGAAAAGCATCAACAAATTGATTTTATCTACCAGGCAAAATTAAGGTGTTCTGATGTACATTTCTATTTGGAAGTCTTTTAATTCATAGCAAACTGACCTGGGTTTTATAAATTTGAACAAATATTTCAAACTCTTTGGAACACATTCTAAAAACACCAGGAGGTGGGGGTGGCTGGAAGGAACTGGCTCAGGAAAAGGGTTACACAGCAGGATGACAGCTGGCAGAAGCTGCAGAGGTTATTTCAAACAGAACACATTATCCTCTAGGGGAACACTGCAAGAGCAGTCCCACATGTTCACATTGAAGGGTGAGCCAACAAACTACTACTTCTTTGTCAGCTTAGAAGACTAGAAGGGAGAGACCCTGGCGAGTTGCATTTTATTCTACTTTACAAAGTGGCAGCTTAAAAGGCTGCACTGAGCTGCTCACATGCCAGCTCAGGTGGGCACACTGGGCCTCTCATTCAGCTGAATGAATGAGCCACTAAGACTAAGATGGAACCACACCACTGGGCTTTCTGTAGAAGGGGTGGAAGAGGGAAAGCTCTTACCCGTCACCATCCAGATGAATTAGGGTATCACTCCAGAGAGGCAAGACTAAGCCCATGGTACAAGTGCTACTGCAAGACGAGAAATAATCATTAAGTTACTTACTGTTATTCTAGGAAGCAATCATCATTTATTAACTTTGAATACAAGGGATAAACCTTCAAGCAACAGACTGTCTCATAAATGTTAGAACAGAGAAATTTCTATCATATTACTATTAATCCTGTACACATTCTCAGGATTATTTTAAAGAGATGGCCAGTCATTCCTTATATATTTGACAAAGAAAATTTATTGATTGAACTTCCTATATTGTCTTATAATTAGCTAATATATTAAAAAATTCAAGAAATCACTGCTGACTTGCATTTTCCCAGGATACAAAATCCAACTCAATTCCAAGGATTATATCTTTTTATTTTTTGGGGGAGTTAGAAGGCATAGGAAAAGTATCATGAAAAGTCAGGCTGGCCTCGAACTCACAACAAAGCAGAGACTGGCCTTGAACTCCTGATCCTCCTACCTTCATTTCCCAAGTGCTGGGATTACAGGTGTGCACCAATTTACCTGCCCTCAAGGACTAGTTCTAATGTCAAGAACTATAGCTAGTTATTCAAAATCTTGGAATAAATGACTTGCTCAATTATAAGGATTACTGAACACCAGAAACACCTAGTCTTAAAAGGAAAGGAATTAAAATATGTACAGAAGTAATAGTCATGGATTGTTATCAAGTTAGAGAAATAAAAATACAATTGAAATGAAAGTGTATGAGTGTTTAAATGAGATTTTAAAAACTTTTTATTAAATTCATTTTTATTTTATGTGTATTCTGCCTACATGTATTTCTGTGCACCACTTGCATGGCTTGTGCCTATGGGAGTCAGAAGAGGGTGCTGGATCCCCTGGGACTTGAGTTATAGACGGCTGTAAGCTGTCATGTGAGTGCTGGGAATTGAACCTGAAAGTTGGCACTCTTTTAACTGCTGAGTCACCTTTCCACACTCTTGTTTTGTTTGTTTTAAGAAGGTGTCACAAGCCGGGCGGTGGTGGCGCACGCCTTTAATCCCAGCACTCGGGAGGCAGAGGCAGGCGGATCTCTGTGAGTTCGAGACCAGCCTGGTCTACAAGAGCTAGTTCCAGGACAGGCTCCAAAACCACAGAGAAACCCTGTCTCGAAAAACCAAAAAAAAAGCCGGGCGGTGGTGGCGCACGCCTTTAATCCCAGCACTTGGGAGGCAGAGGCAGGTGAATCTCTGTGAGTTCGAGACCAGCCTGGTCTACAAGAGCTAGTTCCAGGACAGGCTCCAAAGCCACAGAGAAACCCTGTCTCGAAAAACCAAAAAAAAAAAAAAAAAAAAAAAAAGAAGGTGTCACAGTGTAGTCTAGACTGGCCTTGAACTCAAAATTCTCTCCTCTCAGCTGCCTCTACTTTGAGAATACTTTGAGATTTCCACACCTGATAAAATAATGCTGTGTACTGAACTAGCACTATTGAAATGCAGAATAGAGACATCAGCAACCAACAAAAGGGTGGTCCTACTATGTCATACTAAAATCTGTTCCAGGTTCTGGGGGTTGCAACTCAGCGGCAGAGTACTTGCCACCATGTGTGAGGCAGCCTAGGAAGGAAACTGGCTCTCAGCGAATAGAATAGGTTAGTGCGGGAAGCCCTAGCTTCCAGACCAATTATTGTAGGCTCTGTGATTCCACTTTTCTGGATGACCTTTACCATTTTTGTCCCTTTCTCCTCTTAAGGATCTTTAAAGTTTTTAGTTTTGTTTGGTATGGTAGCACACATCTTTAGTTCCAGTACTTGGGAAGCAGAGGCAGGCAGGTCTCTGAGTTTGAGGCCAGTCTACTATACAATAGTAAGTTTCAGGCCAGCCGGGTGACATATAAGACTCTTATCTCACACACAAAAATATCTTCTTGAAGATACATGAATGTATATCTGTGTGTGGGTATGTTCATGTGAATGCAGATGCCTGTGGAGGCCAGATGCTTCATATATTCTGGATCTAGAGTTATAGCCAGTTGTGAGGTAACCCCTGTTTTTGCTGGGAACCATGCCTGGATCCTCTGCAAGAAGAATGCATGCTCTCCTTAGCCATCTCTTCTGCCCCTTATTAAAGATGTGTCTTAAACTACTTCCTGCCTCTGGCCATTTTCCAAAGGATTCTTCATCTGTTCCCTCCCAGTATATCTAGAAAAGCAGTACAGCAGAAAGAACACTGGGTGTGGCAGTGGGACATAGTATGGTTAGGACCACAGACTCTTAGCCAGATAGAGTTCTAGTAAGAGTCTTTCTCCTAGGGACTTGTACATACTAGGAAAGAACTTTTTACCTGCGAGCTACACCCCAGCCTTTAACTATGTAGTCTTAAACAAATTATTTAATTGCTTTGTGTTTGTCTCTTGATCTATGAAAGAGGGACAAAATAACCTCTATTGCATTGTTTTAAGATCAGGTGTATAAAGACACACATAAGGGTGCCTAAACAACAACAATTTATATTTTATAAGTATCTACTATGTCAAAATATCTGGATTTGATCTCTTTTGGTATCGAAACTCCTCTGAGCAGTTACTTAACTCCTCTCAGTCTTAGGTTTATCTTTAAACATAGATAATAAAACCAAAGGAAGGGGTTAGAAGGAGGAAAGGGGGGGAGGATGATATAATTATATCTTAGCTTAAAAAGAAAAATTAAAAAAGGCACATAATAGCTCACAACTGTCTATAATTCTAATTCCAGAGGATCCAATGTCTTTTTTGGGCTCTATGGGTACTACATGCACAGAATGCACAGACATACATGCAGGCAAAACACCCATATACATAAAATAAAAATAAAGAAGACAAATCTTTTTTTTTTTTTTAAGTTTTTTGAGACATGGTTCCTCTGTGCTTTGGAACCTGTCCTAGAATTAGCTCTTGTGGACCAGGCTGGCCTTGAACTCACAGAGATCCGCCTGCCTCTGCCTCCCTGAGTGCTGGGATTATATGTGTAAAAGGCAGGCGCCACTACCACCAGGAAAGAAAACAAATCTTTAAAAGAAGATTTAAAACAAATCTAGGCATGATGGCATAAAGTACATGGGAGGGTGAGGTAGGATAATTGTTGAAGAGCAACAAACAAACAAACATCAGACCATAAAGCTCTGTTATGTTATAAACTGAAGCATACCGTAGATATTTTGAAAAACAAAGTTACACTGTATTATTAGGATACTTTGTAACTTAAACTACAGTACAGTTCTCAAAATAAGCTAAATGAATTGGCTACAACATCACTACCTTGTACATATCAACCAATTTGGCTTCTACTTTGACTAAATATTGGGTTTTTTGGCTTGATGTGGTTTCATTTTTTGAGACAAGGTTTCTGTTATGGCAAAAATAAAATGCCACAGGTTCCCCAAGTGGCGGCAGTGGGCCATGAAAGCAACCGGTCCCAGGCAGGGAGCCATGCAGCGGGTGAGAGACACAGACCTATTAGGCATGCCATGCAGAGAAAGTGGGTATTTATTTAGTGGATTATGGAGGGGAACAGGGGAGAAGGGAGACGGAGGGGGGGGGGAACTGCCTCTTGGAAGACTAGAAGCAGAAGGAAGATCTGCTTGCCTGGCGGGGTGAGTTTGTCTCTTAAAGGGACAGGACAGACCATTACAGTTTCTCTATGTAGCAGCTTTGACTGTCATGGAACTTATCATAGACCAGGCTAGCACCTGCCTCTGCCTCCCAAGTAAGTGCTGGGATTAAGGGCGTGCACCACCACTGCCCAGCTGATTTAATATTGTTTTAAAACATTTTTTATTTGTATAAAATGATACAGTAACTGAGAGTATAAAATTAAAAGTAACTGAGAGTAACTGAGCAATAGTATTCTGAAATCAAGCATTTCTTTCACTGTTCAACAGGCTCACTCAAACAGAAGACATAAACAATTTTATAATGCTAGGCTTACCAAAAAGAAACAATTTTTTAGCTCCTTCAGGTCCCAGTTTGTTTCTGAGATACTGCATATATAAAACAAGGGCTATATATAACAAGATTAGATTAAGGAGAAGGAAGTAGGAAACTACCTGTGTTTCCACATTGGAATTTTATGACCTCTGATTTGGACTTTTACCCCACCTGGACTTATAGTGTGTGTGTTTGTTTTTAATCATTTTATTTTGTGTGCACGGGGTAGCATGTTGGAGGTTAGAAGAGAACAATTTGAGGGAGTTGGTTCTCTCCACCATCTGGGTCCCAGGGACCTGACCTCAGGCTGTCAGCTTGTCAGCAGGTGCATTGACCCATTCAGCCATCTCACCAAGTTTGTTTTAGTCAGTGCTTTATCATGGCAACCCAAAGCAAACCAGTGCAACTTCTATGCACAAGCTAGGGTAAAGGCTGAATAGGAAACTTTTCCTAGTAACACTGGGATCTCCCTGCTTCTACAATCAGACTCATTGTCATCTATAACCCTGCCTCCAAACCCAGGGCTATATTCTTGCTAGCAATCCCTCTCTACATGCTACCATTTTTTTTTTTTTTTGGTGGATAAATTCACCCAGGCCTGGGTCATTCCCCTAGCTACTGCACAATTCCATTCTAGTCCTGAACATGGAAGTCATGGTTTGAGACATCTGGCAGGATTTCCTGAGGCTTATTATCTCAGAGTGTAAAGATCTGCTTAGCAGCCACATTCCACAGTCTTTCCAAAGATTCTTCAGAAGAGTAGGGAAATAGAACAGAGAAGCCTCAAGCCTTAAGGATACAACCCTCTACCCTCCCCCCAAACCCAAAAACAATAACAACAACAATCTAGGTTCTGTCAGATCTATCTTTAATTACACATTAACCCAGGACAGGACTATTGGTACGTTACCAAGAAAGGCATGTACCTAAGGATTACCAAGGTAGAACAGCAAAAAGCAACTTTTCCCCCAAAATATATATTTCCATTTGTTTACTTATCATTAGTACCTAGCAATGAGAGAAAGGTAAGGAATAATAGTAAATTAGAAATAGCCAAAGACATTTAGCAAGTTTGCTTGTCTCTGAAGATCATGGCCAAGACTTTTTTCTAGTTTTATGCCTTTATTTGTGTGTCTATATGTGTGTACATATGTTCATATGTTTATGGGGTGCATGTGGAAGTCAGACGTCAACTTTGGGTATCTTCCTCAATTGCTCTTTACCTTAGAGACAGTTTCTTTTTTTTTTTTTTTTTTTTTTTTTTTGGTTTTTCGAGACAGGGTTTCTCTGTGGTTTTGGAGCCTGTCCTGGAACTAGCTCTTGTAGACCAGGCTGGTCTCGAACTCACAGAGATCCGCCTACCTCTGCCTCCCAAGTGCTGGGATTAAAGGCGTGCGCCACCACCGCCCGGCCTGCGCCACCACCGCCCGGCCGACAGTTTCTTACTGAACTCCATTCTCATAGATTTGGCTAGGCTGACTCCCTGGCTGACCATCTGCCAACCAGCAAGTCCTAGAGCTTACCCTGTCTCCACTTCCTCAGTGCTGGGATTACAGGCACATGCTGCTGTGCCTAGATTTTCACCAATGCTAGGGATTGAACTCAGGTACTTGAGCTTGCATGGCAAATACTTTACCAATTGAACCATCTCCTCAGGCTGTCATGAATTACTTTTTAACTTAAAACTTTCATTATCACATATTCACTATAAAAAATAATGAGTTTCACTGTGATACTTTCATACACATATTCCAATAATTTCATAAAAATATATATTGTAATGGTTTGAATAAGAACGGTCCCATAGGCTCATATATTTGAATGCTTAGTCATCAGGAAGTGGTACTACTTTTTCTTTTTTTTTCTTTTTTTTTTTGTTTTTTGAGACAGGGTTTCTCTGTGTAACAGCCCCAGATGTTCTGCAACTCCCTCCGTAGACCAGGCTGGCCTCAAACTCACAGAGATCCACCTGCCTCTGCCTCCCAAGTGCTGGGATTAAGGCATCTGCCACTAATGCCTGGCTGAAGTAGCACTACTTGAGAAATATTATGAAGTGTGGCCTTGTTGGAGAAAGTGTCACTGGGGTGGGCTTTGAGGTTTCAAAAGCCCAAGTCAGGCCCAATGGTTCTCTTTTCCTGCTGCCTGTGGATCTGAGCATAGAACTCTTGGTTTCTTCTCTAGCACCAAGCCTGCCTGTGTGCTGTCATGCTCCTTGCCATGACGATAAAGGACCAAACATCTGAAATTGTTACCAAGCCCCAGTTAAATGCTTTCTTTTATAAGAGTTGCTGTGGTCATGGTGTCTCTTCTCAGCAATACAACAGTGACCAAGACATATATCAAGAATACAAGCCGGGTATGGTGGCTCACACCATTAGTCCCAGCACCTGGGAGGCAGAGGCAGGCTGATCTCTGAGTTTGAGGCCAGTCTGGAAAGATCAGACATAGAAAGATCCTGTCTCAAAAAGACAACACACACACACACACACACACACAGGCACACATGCACACCCCTCACCCTCTTACCTTCTTGTCCCACTTTATCTAGAATTTTAAAAGCATAATTATGTAAGATATTTTTGTACTAGCTCAAATAATTATACTAGGTTATTCAAAAGATAGTTTTATGGTACCACACCTGTCATTAGAAGAAAAATCCATTCCCAGGACAATGCTTTCTTCAGTGTCTTGTCTACCATTAGTTGAAACCACTACCATATAGCGTGTTCGATTTTGGTAAGTACTTTCCAATCTTACAGCCTGAGGTCAAAAAGAACAAAGAAACAAAGAATTCAGAGAAATTTTAAATCATTTAATCTTTTTTTTTTTTAAAAAAAACCAGTATCTCATTGCATGCTACCAAGGCAAAAGAGTCACCTCTTTTAGTGGGAGACCTAAATTAAAAATTCAACTCCTATATTAACTATAAATCTTTTGATATAATACTAAATTAACAGGAGGGAGATAAAATAAGACCTATGTTGCTATAAGAATCTTATAACTGTAGGTATACAATCTACACTTAAGGCAGGCCCCATGCCCAGTGGCAGATGGCCAACACAAAATGAACTCAATGGTATTTTTGATTTTTTTTGGGGAGGGGGGGAAGAGTCTTGTACTACTTTGGGATTTTTTTTTTTTAAACTTAACCTTACTGGTCTTTTGCATATATTATGGTTTTCGATTTTGTGTTTTCACTGATTTTTGTGTGTATCTGCGTTTCTTGTGCATCTTTGCTGTTTTTTCTTCTTATTTATTCTAATTTGTTTTAAAGAGAGAGAAAGTATGGAGTTGGATGGGTGAAATGAGGGAGAGGAAACTATGATCAGAATATACTCTATGAAAAAATTTATATTCAGTAAAAAATAAAATGAACACTTATACAGTATAAGTATATAAGTCACTATAAATATACATTAAGTTGATCAAACTCAAAATGCTATAGATGTATATTTTATTGAAATATATAGTATTCACATATAAAGTATATATGTAATACTTTATAAAATAAACAATATATATATTATTTTTATATAATAAAACAATATATAACATTTTTATCTGTCTTAAATAGTCTATGTATCTCTATGTACTTACCTATCTCCACAAGCTTTGGGGTAAGGTAATACCCATTTTTACCACACCCATTTCTCCTGGTAAAGAGTCTTTGTTTCACCAAGCTTTAGTCAGCGTTTTGGACTTTGTCCTACTTAGATCTAGCTGTACAATACCTTACAAAATTAAACTTCAGCAAGAACTCTCAATAAATTTGTTTATCTAGAGTCCATATCATCCTAACCCGATAATCCTTGACATCTACCTGGGTTTTTCATCTTCCACCATTTCCCAAGTGGTTTATGATCACCTTTGCTTATCTTCAACTAAAATCCTCTAAATCATTTTAAGACAAAACTTGATACTGAGGGTTCTCTGAAATAAAAGGCCCATGTAGCCATTACTGAGAAAGACCTTATCTACAGGTAAGTTTTCTAACCACCTGTAGGGAAGTGAGGTAGCAGATGGAAGCATGCCTGCTGGGCTTCTGAGTGAAAGCATATTATAATAGTTACTTTCTGTTGCTATGATCAAACACCATGACCAAGGCAACTCATAGAAGGAAGTGCTGATTTGGGCTTTAGGGTTCCGGAAGGAGAGTTCATAGCGGGGAGACGTGCGGAAGTCAGCTGGAGCAGGAAGCTCAGGGAGCACGTTTTACCCACAGAAGCTATAAACCCTCAAAGCTTCTTCTCTATGAATGTCCTCCAGGAAGGCACTACTGATTTCTCCAGCAAAACAGAAACTGGGGACCAAGTTTTCAGAGACTTGAGCCTATAGAAAACACTTCTTACTCAAACCACTGCACGTTTATAGGGAAAAGTTTGAGAGGGAAAGAACCAGCACTGACTACAGGAAGGAGAGAACTAAGGAGAAGCAGGAAAGACGTTTGAGGCAGGAGGTCAATCTGTACGAAGGACTCATTGTTTCTTGACTGGTTGGGGTGCATTTATAAGGAGACTGGTACACAGCTACGTGTTATGCTCTCCAGAATTCAGCCTAGCTTTCAAAATCTATTAAGTTAATTTAGCACAAAGGTATTAACTGATTGACTTTCCTTTTATATCTTCCCCTCTATCCTCTAACCCTTATAATTTAGGATAGTTCAGGAATTTTAAAACCATATTCGCTTAATTTGTGTGCATGTGGTGTACCCATCTCTGCATGGATCTGTAGAAATCAGGTCAATTCTGGGCATCTTCTTCTATCCTTAATTACTCTTTGCTTTACTTTCTGAGACAGGATCTCTTCACTAACCCTAAAGATCATTTGTCTAGACTGGTTGGCTTGTGTACCGGGATCATAGGCACATGTTGTTATGCGTGGCTTCTTCTTAGATTATTTTATGTGTACAAGTGTTTTGTCAGCAATGAAAGTACATCACATGTATAACTGATGCCCCTGGAGGCATCAGATCCCTTCAAACTGGAATTATAGATGGTTGTGTGCTGCCATGTGGGTGCTGGGAACTGAACCTGGATCCTCCACAAGAGAAGCTAGCGCTCTTAATGGAAGAGCCATCTCTTTGGGCCTTTTAAATTTTTTTAAGACAGGGACTGTATATGTAGCCCTGGATGTCCTAGAGCTTACTATATAGACTAGGCTGGCCTCAAATTCAGAGGGATCCACCCACCTCTGCCTCAGCTTCTTCTTTACCTCAACAATAAAAGATTCCTTTTCAGAAGCTTCTTAGTTTTCAAAAGTTTTAATTCATTGCTTATACATTCAAAGCACCTTTAGAAAATTGGAATGTAAACAGGATCTTCTATGACATTAAAGACTTACCTGTTAGTGAGATAATGGCAGTATGGTTATTGTCCTGTTTAAATATCTGAAGTGAAATGTCAGGGTGCCTGAATTTTATTTTAAAATATCCCAATGAAAAGAGAAAGAAGGGGGAATAGATGAAAGAAACTAGGCAAATGGTGATGGCTCCTAAAGTTAACTCAGAAATTTTCTGGGATATATTTTTTGTGACGACGTAAACGAATGTAGACAGATTATAAAAATATATACAGCTTTAATAGGGAAATAGACTTACAGGACCACAGGTTCCCGCGGAGAACAGGAAAAGCAGAGAAAAAGGGGCTGCTGGGATCACACCCGGCAGATTTATCAGTAAACATTAGCCCGAGGCGAACACGCCCCCAATGGGTGGGGCTATATCCCTACATCTTTTTACTTTGATTGTTTGGAAAATTTCTTAATAAGTTAAAAAGATCACTGTATAAATAAAAAACAAAACAAAATGGTCTTCAGGCAACATTCATTTGAAATATTTGCTCTACATATGCTGCACATGCAATGACAGCACAGTGCTGCGAAGTCAGTAGTGGAGGATGGAGACTTACGTTCTCCCCTTGGAAAACGCTACTCTACTCTTATTGTCTCAAAAATCAAATAAATTAATTAAATTAAATAGAGACAATCTCATGTGGCCCAGGCTGGCTTCGAACTTATATAGTCAAGGAAAATTCCTTTTTTTTATAGATTTATTTATTTATTTATACAGTATCCTGCCTGTAGGCCAGAAGAGGGCACCAGATCTCATTATAGATGGCTGCGAGCCACCATGTGGTTGCTGGGAATTGAACTCAGGACCTCTGGAAGAGCAGTCAGTGCTCTTAACCACTGAGCCATCTCTCCAGCCTTCAAGGAAAATTCTTAACTGGTCCTTCTGCCTCCGCCTCACAAGGGCTAGGATTATAGGTATCTACCACCTTGTTTAGTTTCTGTGGTGCTGGAGATGGGACCCAGGGCTTCAAGGATTCTGAGCAAGCACTCCACCAATTAAGTTAAAAACTTATCTTTATGCCTCTGTTCTGATATTCCTAAGAAAAGCTAGGAAAGTGAAAACAGAAGAAGTGGCTATATTAAAGCTTATTTGTTATAACAGACATAACCCAAATGTAATACCACCATTCTGGTGCCAAAACATAAGCTGTACTGGGCACTTTATATTCCATGAAGAAAAGTTTCAAAGTCAAATTCACTTATGTGACACTAAGAGGAACAAACATTTAAATGGAATAGTCTAGAATTAGTCAGCTGAGATCCAGGAGAAGCATTACACACAAGCTATGGATGACAGTCAACACATATGAGGTGGATTGGGAGGCAGCTTTGGAGTTCCTTATAGAAACACTCAAAATACACATGTTATTTCCCAAGTTAAGTTTATTTAGTGTGAGAAGTATAGAAGCTGGTTCTCTCCTTCCACCACATGGGTCCTTGGGACAGAACTCAAGTTGCCAGGGTTGGTGCAAACTACCTTAGCTTTAATGCCCAAATTATCTCACCAGCCCCCTAAATTGTTATTTTAACTAGACAAGCTGGTGCACGTAAAACCAGATTTGAAAAAAATTTAATTAATTGTATGCACATGAAAGATGGTGTATACCATGGTGCACATATGGAGGTCAGAGGACACATAGTCTGTAGGAGATGGTTCTCTCCTTCCACCATGTGGGGCCTGGGGATCAAACTCAGGTCGTCGGCCTTAGTAGCTGGTCTCAAATTTGCTATGTAGCCTGGGAGGAGAATTACCTTGAACTTCTGATCCTCCCCAGTGCAAGTGCTATCTTGCCTGGTTTATATGGTACTGGAGTTTGAACCCAGGGCATCATACATGGTAGGCAAGCACTCTACCAACTTAGCTACATCCCAGAACTTCTTATAAAAAAGATCTCAGCTCTCATTACAGGTTTAAATTTGAGCATGCCTTGGCATTTCTAAAATGTGAAATGTGTTAGGAACACTTTTACCTACAAATACAAATGTGTGGAAACAACTGAACTGTGATTCTAATAAATTTTAAAAAACTGAATCATTTTTCTTTAGCTATGTATTATGTAGTATATATATATGTATATGTATACTGTATTTGCGTGTGTTGTACATTATGTGGAGGCAAGAGCTCAACAATGGGTGTCTTACTCAATTATTTTTTTCTTTTATTCATTTTACATACCCACTACAGTTCCCCTTCGCTTCTTTCCTCCCACTTCCCGCATCCACTCCTCAGAGAGGGTAATGCTTCCCATGGAGAGTCAATAAAGCCTGGCATATCAACTTGATGCAGGACCAAGTCCATCCCCCCTGCACCAAGGCTGAGCAAGGTATCCCACCATAGGGAATGGGCTCCAAAAAACCAGTTCATGCATCAGGGATAAATCCTGGTCCCACTGCCAGGGGTCCCACAAACAGACCAAGCCACACAACTGTCACCCACATGCAGAGGGCCTAGTTCAGTTCCATGCAGACTCTCCAGCTGTCAGTTCAGAGTCCATGAGTTCCCACTAGCTTGGGTCAGCTATTTCTGTAGGTTTTCCCATCATCATCTTGGCCTCCCCTTGCTCAAATAATCCCTCCCGCCTCTCTTCGATTGGATTCCAGGAGCTTGGTCCAGTGCTTGGCTGTGGATCTCTGCATCTGATTCCATCAGTTACTGGATGAAGGTTCGTATTTGTCATTCTGGGTTTGGGTTACTTCACTCAGGATGATTTTTTCTAGTTCCATCCATTTGTCTGCAAATTTCATAATGTCATTGTTTCCTCAATTATTCTGTCATATTCTCTGAAATGGGCTCTTTTGCTGAACCTTGAGTTCACCGATTTGGCTAGACTGGATGGCCAGCAAGCCCAGGGATGCTGTCTTTGCCTCTTCAGTGCTTAGATTATAGGTATGAACTATTAACACCAGCTTTTTTTTTTTATCTCAAGTCCTCAGAGTTGTGCAATAAGCACTATACTGACTAAGCCATCTCGTTAGCTTTCTTTGTCTGATGGTTCATATGTCAATTAGTGGCAACTGACTAAGTCAAGGTTGATGAAAGAAAAAAAAATCTTCCTAAAGATTTATAGTCTATAAGCATGCTATCTGGCCTAAGACATTTTGATAAGTGATATTCAGTACAAATATTTCCTGTCTTTTTAATATTTAACTTATAATATCAAGAATCTTTATTCAAAGAATCATCTTAAGTCCATCTCAGTCCAATTCAAATACTGAACCTAAGCAGAGCAATTCACAGGTCCTACCTGGCACAAGAGCTTTTCTCATCCCCATCATCAAATAGCCAGAAACAGTTGGCTTGAAACATATACCACATCTTTGTTTTAAATTTCTTTTCTTTTCTTTTTTTAATTTTTTTTTTGGTTTTTTGAGACAGGGTTTCTCTGTAACTTTGGAGCCTGTACTGCTACCATAGCCTGGTCCTTAAATTTGTTTTCTTCACGATTCTAGACCATGCGTCTGGATGCAGTATTTATCCTCAGGGAAGCCACATTATGAAAACACAATGTCTAGAGAAGCAGTTCACCCAATTCATCAGAAAAGTTTCAAAAGTATGTAAGTATTAAATTTTTGCCAAAAGAACAAGTAAATTCAGTGGCTAAGATTAAAATAAACTTTAGATATGACATTAATAAACTAAAGAAAACTATCTTCAAGAGTTTGAGAAACGTTTGGATAAAAAAGAATACCAAGTTTTAAAAAAATTCTATAAACTATATTCTGTAGAATCACTGAAAACCATGCTCAAGGCTAAAGATATAGCTCAGTGGTTGGGCACTTGTCTAGCAAGCACAAGAGACCCCAAGTCTAATCCCCAGCACAGTCAACACCTCCTTGCCAAATTCATGATTAATTTATTGACATGCAAGATATTCATTAAAAACACGTTAAAAGACATTATATGTCTTACTTTATAAAACAACAAAACAAAACTCAGCAGGGCTGTGCTAGTTTACTCAACTGTCCACCCTGGCCTTATGCGAAAACCAAGACAGAATGGAGAGTTGCTTATTCAGGAATGCTCTTTCTCAGGGTGTGGGATATGGTAGTTTCCTCTTCATTCCTTTTGAATTATCTGATTTGGAAAACAAAAACCAACCCGCACATAATACACTTATTAAAAAAATCATTTCCACTGTTGAAAAATTTAACATATTGTAAAACTAAAACAAAAAAAAATTTTCTTAAATTATTCTGTCAAGTTCTTAGTTTTTGCAAAAACTTCATTGAAGCTTCTGTAAATATTCCGAAAATCATTAATTTCTCACTTGGTTTTTAAGTAGTCCTTTGATAATTCAGAAGACCACTATAAACCATTTCCTTACTTAACAACAAGTTTCTTAAATATTGAAGTAACAGTTATACCTGTACTTGGAAAGTCTCCCAGAGGAAACATCGTTTTCAATGTTTAAGTAAAAAATGGGGTTTGGTTGGGTTATTAAGAAGAATAAAGCCAGGTAGGGGTGGCACACGCCTTTAATCCCAGCACTCGGGAGGCAGAGGCAGGCGGATCTCTGTGAGTTCCAGGCCAGTCAGGATAGATAGTGAAACCCTGTCTCGAGAAACCACGGGGGTGGGGGGGTGGGGGTTGGGGGTGGAAGAAAGCAGGACTTTGATTCAGTTAACTATCCAACTTTTAAACTTATGTACAAGTCCTGAGATAAGAATTTTAGCATTCCAAATTTAACTCCAAACAAAAGCCTTTGCTTTGGGTCTACAAATGCCTCTTTCAGTTAGAAAGTGCTAATTTGTCCAAAATCACACAATGCATTTACTCATTTTCCTGAAGATGACTCAGTCAATAATCTGAAACATAATGAGTATGTGTTTGTAACAATTCAAAATAACTATAAAATGGCTTGTTATTTTAATGATTAATTCAGAGGCACGAGTGACAACTTTTTGAACTTACGCTCTGTAAATGTAATACATACACGAGCCTCTGTGTCAAAGTCTAAGAAGCTGAAGCTGCACATTTTAGTAGGAAAAGAGGATTTAATCCTCGACTCTGCTTTCCTAACTTTATCCTTCATTCTTTCAAGTTTCATGTGGCAAATTTAGGGGTTCAAACTAAACTTCAGAGGTTTATGAATGAGAAAAGGATAGAACATAGGATGACATCCTCAGCTTTGGCTTTCCCAAGCCACACCATGTTCAAAGCTACGGGCAAATTTCCAGCCTGTACAAGTGACTATGGAGACTGACTTTAGTAAAATTATACTCAAAAGTGTGATCAGCATCTTTTGGAAGCTTGTTAAAAATGTAAATAATCTCTGCTTCCTCCCCATCAACCAAACTCTGCCAGCGTAGTCCGGAAACTGGTAGCTGAAAGCAGCTCTTGAGATGATTCTGATATTCCCTAAAGTCTTAGGACCACTGCTTTAGAGTACTAACGCCAAAAGAATAGTCTCCGTGTCCCACAGCTGGCTTCTTAAAGAATTACTTGAGGAAATATATATAAAAAATGCAGATGGCCAGAAAGACAACTCAGTAGGTAAAATTTGTGTACAAACCTGGTGATCTGAGCTCAATCCTTGGAGTCCAGTGTGGAAGGAGAAAACCAACTCCTGAAAGTTCTCTGACCTCCATACTACATTTTGGCATAAGTATCCCTATTCACTTTCTCACATGTTCATACAAACATACATATATACACATGTTAAATACTTTTTAAAATGCAGACAATAATGGGAAGATGGCACAGCAGGTGAAATCTCAGTGAGAGAACTTATTTTTAAAAATAAGGTAGACTGTAGTGGAGAAGACACCTAACGTCAACCTAAAGTTTCCACACACATGGTGAGTGTACTTGCGCATAGGTATATACCAAACAAATTATTAAAACTTTTAAGAAAAAGTTTGACCAGGTGGTGGTGGTGCATGCCTTTAATTCCAGCACTCAGGAGGCAGAGGCAGGTGGCTCTCTGAGTTTGACACCAGACTGGTCTACAAAAGTGAGTTCCAGGACAGAAAAAAAAAAAAAAAAAAAAAAGAAAGAAAAAGTATGCATCAATCAATGAATAAGGTGGAGAATGATTAAAGAGGAGAGTTATTGAGGAAGATGACACCTAACATTAGCCTCTGGCTTCTACATCTATATGTACACACAGAGCACAGAACCAGCATTTGAGAGATCAGTTAATAAAATGAAAAGGTAAAGTAAAGGATGAATCAGTGATTACCAGAGGGTTCAGAAGCTTGATCCACTTTCCACAGTCACTCTCACACTTTGCTCATTCACTCTCTTGTTGGGGAGGAAGTAGAAGCCAGCTATTTGAATTTAATATGCCTGTGGCTTAGTCAACTTCCAAACTACTACTCTAACCTAGAGGGTCTGATGCTCACACACTTGGATAACATTAACAACTGCCTAGTGTACATCCTTTTGTCTATTCTGTATTAGCTTCTAGACAATCTTCCTTAGATACTATAGCTGGCTCATGCTATTTCTTGGCTCAAAAACTTGTATTTTGCAACTGCTTCATGAAGAATGACTGGCTTTATAGTAATCTAGGGGATCAAATACAAACGTAAATGTGAAATAAGCCAATGGATACTAAACAGAACCACATGCTCATCTCACACAGAGATCCGCCTTCTTCTGACTCCCAAGTTCTGGGATTAGAGGTACGTGCCATTACGCCTAGGTGTTGTTTGGTCTTTGAGAGTGTCTTGTTGGTATATTATTTCATTTAGACCAGGCTGGCCTTGAACTTGAAGTAGCTCTCTTGTTTCAGCTTCTCAAGAACTGGGATGATAGGTGTGTACCACTATGCTAGGTATTCATTCTACTTTGGTTTTCCTATTTCTAATAGAGTCAGAAAAGTAACCATGTAAAAAAGACACACGACTTTAAGTGTGCAGGAGACAACAGGGTATGCAGATTACAGCAAACAGGAATCCAGCACGATCTCTACATGCCAATCTAGTTATGTTTTCTCATGAGAGGGTAAAATCTTGGCACTGCTAGAAGTTTAGTCTTCTGAAGACCCAGGTTTGGACTTTTATATGTAATTCAGCTTTAAAATTCTGGATAATATAAAAACCAAACCAAACCAAACAGCTGGGTGTTCTAAACAGAACATACCTCTAGTCTGTTTGAGATCTCTGGTTTACAGCGTTAAAGCCTCATCTGTCTGCCTCACTCCTACAGCAGCATTTCATTCCTCCTCCTCCTCCTCCTCCTCCTCCTCCTCCTCCTCCTCCTCCTCCTCCTCCTCCTCCTCCTCCTCCTCCTCTTCTTCTCTCTCTCTCTCTCTCTCTCTCTCTCTCTCTCTCTCTCTCTCTCTCTCTCTCTCTCTCTTTTTTGAGACAAGGTCTCTTTAAACAGCCCTGGCTGTACTGGAATTCACTTTGTAGAACAGTTCTGGCCTCAAACTCAGAGTGATCCGCCTGTCTCTGCCTCCCGAGTGCTGGGATTGAAGACATTCAGCTACCATACTTGCCCCTATTTCATACTTCTTAACGTATTCATCTAACACTGCCAACTGTGAGAGCAGTCAGGGAAAGAGGAAAAGGGCAAAGACAGCTTAAGGTAACTTGTTCAACACCACACGGCC
Source organism: Chionomys nivalis (assembly GCF_950005125.1). Lineage (NCBI taxonomy): Eukaryota > Metazoa > Chordata > Mammalia > Rodentia > Cricetidae > Chionomys > Chionomys nivalis. Next base: position 58,206,877 of record NC_080092.1, on the reverse strand, counting down.
AGCAGGAACCCAAGCCCAGGTCTCTCGACTGAGGTCAGTAACACTTGCTAGTTGTTTCGCGTGTGCCTCCTTATCCCTTCCTTCATGTGCTTTTGCTTATGTTATGTTCTTATTTACGATGAATTCTGTCTGCTTAATCTCATCATCTTTTAAGATCTGTTCAAGTTCTATTGTCTAACACAAAACCTTCCTTAACCAGGTCAATTTCCCAAGTTTTCTCTCCTTTTTCTGAACTTCAATTGCTGTTATGGATAATAACTTACAAACCAGCACTTAACAACAATCTTGAGCCATCAAAGTATTTTATATCACTTCATATTATATTTTACAAGAATTAAATTCTCAGCTGGAAAGCAATAGGTCAATCTTCATTTCTATTCCACCTAGTTCTTAGCACTGTGTTTTAACAAAAATTGACTTAAATATTGGCTATTTTAGGCAGCCTTTTGAGGAAGACAATTATGATAATGCCATTAACTTACCAGCCTTATGTTGTCCTCTGGGCGAAGTAATAAGAACATTGCTTGAAGATGTTGTTGGAGATCACCTGGTGAAATTTACAAAGATTATTAGTCTCCATTCAAAAATCAAAAGAGAGGACAGGCAATGGTGGCACATGCCTTTAATCCCAGCACTCAGGAGCCATAGGCAGGTGGATCTCTGTGAGTTCAAGGCCAGTCTGGGCTAGAGAGCAAGTACCAGGACAGGCTCCCATAGCTACTGAGAAATTCTGTCTTGAACCACCCCCCCCCCAAAAAAACCCAAACCAAACCAAAACAAAACAAAAGATTCAAGATACTAGCACTCAGGAGGCAGAGGCATGAGGATCTCTAAGTTCAAGGCCAGCCAAGCAAGTTCCAGGACAGCCAGGACTACACAGAGAAACCCCATCTCAAAAAACTAAAATAAGGGCTGGAGAGATGGCTCAGTGGTTAAGAGCATTGCCTGCTCTTCCAAAGGTCCTGAGTTCAATTCCCAGCAACCACATGGTGGCTCACAACCATCTGTAATGAGGTCTGGTGCCCTCTTCTGGCTTGCAGACAGAATATTGTATACATAATAAATAAATATTTAAAAAAATAAATAAAAAAAAACTAAAATAAAAACAAAAAGGGATTTAAGACAATAAGGATGATGCTAGGCCTCGTGGTACAGTCTTTAATCCCAACACCCAGGAGGCTGAAGCTGGTGGATTTCTATGAGTTCAAGGACAGCCTGGTTTACCTAGTGAGCTTCATGCCAGTCAGGGCTACGTGGTGAGACCCTGTCTCAAACAACAACAACAAACCAAACCCAAAAAGAGACTAAGGATAAAAAACAAAATATAACAAAACCCCGTGAAAACTCATACTTTGTAAGTTTGTGGCACAATATATATACATATTTAAAAAGAATAGGGCTGGGCAGTGGTGGTGCATGTTTTTAATCCCAGCACTCGGGAGGTAGAGGCAGGCGGATCTCTGTGAGTTCGAGGCCAGCCTGGTCTACAAGAGCTAGGTCCAGGACAGGCTTGATAGCTACAGTGAAACCCTGTCTCAAAAACCAAAATAATAATAATAATAATGATAATAATAATAATATAAAATAATAAAAGAATAGGAATTTGAACACAGCTATATTGTATAGGTGGACAATGATTCTCACAGAAAACATGGGCTATTAAGTGAAAATCACCAGTACTAGGTATGGGTTCCCTCTCTACATGCTATTAGTCAGGGAGACTTTACAGGCATCCCCCAAAATATAGGCTATTGTCATTGCACTTAGCTGCCTACAGAATTAGACATAATAGACTTCAGCTGCAGGATATAAGAATCAATCTGGAATTGACCTGAAAGTTTCTCTCTGCTGACTGATTTTTATAGTGCCAGAAGGTGCCATGCAGGCCACTGTGGGGAGGAGACATGCAGTCAATCCTGCATACTGCAACACTGGCCTCCCAGACAAGATGCACCCACTGGTGCAACAATGGCACAAAGGTGAGGTGGTAACCAATTGCTTTTAGATTGAATATGAAGCTTGTTCTACATGAAAGAATTTAGGCCTTGTACTGTAAACCTGGTCAAAAGACCAAGGTTCTGGCCGGGCGGTGGTGGCGCACGCCTTTAATCCCAGCACTCGGGAGGCAGAGGCAGGCGGATCTCTGTGAGTTCGAGACCAGCCTGGTCTACAAGAGCTAGTTCCAGGACAGGCTCCAAAACCACAGAGAAGCCCTGTCTCAAAAAACCAAAAAAAAAAAAAAAAAAAAAAAAAAAAAAAAGCCCAAGGTTCTGAAGGGCACAGGCTCTGGGGGAAGAACCTATTACCATTGTTTTCTCAAACAAAATGTTGTTGAACTACCTTTTTAATATTTATGCTTACACCCACAGATGAGCATTGCCCTTAGAATTGACCAGAGAGGCTTCTTTCTGCAGTGGCCAAGAGTAACGCACACTCCTAACCGGTCAAGGTGCTGCAGTGGTCAACAGTTAACGTACACTCCTAACTGGTTGAGGTGTTGAGAGGCTCTGCTGAGGGCTCATCCCAAAATAGGGCACCTATTTACCTCTTATGTCTCAACATAAGTTCAGGAATATTGCAGAAGGGCAGAAAGAATGTAAGAGCCAGAGGATAGGAAGGAATGTGAGATGCTGGGCATCACACCCTGGAACTCATTGCAGCTATGATCATTGCACAAGGTCATGTCAACAAGATCAGTAAACATTCTAACAGGCAGCACTAACCGGACTTAGTGGGTTATTGATGGAGGTGGGTCTTGAATTAATCTGTTGCTTTCATTGGTTAATTAATAAAGAAACTGCTTAGGCCCATTTGATAGGCCAACCCTTAGGTAGGTGGAGTAAACAGAACAAAATGCTGGGAAAAAAAAAG